>NC_058023.1:26015397-26372193 GCF_019176455.1 Solea senegalensis | reverse complement strand
AGCACATCATAATGTTAATTCTACTGTGTTGCTGTAAATAGACCTGCAGTAACTGATGCCTTAAAAAAACCCTCTACAATTGCAATAACTGCCAGTGATGGCCAGTGAGGTAATGCCATAAAAACAAATATAGATAGATGTAAATTAAATACAAACATCAGTTGGTGTTGTTTAGGTTTATGTCATGTTATGTGTTTCATGTGTAATTAACAACTTTACACAACTGAAATACACCCAAACTGACTAAAATCCCTATTTGTTTGTACCTTGCTTGTTCTGGTTGCTTGTGTTTCGCTTAATTCGTGCCACATTTAGCTTAATTTATCTCTTATTATTGTTTATGTCCTGATTAGATTAGATTATTTTACATTAGACTAGACTTTACTGATTCAAAAATATAGAAAAGACATAGAAATATGTTTAAGATTGCCATTGCATAGGATATCACTGTATCACTGTGAAGTACAGATGTACTTCACAGTGATACAGTGAGGGAAAATGAATGACACATAAAAATAAAAGGTTTCAAAACACATAAACAGACATTGTAAACACTAATAAAAAAGTTTTAAAAATAGTCCAAACATTTTTACTGCTTTTTTTAATGAACATTTAACCCTAACCCAGAGCGGCAAAATTGAAGCAACGGAATGGAATCCAGCCATCAACCATTCCATGAACAAGGTCAGTAGTCAACTTACCATGACGATGAAGAAGTAGAAGACGTACATCCAGCCCAGTTTGCTTTCAATCAGAGACACCAGGTACTAGAGGGTGACAGAGATTTAAAAAAAAACATCAGTGGTGAGACTGTGGTTCTGATTTTTTCACATATTTAATTGAATACTTTGTGGTTTCCTTTTCCATGTAAGAAAGAAATCAGATCAAAGAAATCAGATCATCATTACTTCAGGGTTTGGGTAAACACCACACATCAACATTTTCTGGACCAAACAAGTACTTGATTATCGATTATGAAAATAATCTGGAAGGTTGGGGGCTTAATCCCAATTTGCAAGAAAAAGCACTGCATATAGATGTGCTGTAGGACTATATGAGTGAATGGGTTTGAAAAAGGTGAATGACATTATTGTCATCAAGATGATTGTGTTGAAGAAGGGAAAAGTCGCACGCAGTCACAAACTATTTTATCTTCTGTTTTGCAAGTTACAGCGAAGCACTTGGACGTACCTGTCCGCCTGCAGCTCCGAAACTTCCAGTTCCGTCCACTATACCGGTCACAGTAGCCAGAGCCTCCTGACTGCCCCTCAGAGCAGCCTGTCGGCCCAGGTCAGCAGATATGGCGGAGCAGATGATATTGGATGGGCCGCCGATGAAGAAACCAGTGACGGCCAACAGCACGGCATTTATGACCTGGTCGTTGGGTGATCCTGAGAGGAGGGGGAGGAAAATGTGAACTGTGGGCCCAGATTAAACCAAACCAGGCATGAATGCAAGAGTGATGATTCGAGCATGTAGACAGATTAGTCTCATTTTCAGGGCTATTTTCGTCTACAGATGCTGTGTGATTATGCGTATGGACTCACGGCTGTATCCCACCAGAGCGGCCATCGCCATGGCCAGACTGGCGGCCAACACTGGAGCTCTCTTCCCCATGAAGTCAGAGATCAGACCCTGAACCGTTCCACCTGACACACAGAAACAACATAGACTGACGATCAAACAACTGCATGACATTTATTGATTCGTAATAAATAAAAAAAATCTGGGACGAGTTTATAAAAACTTTTTATACATACAAAGGATATTAGAGATGAAACGGAATGAATTACTTTATTTAAATGACTGGTTTGGAACAACCAACAGTCTTCCAACTGTGTTCCAAATTTCAACTTTAAAATGACAATTAATTGATTATCAAAACAGCTTCTCAAAACGCTTTCATGCCCCTATGTGGAAATTTGTCTTGGGCTCATCACTATTGTTACGTTATCCCATCCTTGTGTTGTTTAGTTGTTTACCAGCACAGCATTTACCTGCCTGCTAACTTTTTTTTACTCTTTCTTCTCCCCCCTGGTGCTCAGTTTCAATTTCATATGTTGAAAATGAAGGTCCGTCAGAAAACTTGGCACTCACCGATGATTCCTCCGACATCGTACCACACAGACAAGCGGTCGGCCTCGACCTCCTTCCAGTTGTAGTTGTTGCTCAGGTAGAAAGGAAGCCAGAAGAAGAAGGAGTAGTTGACGAGCTTCAGACATGCGTATGCCAAGGAATACTGCAGTTAGAGCAGAAAACACAGTCTCAACATGGGGAACATGGCCAGTTAATCCACAACATCAGTTAATCTCTTCCTAATAAGGTAAGATAAGACTTTATTCGTGCCACAAAGTGTTGGGAGTTTCAGACTCACAGGAAGCACTCCGGGCAAACAGAAGGCCTGGAGGAAGCCAATAGCCTGAGGAGAAACTGGAGGATCATCTGGTTCCTGAACCTCCACCTCATCCTCTTCGTCACTTATCAGAGGCCTGTGGCTGTCTCTGTCCGTCTCCACTGGGCTGAGCCCAGTTTCTGACACCAAACTCAAACCTGACGCACACACAGACACATTCAAATTTAGTTCAAAAGATTTACATAATAGATTTTTTTTTTGACATGCTCCTTTTTTTTTTAGTCCTTACCAACTTCTTTTGGGGAGGTGAGGAGTCCGAAGAACACCACCACCCCGCCGGCAAACTGCACCACCGAGGTCACCAGGAAGGCGTACTGCACACAGTGACACCCAATACATCACGTTACCATTCAGTTGGTGAGAAAATCATGGTAGAACATTTCAGTCAAGTGGTTTTTTTTTTTATGTGTATGTTACCTCGTATCCATACGAGAGCACACTGGAAGCGAGGAAGGCTCCCAGGATGTTGCCGACAGAGGCACAGGCGCTCCACAGGCCAAACACAAAGCCTCGCCTGGAGAACATCACCATGAATTTCATTAATGAAACCTTTCATCTTAGGTTTTATTTTGAGATACAGTCACTAAAAAAAGCCTCAAAATCAAATCTAACTACATTTTGTGGAACGCCACTTCACAGGCTTCATATTTTTAGCATTCAGCGCCTCTGGAAAAGTCTAAATGCCTTCTATGTGTTGGCAGCAACACCAGTAAATGGACGTCTTTGTATGAGTCTCAGAGTGTGGGTGCACAGTAAATATGCCTGGGCTGCACAGAGAAATGTCACACACACCCTGTTTTGCCAAACCAGTTGCCCATAACGGCCACCACGCACGGCCACACGGCCGACTGCAGCAGCCCGTTCAGGATCCACAGGAAGCAGTACAGATAGATGTTGTAGATGTGGAGCCATTCAGTCAGAGTGCCAAACAGAAACTCCTGTAAATACAAACACAGATACAGTTGTGCTGAAGCCCACACAGGGAAATGCGTACAACCTTCATATTAAGAAAGCTATTTTAGAATTTAAACTTATTCCCAGGCAAACAGCAAACTATAATATTCATACTATCACATGTCTTACAAATATGCTTTGTAATGGTTAATTACTATCAACTGTTAATTGGAACATTTTCAAAACATAGCTGTAACTAGGGACGCACGATATTGGACTTTTTGCCCATATGCTGATATATCGGGAGTGCTTGGGCCAATAACCGATGCTGATATATATGTGTTTCCCTGCTAAATCGCTGTCTGTTCAGACATTAGAGGCAAACGTCACAGAATATTACCTACCACTACAGCAGAGCCACACAGGCCAAAGCAGAGGACATAGCGCAGGTTTACTCTGTCCCCAATCACACCACTCAAATACAGGCCCTGTGGACAGCAAGAAATAATCACAATAGTCACATAGTCACAAATAGTCACAAATAATGTTTAAATTTTGAATTCCCTGCTCGTTTTTTTTGCATCGGCTGTTTAAACTACTGTAGCAGATGTTCCGAAAAGCCCATCAGACACAGAGAAACACTTACTCACCACGGCATACGAAAAGAGAAAGATGGAGTCCAGGGCTCCCAGGAACAGAGTTGCTTGATTCTCATCTGCAAACAGGTGATTGTCTTCCCATGTCTGCAACAGTCAGAGAAAATACAGGAAATGATATACAGATCGGCTTAAACGGGGGTTTAATTGTCACGTGACTACCGGGCCAGAGACCTGGTATCAGAGATGTCTCACTCTTGCTCTGCTGGATTCAAATCAGATGCTTGAATATAATCATTTCTAAATATTTACAAAAATCGGTTTCATTCAAACCAGTCACATTAGTTCACACATTGCTGATTAAGTCTCTCAGCGCCACATGACTCTCTCTGTTTCTCAGCATAGCTTGTGCCGTAGACAGGAAGTGATGTGTTCTATGTCAAGACAGACACATACTAATCTTGGCAACTAATCAATCACTGTGGCAAAGCAGACCACAGACACCATGAGTCTGCTTCCTAAGATAACTCCACCTGTGTACTCTTCAATCTTGTTTTTATTGATCCATGTCAAGTATCTACAATACGTGTGTGGGTGAAACATTGTTCTGCATTGTATTGTGTGTGTGCGATTCTCCGTACCTCACTGGGAGAGAAAGCATGTGCGCTGTCATTCTGGACGGATGACGTCCACTGGGCTGAGATGCTCACTTTCACATTGCTGAACGTCTTCCGTGACGCGTGCAGCAACACGTAGCTGCAGGGACGAGATGAAACGTTACTCAGAAAGTGAATGCAAAGTGTGAAAGTTTATCCTTTTACGAGTGGAAGCCCCTGCTTGAATTACCCAATGCTTGTTTAATATACTGAAACAATTGGGTCCTAAATGGAAACATGTTGACAAATTAATGGTAGAAATGTCAAACTACTAAGAAGACTAATAGTCCTTCAAGGTTGCCTTGGGTTACACAAAGTGAGAATTAATTAGGAGAAGGTTAAAGTTCCATATCAGCAGCTTGATTTAGCAGATCTTCCAGGAAACACCAGATCAGTATCTGTCACTGACAAGGAGGAAAAAGACAAGAGTTCACTGTGTGCTCCAAACTGCTGCAGTGCAAACTGCACTTTGCATTGCTCCTGATAAGATGACCACAGACGTGTTTCTAATGATTAACAACGAGTAAGTGGGTCTGATTCAAGAAGCATGTGGCTGAAGATTAACAGATGGTCATAAACATGATGATGGATGCCCTGCTTTGTTTGACTGACATCGCTGCTTAGTCTCCCTTTCATGACAAAGATTGTTTATTTAGAAGGGATGATATACAGTATGTAAAACACAAAACAAGTCCAGTGAAAGACATATACATTTGTTTATGCCTGCCTTGTTGGACAATCACATTTTGACTCTAGAGAGCATGAAGGCTCACTCCCCTTTGAAACCAATATTATCTCCACAAAAGTATATCTTTAATAGGATTCTTCTTTGGAAAACGATGTAAAACAAAATAATGACATAAGCTGGGTAGTGCAGCAAGCCTAAATATTGGAAATCCAATACCTCTTGAAAAAGTCTGGCCTGGGATTAACCTTGACCCAAAGACCTTTTACTTAAAATAATAACTCATAATCATTCAGTGACTTTTTACTCTACCTACAATAAATGTACATTTTCTTTCTTATCTGAGCATGTAGCGTGTAGATAGACATATTTCATTTATGCTATAGATCCCAGATCTTTCAAGTGATTCTGAGGATGTGACTGGTATCACATATTCATTTAATCAGGAGGGAAGATGGGTTTGTTTTACCTAAAGAAGGTGAGGAGGAAGACAACCAGATGATGATTGGTGTACTGTGACAGGTAGCCACAGCACGGGGAAGGCATCACAGGGGCAGCTGGAGGGAGGAAGAGGAGGTGGAGGAAGAGGAAGGAGGTGGTGCTGGTGAAGGTCTTCAAGGGGGAACAGCAACAGGATCAGGGAGGGGTAAGAGGGCAGCTTCAGTCCCACTAGGCCAGATCAGACAAGCACATCACTTGAGCAACAACAAAGCTGCGCCTGCAGAATGAGGAAACCAGTATTAAACAACTGTCCTAATATTTGTCAGATTAAAACAACAATGCTGGAGAGAGAGGCGTAGAATGTGCATCGCATGGATGGTCACTCATGTTGCAGTCAAAAAACTAACAGTGAATTCTCATATAAATTTCAGGTTCTGATCGTTTAAAAGTGAGTTAACTGAATTTTAGGTGATATGAATGTAATGTAGACACACACAAAACTATTTTCATATGATGTAAAGTTGTTATTTAACTATTTTAAAGCTAAGATAATATTTAATTAAGTTACCAGGTACAACAGGTATTTACTATTGACCCATGGCCCATAAGCAAGTTTTAATTCTGGCCCTCCAAGGAAAAAGGTTTGGGCACCCCTTCTTAAAATGTAAAAAAATAATTTTGTGTCATTGCTGAGTCACGCACTACCAGCAACTGCAATCAATAGGCCCAGTGTGATGTATGCACCCACAACCTCTTCACCCCATTGGTTGGTTCAGCTTCAGCTATGTTGTTTACACAGGACACAGGAACAAGTACAGTAGGAAGTCAAAATGCATCAACCCGTTCTGTCTCAATAAATAAAACAGAAGTATCTGAAAGTTGTATTCCAATTCACCCCTCTAATTCTCTTTTCACCAAGGTTTAATGTTCCTAACAGCATAGAATATCTTAAAAATGCTTTATGAACTTTAATATGATGGGGCAAAAAACTGGAAGAGTAACTGAAATAATCCAACACACTCTGTATCTCTGTTCTTCATTTAATCTGGTCTAACTGGTTTCTATAACGCCACAAATATACATAAATGTGTAACACATTAAATGTCTAACACATTAGTTTCGGTTGCATGTGCCTTGTTTGCTTTTGGTGAAAACATTACACAAATATTACGCAGAAGTTTGGGTTAACATTTTACATGAAACTGAGAGACAGACATATTATAAAATATGAATGACAGTAGTCTGGGCAGTTAATAAGTAGAGGGGGCACCGACCATTGATTACATATGAAAGTTGTATGTTTCTTTAGACAAACTACTGTAACTCAACTGAATGCCTTCATTTCAGATGCCAAAACCATTCATTTCAGAAACAATGATATACAAATTTACTGGATTCATTTCCTAACTCTCTTTGGCGTGTAACAGTTGTTGACATATGTAATGTTGCTTTCTTTAACTTCTAGGCTGAACCTCTCACATGACTACTCCACCCAGGTACTCATATGGTATCTGCTTACCTTAATATCTAAATTGAAGGCAATAAAACCCTGTGTAAGTATGATTAACATAATTGTGTTATATAATGTGTATAATGTGTATAATGTGTAATGGTATAATGTGTGGCTGTGCGTGTGTCTCTACAAGGATAAAAGACATTTGAAAGGTGTTCATACAAACAGGTATCCAATTAGAGGAGAATAGCATAGAATAATGATCTGGATACGATAAGTACTCTTACACAAAGAGCTGAATTATTCCATTGAAAGCACCCCCTCTTAAAAGAACCTACTGTATTAATTTTAAGACTTTGCTGAAGGCAGGATCTAACCTGCAGAGTGCAGGATTGGGGAGTTGTCAGCAGGTAGTTGGTGTTTCAGATGCAGATACTTTAATGTAAATTGAGAATAAGGACGCCATTATCTATCAGGGATTAATGGTTGTCCCTCAGTCAACCCAAAAGTAATGAACTAATTTAATTATTTTCTTCTTCGACTTACATACAGCAGTTATACCAGTTTTAAAAAAACAAACAAACAAAAAGAAACAATTAAAGACCACTTGGTAATGTAGGCATGCCTCTTTTTGTGTTTTCTGACTCTGCATGTTATATCGTTTACATGCTTTCTCGTGTTAAGTTTTACTCTTGTAAAGTACGTTGGAATGTTTATTTCTGAGAAATGTGCTACACTAAACGTTACTGATTATTCTAAATCTTGTGAATATTATACCACACATAGCCTCTCTCTCTATTCGGCGCCTACCTCGTTTGATCGATAAAACAGATGGACGTTTATATTAGCACTGCACTCCAACAACACAATACCCACATGACATCCAGTGAGTTCAATTAGATTGGGATTTTTGTCGTCACAAAGAAATGTGCTACTTCAATGTTTGTCCATCTCTGAGTGACGAGGCTTATACATGGAGACAGTTCCGGGTTTGTCACAACGAAATTACGAAGTAAGCGTCAACAGACAGGCGGGCTACAGTCGTATTTCCAAACCCCAACATAATAAAAAGGAGAAGCAAAGCTTTTCTTACCTCTTAGCTCAGGCTGTGGTGTACCAGCTCGCTCTGTGTGTGGCAACAGCATTCGTGTGTTGCTGTTTACTGTGGGTTCATGTGGCGCGGACGTCAGCGACTTCAGATTACAGCGGTGCGCTGCTGCCACCAGCAGGACAGGGGTGGAACTACATGAGTAAATAAAGCCATGAATATACTGTACTGTAAGGGCACAGCTGCTCAGCTCAACACATGTCACTGTGACACTTGTCGGATAAAACCAGGCGACGATTGGCTGCAAGTGAATTCCTACACACCGTTTAAAACATGCACCGCCAAAAAACCTTGCATCAAACATTGCCTGGCACTTAAACAGCGAGTATTCACTCAACCTGGTCTGAACTTTAACACTGGTAAGTTTCCACAAGCGGTATCTTTTTACAAAATTAAAGTGGGTTCTATTATATTGTGGAATGTTAATTTAATTTAATGTAATGTAAGTCCAATGCCAAATGTGTTTACTGCTCTGAGTGCATCTTGTGTTTTCTATGAAAAATGTAATGGAAAATAACATTTCATGCCATATGCAAACCAGTATTGATTGTATAATACATAATATCACCGATTCCAGCAAATGCAGGTTACAATAAGATATAAATGAAATAAATACTTTTGAATTGAATTGAGTATTTATATTATACACATATGTTTCATTATACACATTGAAATTGGTGTAAGAGAAAACAAAAGATAGAAACAGTGCTTCGGAAATGTTTGTTGTTTATTGGTGAAAGAAACAATGGCACAAAGCGTGTGTAATGGTGTAGGTATGTGGCTGACAGTACAGCACATGAAATAATAAACAAATGCAGTATAATATAGTGTAAATAATAGTAATGTGAATGTATTGCTTCATGTTTGCCTCTAATTTTGTGTGTATCAAAGTTGAAGACACTTTGCTCTTATTTTATCGTAGTTTTTGTTATTAATGACATTGCAGCATTAAATACAGTCACACACCATGGGGCATGGGGGTGCTGGGAGACCGACTGTAGTTGGAGTTAGAGCAGTGTGAGCAGCTGGAGCTCAGACGCAGCTGTGATGTCAGTGCATCCCAGCAGCCTTCAGATTCATAGGAAGAATAGAAAAAGTAAAGGCCATTCCACAAGATGCAAGATGGTGACGTTGGTTTGAGTCAGGGTTAAGAGTCATTCATTCACTCTACATAGACACCCAGCAGAGAGAGCGAGGGAGCGAGAGAGAGAAGGGGGAGAGTGAGAGAGAGAGAGAGAGAGAGAGAGGGTGGGTGGGAGTCATTTTCAGGGTGCATGAATTAGAGAGAGTGAATGAAAGTTGAAGACTGGGGAAGAGGCAGAGAGAGGAGTAGTTTGTTGTGAGACCCTTGTATCTCCACTGCCACTCATACTCAGGCTTACATTAATTTACATACCATATTGCAGTCAAGTTTAATCTGGACATACAATACTGAGGTTTGGACTTGGCTCCAACGGACACTGCTCTCATGGGTACTGTAGCTGCAGCATCATGCTGCCATGTTACCGATGAACACATGGAAACTGTACAACAGGAGGAGGTAAGAGTTGTCCAATTTCGTAGATAATAATGTAGAAGAGTGGGATTTCAATGATCGTACTGTGTATTCATTAGCTTGTTGTTGCCTCAAGTATATTTTGTGAGGTTCAGGCTGGAATTTGAGCATTTGTATGGCTTGACAAGACCAGTCTTAAACTCTAGGTGACGGAAATGTGGCTAATAGAGAAAGGATGGTCTCACGATCGTGGATATAGAAGAACGTGTTGTCATGGCTGCTTTGGCTCTCTGATATTTATTAAAGGCGTGTGTCATGTTGGTAGCAGCACTGTGACCTAAACCTAATCAAGCAGCATTTCATTTCCTGAAAAAAGACTTGAATAGTAAGTTGAATAAATTATTTAAATTTAAACCCAAAAGTGTTATTTTCAAAAAGATAATGTGAGGATTTTAGATTAGTGGTGCTGCTCTGGATGGCTGTTTCCATCACACTGCTGTAATTAAAGCATCCCAATGCGTCGTCTCTCATCTTATCGGCGGCTCTACAATGCGAACAGTCCCTTTAAGACAACATGTCAGCTAAACAAATGACACCAGTTCCAGATCTGGGAAAATTACTGAGCGCTATCTCAGAGGCCACTGAACTTTGAAGCATTTGCCTCAGCAATGTGAAACTATCCGTTACTATGAGGAGGACAGAGCATTTTTTTGCTGCAGTGAGGGTCAAAGGTCGCTCTCCTGCGTGGAGAAAGCAGCAGCGTACGGAAGGGTCATGCAATACTATACTACAGGAGAGAGATGAGTGACTCAATCAGTAACATTAATGACTGGTTTGTGTGATGAAGTGCTTGTGGGAGTAGCAGTCATGATTGTGCCGGAGTCTCAACAGCTGGCTCCTGAATTCTACTCTACATCACCAGCTGAGAGAGAATCTTAATCTTCATATTGATCTGTAATGTGAAAATAATATGCAGATATTCACACGGTGGAGCAGTAATTCCTTAAATGTGGTCTGTGAAGGTACTGCAGTTGGGCCTTGAGTGGTCATAAATATAAGGTTTTGTTCAGGTTTTGAGACACTGGTGTCCACTCATATGCTTTCTGGTCTATTTTCAAAAAAATTCACATTATGTTCTATTGAAGAAAACCCGAAAATAGCAACTGAGACCATTCATTTCTCAGGGAAATGTTCATTGTTGTTATAAATCCAATGAGAGGTAGACTCATGTTCCCATGTTCAAATAGGGTTCTTTTTTGGGGTTCAGGGGTCACCCCCTGGTGGTTGTCCTCATCTGGCAACCCGGAAGCCTACATTCCACTTTTTGTGCTTTAAACAAAGAGAACGTTTTTAGTTTTCAGTATTTAAATTATACAAACTGCAAAATACATACGATTCATTTAAAAGCAAACAGAAGATCCTTTTCCTGACCATGGTCTAATTGTGAAACATTAAATAAATCTGTCAATGCAATTTGGATCTTTCGTTTGCTGGTTTGAGTCCTGTGCACCTGTCTCTGAAAATAAATGTGTGCAAACTGTTACATCCATATGGATTGCTTATTATGGATGATTCATAGAATTGCTTTTAAATAATAAAATGAGTGACAATACTTCATCCTATTATGTGGGTGGGCTTAAAATAGGACATCGGGACATCCTTCAGCTTTGGGAAAGACTGTTCGAGGGCCCACTCTACTACAGTGTTGATTCTATTTTTTGTCCAATAAATAATCTGTTTTCTTGACTCTAAATGAAACAAAAACAGAAAGACACACTTTTATTGACGTGCCTAATATTAAATCCGAACTGGAGCCAAACTGGACAGGATGCGATAAAAAAATGTTTATATCTAAACTGAAGAATTAAACTCTCTCTCTCTCTCGTTCTCCTTCAGGTTCATCGTGATCATGGAGGCCACTGAGAGAATGAAAACCAACCAAGACTGCATCTACTCCACTGTCAACAGGTTCGTGTCAGGGCTTTTGTTTTTTTAACCTCGCTAATTCCTGCCGAGCCTGAGAAATATGGGCCGTGGTTGCCCTTTACTCCTCACATCCATTACTATAAAGTCAGAAAAGGTCTTTCAACTACAGGGCTTCCCATTTCCTCCTGTTTATTTATTAAAACATAACAGTTTGATGAAATGGGCCTCGGTCCAAGTGTGTGTTTATTTAGGAAGGCTGATGAGAAGATCATGCTTGGTCATAGGCTCGTTCTTTGGAATTTTTCTTGCCGGATGAATTTTCCCACTGACGCCAGAAAAAGACCACGTGTCCTCGAACTGACATGAACAGTGGAAAGTTCAAGGAAGTTTCAGTTGCTTAGCCATTTGGTAGCATGCATGTCGTCTTTCCTATATAAATGTGGATAATAATTGTATAATACAATAGTATTTTTCCTTACAATATTGGTCAGGGTGATTACTTTTAGTTAAAATAGTATATTATAGATATTACAAGTTACTTTTTCCACTGCTTATTCATTACCTTTAACTAAATAAAGTCAAATGATTGTGTACATCCCTAAATTCACTAAATCACTACATATTAAAACCTTTTTTATGGCTTTGTAGGCTTAAGACGAAGGGCTATCCTGGTGGAAAAAGTGGTTTCCATATTATTGTGGAAAACAAGGACGCTGGGCAAACACAAGAGGTTGCATCAAAACTTCCCTTCACCGCATTGGAGAACCTGAGCAACCACAGGGAAGAATCGGCCGTGATGGCTCACAGGAGGTCAAGCTTTGAGACTCACCGCAATGAAAACAGTCTCCCAGTGGACAACAAGCTCCACCGATCCAGTGGAGGCAAAATTAAGGACAAAATTTCTCTGTGGGAGGGAAAGGAACCCACTCATTCATCCATTATCTCAGGTTCTTCAGGCCAGAGTGCACAAATGACAGAATCTCAGACGAGAAAGACTGCGGATGAGCTGAAAGGAGAGAGCAGGAGGGTAGCCCTAAAGGAAAAGGAAATTCTGGGAAAAGACACTGGAGGTAAACTTCATTCAAGGCCTTGCTCACCGGTTGAAAGTGGAAAACAGCAAAGAGGAACAGCCAATGGCAGTCAACAAGAGGAGGATAGTAAAAGAGTGGTTCAAAACAAAAAACAAGATCCAGAGAAAGAGAATGTAGAAAAGCTTGGAGAATCCAGGCCGGGTTCACCTATGGTGCCGATGCAGCATGAGACAGGGACATTGAGGAAAAGCGGTGATAAAAGAGCAGTAGATCACAGCAGCCAGGAGAAGAGAGCTGTTTTCACTCTCTTTAAAAATATGGAAGCTATGGGAGACAATCACGGGAAAACACTGCCAGAGCTTGGAAATTACTTCAGCCCGCCGTGTAAGGACAAACAGATAGGAGGGAAAAATGCATCCGAGGCGATCAGAAAAGGGAAGCAGCAACAGGACCACATATACACAGAGCCAGGGTCGCTCCCCATCAACCCAGTCCCCAAACCCAGACGTACTTTCCAGCATCCAGTGGTTGCTCCCATGGGGAGACAGAGGAACCTCCCTCCTCTGCCCTCCATCTCCAAATTACCTGCCTCAAAACATCCTGCTGGTGTCTACAGGAGGCCCAGGAGTGAGAGAGTCCAAGAGAACATCAGCAGGTACAGACCATAGACCGTATTACAAAAAAAAAATCTGATTTTCTCCATGAAGCTGACCTGGAAGTCACAAAGTGTAGAATAGCCGTCAAACCCCATTTGAATGGAATTTTTCATCTCAATCGATAGTTTTGGGTCATGATGTTACTTTTGTAAATATGTGGATGTGATTGACAGCTGTCCAAAAGGGAAATCTGTGAATGTCAACATGACAAAATCATGAATCTCGAGGATTTAAAACAGTTCAAATATGTATGAGCTCTCAGATTTTTTTTTTCTTGACTGTGGCTATTTTCTATTTCCTTTGCTCCATATAACAAATGAAACGGATTCATTTTGGTTCATGGACAAAACAATTTTGTTATTTTGAGGTTGAGGAGACGTCGATACCCATTTTCAAAACATTTTATGGACCAAACATCAATAAATTCCAAAAATAATTAATTGCAGCCCTAGTCACGAGTGGCAGCTACTTGGGACAGACACGTGAATTCCTCACTGATGTAGCGACACTGTTAAATCCATTCATTTTCCGCTTTTAGACTATTTTTGCTTTTAATAAAAAAAGGGTAATGCTCCTTTAATGATTCATCATATTATGATTTTTTTACTGTTCTGTTCACAGGAAGTCATTTGAGTTTGAAGACCTTGCAGAGACAGCTGTCCCGCTCGTCTCCCATTCACTGTCTCAGGAACATCATTATGAAGACATCCTGGGTCAGACACGTCTTATCCTTCACACAAAGTTTTTTGTGTCATGTGTTACGGCTGAAACCAAATCTATTATTATTATTCCAGTAATAATACACTGTTTATTCTTTAATAATCCCAACTATTTTCATATTGCGTTCCATGTAGATTCGCCCAAAGAGAACCCCTATGAGGATATAGAACTGGAGAGTCGATGCTCGCAGCAGTCTTTGCCCCCCTCTCCTGGTGCTGACACTACAAAGGTCCCTGCAGTAGTAACTTAACATTACACACACTTCTGATTTAGAGGTTATTGCATGAGAACCATTATTGGTTTTTTTTCTGTTCTCAGGCTTCAAGGCCAGGCTTTTTCAGGCAGAATTCAGGCAGGAGCTTTAAGCTGCTGGACCTGCGGAGAACCAGCCCGCAGGCCCACAGTGTCAGCTGTGGAGGCGTTTCATCTCCACCCCAGCTCAGCCCTCCCTCCACACCCACACCCACCTCCACCTCTCCTGAAAACACATCCTGGCTGGCCGGGGATCCGTACAGCCGCAGCTGCCGCAGAATTCCAACGGTCTGTCAAAAACAACAAAAAAACAAAAACACATAATGTTGCATGTTAGAGAAAATGACTTGCAATTATTTAAACTGAACATATTTATGAACTTGGGGTTTATTCCCTTAAAGTCCAGTTCTGTTCACAAAGAGTCAAAATAATATCAGTAACAGCAAAAAATCAACAGTTCTTATTTCCTTTACACTGAGCCAGAGTTGATTTTCCCCACCAGGTTGTTCTGAGGATCAATAGCATCTTTGAAGCTCGAATCAGAAAAAAACACCTACGAAGGATCTACCATTACGCGGAGACAAGCTCAGGAAGAGGTGATTTGACATCGTCGGCCAGCATGACAACTTAACTGTAATGTTGTTTCCAAGTGTTTGACTTAAGAAATATAACTGAATCTTTACAGTAACGGATGACAACAGTGACTCTGAGAGTGAAATCGAAGAAAGAGCCAAAGGTAGTGTTTTAACCTCAATCACATCCCTTCATTTCTCTTTACTGATTCACATTAAAACACAGTATTTAAGTGCACGGTGTATCCTCCTTACGCTCTCTCAGCTCACCGCCAGCGCCTTGTCTCAGTGAAGTCCATACTGAGCCAGCCCAGCCAGCCGCAGGTCCACTACAATGGCAGCAACATCAGCAAGAGCTCTCTGGATAAGGAGCTCCGTCAGCGCAAGCTCTTCGAATATTTCCTGGTCGTGTCACTGCAGAAGTCCAAGACAGGAACCCACTATGTGCCGACGGTCACACAGCAGTTCCCACCTAAGGTCCGGAGCACAAAACAGTCAAGATCCAATGTGAAATATTTAGGAGGGATTATTTTATAGAAATGTAGTTTCCTACCCATCAGTATGTTTATAGAATCCCTTTCCTTCTTCTGATACACTGGACCTTTAATTTAATTCACAATTAGCCCCCAAAAAATATACCTTCATTAAAAATCTATAAGATCTATGAAAACGTATGACCTTTTTGACCTTCTGTGATGTTTACAGTTGGAGCGAAGCTTCATGCTCATGAGGGAGACGGAGGATCAACTGAGGATCATTCCTCAGTTTTGTTTCCCCGATGCTAAAGACTGGGAATCAGTGGAGAGTTACCCGAGGTAAGAGCGCCAAACCTGGACGCAACTTGTTCATGAGATTCCACAGAACTCTCCCCAGGTACATTGTGCATATGCACTATAGACACTGCTTCTTAACGGTCTGCACAATAAAGGACACCTCATTTTTATTATCTTGTCTTACATGGCTGACGTATGGAAAAGTCACTTTTGCTTGTACAAAAAAAAACATTTTCATTCATTTGATTGTCAATGCATTCATCACACTTATTTGTGCATTGTGCTGCATCACCTCACAGCGAGATGTTCTCCTTTGTGCTGACCGGAGTGGACGGGAGCAGGAGATTTGGATACTGCCGCCGTTTACTGGTAAATAGAAAATGAAAAAGAACAAATAAGAGCACTGCTGGTGGACAGGAAGTGGCTAAATACCACGATGACGGCTGAATAAATAAGCTTGCCAAAATAGTCGATGTGCCTGTGGGAAAAACAGTGCATCTCAGAGTCTGGGAGGAAGTGTGTGAGTCTGGGAAAGTGTGTTTGTGTGCGCGTGTGTACAGTATGTGTGTGTTTCAGTACTCCTGTTGTGATTTCAATGTGTCATCTGAAAAACTTACTGTAAAAGAGGCATAATATTCTATGCCGTTGAGAAACTGAACAATCTTTTCTGCTTTTCTTCAGCCGAGTGGAAAAGGCAAACGTCTACCAGAAGTCTATTGTATCGTCAGCCATCTTGGCTGTTTCAACCTGTTCTCCAAGGTAAATCACTTCCACTTATTGCCATGTAATCATAATATAACTCCATAAGCCATAAAAGTCATTCTCAATTATTCAAAGAGAGTGAAAATCAGCTTGTTTTCCTGTTTTAAAGACTGGTTAGATGACATGTTTCCTGTCTATGGCTAAAAGAGATTTGGAAAAGAGGAATATTGGACTGTTGATCTTGTTAATCTTTGTTTTGATGCCATGGACATCCATAACTGAAAATAAATATATAATATAAGATAAATAAGTCATTTTCAAGCCATGATTTTGTCTGCTGTCCTGCAGGTGCTGGATGAGGTGGGAAGACGCAGGGCTCTGTCTCCAGCCTTGGTGCAGCCGTTCATGAGAGCCATAATGGAGGCCCAGTTTCCGGCTCCGGGCAGAACCATAACCATTAAAACTTTCCTCCCTGGCTCAGGCACTGAGGTGAGTGACACCGTTACCGCCACAGTATTCTGGTTGTTTAAATTAAAGTAAGGAAATAACGTGTCCAACTGTCAGTACCGACATATTCTTCAAGAAGAGAAAAAGTGGAGTTCCTTTCTTTCCTCAAATACTAAAATCTGCTGTAAAATATATGTTGCATGTTGCTTTAAAAATCCGTGATATTTCCCCAGGTGATGGAGCTGTGTCGACCCTCTGATTCTCGCCTGGAGCACGTCGATTTTGAATGTCTCTTCTCTTGTTTGAGTCTGCGTCTGCTCCTGCGGGTGTTTGGCTCTTTGCTGCTGGAGCGAAGGGTCATCTTCACTGCCGACAATCTCAGGTCGGTCATATTTGCACAGCCAGTGTTTAGAAGTGCAATATACTTATATAATATCATGTTGAATGTACATCCGGTGCAACCCTTATTTGCACTGTAAATATCAAGCCCATACTGTATACTTATATATTCTGGTAACTCTCTATAATGTGCATTCTATTTTAACTTTATATAGTCGTTGTTCTATATTGTACTTTCACATAATGTGGGAAATGCACATTTATTATCTTTACCGTGTTTATTGCCGTGACAGCCACTGCGGGGCTAATAAAGGACTTATCTTATGTAAATATGGAGACAGCAGACATCAGGTGAAAGCATCGAGGATGTTTTCACGTGGAGGTTATAAGGAGTATGGGTGGCCCTAGTTTTATTCAGAGAACATGCCACAGAGATATTTTGAGGCCAGGATGCTGCTGCTGCTGCTACTGGTTGTTGTTGTTGTTGTGCTGTAGTTTGTTTGTTCTACAGAGGGAAAAGCCAGCGGGAGTCAGAGAGCGTGGTCACATCACATTAGTAGAGAACAGGAATGCAAAGACAAGTGACGTACATGAAATGAAACTATGCAGCCTTGTTTTTTTTCCCCTCTCTATGGGAAATGTTACTCTAGGGAGCAATCAACTGGGTTTTAGATTATACCGCCCTCATGTGGCAAGAATTAGGAATTTCCAGAGGTGGAAAGAGAACTGAAATATTCTACTCAAGTAAAAGCACCACTATTTTGATATCATTTTATATATCAAGTGCAAGTAAAAGTACTGTCAAGTGGTAAATGTGCAAAATTCCCCACTTGAAAGGTTTCATCACAAACATCACTTTTAGTGCATGCACAGCAAACATTGATATTTAAAGGCTTGACTTTTAAATGACCAGACCTGACTTTAACTTCAGAATTCTGACTCTAGGCTGACTTTAATTTCAGAATTCTGACTTTCTCAGAATTCATGCTGTGGCCCTAATACTCTTCCATAATTTAAATATTTTAATTGTTTTTGTAAGGCAATCCTTTCAAATGCACCACACTGTGTTTAACACGCATGTTTTTTTTTAAACGCATCACATTTTAGTTATATTTAACCAACATGACTTCAAACATTTGCATTTACACCCCTTAACCAGCTAATTAACATGACATAAAATGGCATACTACGAGCAACATGAACATAACCCAGTTATACCCCCCAGAAAACAGGCAAAAGCTCACCAGCTGCTTCCTCAACAAGTTTTTGAACAAGTTTTATTCTGCACTAAGTAGTTTTGGATCCTCAGCTCTCAGTCACTTCTCAGCTGATTGCTGCTCTGCAGTGAATCTGTGAGTGTGTGACTGTTGGTGATTAGCAGATCACTCTCAGCTGGTGCACTCAGGCTGGAAGGGGTGTGGCCCACAGTTCACCTCAACAAGTGCTGCTTTAAACAAGGTTGGGGTTCTTTCTTGTGTCGCGCAAAAAGGACGAGGGGACACAAAGGAAATTAAAGTGCCAGCAAAAATAAAATACGTAAACACATAATGTATCAGTCAAAATGGGTCAAAGGTCACCAATTTCTCAACATCTAACATCTGTCGTCCTTCTTGACTGATCCTTTTTTTTGCCTTCTTCCTCTTCCTCTTCCTCCTCCTTGTTGCAGTACACTCTCCCAGTGTTGTCATGCAGTGGTGGCACTGCTGTATCCCTTCGTATGGCAGCACACTTACATCCCTGTGCTGCCCTCGGCTATGCTCGACATCGTCTGCACTCCGACCCCATTCATCGTGGGCCTGCTGTCCAGCTCCTTGCCCCAGCTCACTGAACTGCCCCTGGAGGAGGTCAGAGAGTTTCTAATCCTCTGCTATGAGGGGAAGGGACTAGAGTTATTTGAAGAAGTCAAGACATTATTTACTGGTTTTATGATTTAACACAGCAATCACATTGCATTAGATTCATTTTGGACTGTGTGCTCTTCTGCAGGTTCTCGTTGTGGATCTAGGCAACAGTCGATTTCTCAGACAGGTAAGTTCTGGATGTGGATTTATAATTGTTTCAGACAATAAAAATAGGTATATTCAATGTGGTTCTTGTCTTTGTAGTTGGATGACGAGGACTCCATCCTGCCCGCCAAGCTTCAATCAGCCCTGGAGAATGTTCTCGAGAGGAGGAAAGAGCTTGCTAATGAGAGAGGAGGAGACAGTGGTAACTGTGGACATTTGTGTCACAGTTTCTTAATTTACCACCTCTATGACCCCCACTTGCTGAATATAACTTCCTTATTTCAGACTCTGTACATCTCAGCACCATTGTGTCCGAGGCCTTTGTCCGTTTCTTTGTGGAACTGGTGGGCCACTATCCGCTCTTCATCACCGGGGAGCGAGAAGACGGCTACTCCTCCTCCTCGTCCTCGTCGCCAGGCCTCTGCTCCTTCCAGCGGGAGGGCTTCCGCAAAGCGTTCCCCTCCAAGACGGTGCGCCGCTTCGTGGAGGTTTTCATGGAGACCCAGATGTTTGGCTGGTTCATTCAGGAGAGGGAGCTCCACCAGCAGGCTCTGAAAGGTACACAGGTGCAGCAGTTAGCTATAGAAGGTCAGATGATCCGGAGGTGATCGGATGGTTCACGGTTCCTTCTCTTTTCCTCAGGACTGTTTGAAGTGAGGGTGCAGGATTATCTGGACTCCATGCATGAAAATGAACACCGAAGGGTTAACAGGTTTCTCAAGGGCTTAGGTAAGGATCACATACTCATACATGTCTTCTATGAAAACACTCAATCAACCACAGGTCTGTTCTCACATTGACACTCTTGTTGTTTCTATTGTTTCAGGAAATAAAATGAAATTCCTCTCCAAGAAATAATGCAACACCGAAGCACTGGAACGAGAAATACAAGGAAATATGAGCAATGAAATGAGTGCATTTTCAGTTCCGGTAAAGTCCTCATCCTCTTCTGTGTCAGTGAGTGGGTGGGTTTTTATCTAAAACTCATGATAGACACATAGTGACTGTAGTGAATTAAAATGATCTCTACCAAGGGAAAATGCTGCTGTATTTCTTTGATATTCTTCAAATATTCATGAACATGAATGACACTATATAAATGTAAAAATGTAGTGTGTAACCATCATAACCTGCATGATTTAATTAATTAAATTAATGAGAAGGTAAATCATATAGACATGGCACTGAATCCTCAATTGCTATTCACTGTGGTTTGACTTGACCGTTTGAAGAGACACTGTTTTATGACTCCACCAGGGGGCAGTAGTATATTCTCTCTGGCTAAATGAGCTTGGTGACAGCCTTGATCCTTAATGCTTCAATTTTCCCTTTAGTCAAAAATGGTGAAATTATTGTAAATGCGTTTATAATGACAAGTTATTAAAATGTTCCTGTTTGATGTTAAAAAAGATCTGAGTTATTTTTAATGTCGGTGTGTGTGTGTGTGTGGTGATTCCTGTCAACTCATGTCCAAGGCCTCAATCCTTGTTTTTTTTTTTAATTAGATTACATTTCAGATGTTATTGTGTCGCTGCTGCCAATCTGTTAATCAATCAACCTCCAGTTTGTGGCTCGTAAGTGATGATTACATAGTGAAAAAACACACAGTGCATCCCACAATAGTTTGACAAAGAGTTTAGTTACACACTAGGAAATCCCAAGAGGCAAATAAAAGCCATGGAAATTGTGTTCACTCAGCGTTTATGTGCCACTTGTATAAAGTGAGTAATCGACATACAGCCTATTTTCTAACCCGTTCACTGTTTGTATTTGAAGTTATTTTGGCCATTCCACTACAAAGAGCCTCACTTCAGAGTTGGTGGCAGCTTCGCTGTTTTAGTTACTGAGTCATGGAAACAAAGCAGTTCTCTCGCCCGCGCGAAAAGGGAGCGCGCATCTGTGTCAGCATGAAAACATAACACAGGTGCAGAGCAGAGCACAGACGTGTTTTGTCTGAGGAATGGCGCGCAAAGTCAGATAAATCAAATAAATTCAAACAAAATATAGAAACTTTATATATAAATACAGTATATACACACACCAAACTGTTCAATTTGTAATACATCGTAATACATTTTCAATGCTCTTCTTTTTTTAATCTGCAACCAGACCCCTATTGGCCATTCGACCACACCTTTATTGTTTAATTTATTTTCTAGTGTACTCCAAACACAGCCATTATATCCAATCATCAGACTTTATTTAAAAAAAAGGCCTGAAACCTGTGATTGACACAATCGGCTCCTCAGGAAACCGTTATTTTCTCATATAGACTCAAAGCACGGCTCTAAAACGCACACGATAAGCAAAGCTGTCACGGAATAACAGATGTGAAAGTGGTACCACAGCTTCCTATCTGGCTCCTAAGGTGGGAAACCGCAGTGCTTTGGGACAGGAGGCATCTCAGGAAGATGAATGTACGTGGTGAGAGAAGAGCAGCGGCGGCTGGAGTAATGTTTGCTCAACTCACTCAGTCTCTTGGAACCCAAGTGTGTTTGTGTATGTGTGCAGATGGCAGAGCACCAAAACTCAAAATGTCACATACGGTTTCCTGCTAAACACCTGGCTCCAGCTCAAGACAACTGGCTCGTTAGTGCGGACGTAATTATGGCCATGATTAATTCCAGTAAGCGGGGATTGACTCTCCGAGCTCACATCCTGCACTGGTGTATTTCCACTCCATGTGGGATATCTTACACCACTGCAAACACAAATGTCATGCATTAGCACTAATGGAGAGAGAGTGCGCCTTTATCTGGCACTTATAGGAACAACAATAGTTTGCTGAAACTCTAATCATCTCCTCAAAGTGCTTGTCAAAGGTCCCTATTACCTGAATGATTTCCTCCTTTAAGAGATGCTACACAAGGAGAGAATTTTGCCAGAAACTGAAAAGAGCATACAGGTGTAGTGCCGAAAAGAGACTGCTTGCCGAAAAACGACTGCCCCCAACGGGAACGCGCATCAGTTCAGAGGAGGTGAGCGTAGAGGAAACCAGGTGCATGTACAGTGAATTTGGTCAGGATCACTCCTTGCAATAAAGACTTATAAGGTGCAGTCACTTTTCGGCAGGGCCTGCCAAAAAGTGACTGCACCCTATAACTCTGGATTGGTAGGGGTTACATTCTCTGTCTTTTCAGCATGAACAGTAGAGGAAACCAGTGAATGTGGTCAATATCACTCCTTGCAATAAAGGGTTAAGGGTGCAGTCACTTTGGCAAGTGACTGCACTCGCCAGCCAGATGACCCGTATATTACATCTACAAGTAGACCTACGCTCACTTCCTCTGAACTGATGCACGTTCTCTTTTCGGCACTACACCGGCAAGAACCTATAGCAAGGCTGCACTGATCACATGCACTCAGATATTCTGAGCCGAAATGAGATCATACGATAAGCCCATTACAGCCAACCACAGATTTAATTATGAATGAAATAATACATTAATAAATCAGAAGAGTTTAACAGCCTCATTTCAGCGTGTATTTGAATCTCGCTGGCAGTCGCCTCTGCTAATTACATGATTTATGGAGTAATCTGTGGAGTCGGGGAGGTGCAGCAAGTAACCGGCACTTGCCATCAATCAAAATGAAAAGTCATTTTCTGCCTTTTTTTTTTTTTTTGGCTAAAGACTTTCTTCTTTGTACTTTCCCTGACACAGCTCTGAAACAAAATGGCAGCTCGAGTAAAAACGAAAAAGCTCATGTACAAATTATGCTTGTGTGTATATTTTTGCTGATACCTGACATGAGGCCATGGGGTGGAAGCGTGTAGAAAAGAGCGGGAGTTTCATTGTGCACACACATGTGCAGCACTCACATATTCACACGCACAGACTGTACATGCACCGTCAGCTTGTTTTTGGGAAGCTGCAGGTGCATCGTCCAGCTGCAGCTCTGCCATGCGTGCCAGCGAACTGAATCATTTCCACCCCACACACACATACACTTTTTCAGAGGAGGAGCCATCCGACATATGGGGAGCATAACGAGGCAGGAGGGAAAGGTGGAGAGAGAGAAGAGAGGAAAGGAGAAATGAATTTGACAGGAGACTGAAGCAAAGTGGTAGGAAGCAGAGAGGAGAGAGAGGGCGAGGAAAAAATAGGATTAGGAGGGGAGGGTTTCCTAATTCCCTGCTGCTGAAACATGTTTCAAAGGAGGAGAGTAAAACCATTGAGGGTTGTAAGTTTGACCCTTTTTTTCATGGCCAGTGTTTCCATTAAATTTGGTGAAAAAGATATATATATCTATATGTATATATAGATATATCTATATATATCTATATATCTATATATATATATACATATATATATAGAGAGAGAGAAGTATAATGGAAGAGTGGGTGGTTGAGGGGTTGGGGGTGGGGGGGTGGGTCAGGCCACACACAGAGCTTTCCAGGCCTGAGGGTGCGTCAGTCAGGCTTGTCTGCATGTGGTCTGCTGTATGTGTCCAAGTTTATCCACACCACTATTACACCACCATTAGTCATGGCGTGATGGCATGATGACAAGGGTTTCTCTCTCCCTCCCTCGGCCTTTGTCTCTCATCCACCCATTCAGCTCAGGCGGGCCTTTTAAAGGGCCACACCCTTTAATAATTATTTTTTTTCCCCCACATTTTCTTCTATCTCACCTTACAACACCGTCTGACTTTGTGTCTCCTGCTGCACTGAGAGTGGAGATAGAGGGAGAGAGAGAGAGAGAGAGAGAGAGAGAGAGAGAGAGAGAAAGAGAGAGAGAGAGGAGTCTGTCTGGAGCCTCAGGAGTGGACTTGACCACACACACACTCTCACTCAGTCACACATTCATGCACACATACAGTAGACGGGTCGCAGGGGATTCTTTGTCAGAGGAGTTACAGGGTGGTCTGGTGTGTAAGTGTCAGTGCATGGACTCCTATCTCTTCATGTGGTTTGTATGTGTGCACTTGAGTGACTTGGTGTGTGTGTGCGTCCCGCAACTCCAACATGCCCTCTGATATTAAAAAGGTTGAGTCAGAACATTTGGGCGGCTGCGTCTCCAATCCCACACTTGTTTACTGTGCCCGTTTTAAGAGAACAGCCGCGGGGAAATGTGGTATCTCATGGATTCTGTCACTTTTCTTTTGGGACCAAAAACGTGCGTACGAAAGAGTGAATCACGTATTTCATCGGTTCTGCTCATGTCCTAAACTCTCCAATCTCTCCGTGGTGTTTGGATTTGATTTGAACTTTGTCCCCTGACGGCTATTTCTGGGACTTTACCGATGGGCTGTCCGTTATCACATGTCCAGTTTGATACAGTGGTGTATGCCTTGGTTAGAATTGGGTCATGGACTTATTGGCCTGCCTCTGGCTGGAGAAACTAAAACTCAGCTTTTGTGGCGAACCTGAATGTTTTCGTGCAGTATGATCTTTAGTGTCAATATCATTGTAAATCTCACTTTGTCTTTTTTCCCTCATGTTTTTTTTTCTTATCTACTTGATGTGACGTGTTTGTGTGCTGTGATGTAGTTTTTTTAATTTTGTTTGCAATCCACAATAAATGATACCATTGTCATTATCTGCAATTTATCAAATAGCTGTTTCTAGTGAGGTTTCTAGATATATTCATTAAAGTGCATGTAAAGCTGTGAGAAAAAAAAATACTTTTCTGACTTTGTCACCCCACAGGAAAAAGTGAAAAATCCTGAAAGAAAATGTTTTCAGTCCTTACTCCACAGTTGTGTCATGATATACTACTATGAGAGGCTGCAGGGTATGATGATGTAATTTTACGCTTTATAATCTGAAATAGTGACATAATTAAATTAAACCAATAAACAACCAGTCAAATTATTTATAATATTTTTGTTTTATTTGACCTTTATTTTGCCAGATAAAAATGTTTTTGCAAACATGACCATGACATGAGGGATGCCAAGATTATTTTTCTTTATCTCGCCAATCCTTGGGTGAGAAAAAAACTTCTAGTCTGGTCACTGCATTCAGTTAATGATTTCCAAAATCAGCATGCACTGCAATACATTTTTCTGTCTCGTGACATCCAGACAAGCCTCCACCGACAATCACAAGACACTGGATTGTGAAGTCTGCCATCTGCTAACATGATAAACTGGATGAAATGTCATCCACTCGTACCTGTGCTGTCTCTCACTCCAGCACGCTTATACTTTTACAGTACAGTGGCCAGCATGACATAAAACAGCATGGCTGACAATTACTGCTCGCTTTAAAAAGGGGGGTGGGGGGGGAGGGAACCACGTGGTTTTTGCATTAACATCAGGCTCATGTTTGAGTGCGTGTGTCTGGTAAGAAAATCAGCGATTGTTTTTCCACTTGCGGCGATAAGTTGACTGTAATTTCATATTTTGGGCCGGTGTCAATTGTCGTAATTGTGGGCGTTTCGGGGCTGTGATGTGCAGACGTGCAGAGTGCAGCGAGTGTGTTGAGAGCCCGGCGGTATTTGCAAAGTGAGGCAAAATTGCCTGACAACTGTATGCGCGGCCTGTGAGTAATGTTGCCGTGAGGAAGTACACCCATACAAATAGGCTCTGTCTTTAAGCTGTCACTCAGCCATTCATCACCCTGTGTATTTATTCCCGGGGAACAGAAATACTTATCTCTAAGTGGTCGTGTTGATTGTCGCAAGAATGCTTTTACCTGCATCTAGGGCACTCAACCACTTCACTAATGTGCGTAATTATTTTTAAAAATTAATAAATAAAAAATAGATAAATAAATAAAAAGCAGAAATTCTAATATACTATATATTCTGGGCACTTTAAAATCAATGTCGATTGAGCAACACATAGCAGAACCTGATAAACTGAGTATAAATGACCTGTTTCTCTTCACGAGTGTCATGTTGACACATTAGTCCAACTAAAATCAAGCTTAGTCGGACTAACATATCTGCACAATGCGATTCATAGTACGATTACTTCTGCATGTATATGCTTAGTCCGATGGGAGTCAAACTTGGCGTTCTGCTCATGCACCAAAATTTCCTTGCAGGTCTTCCACCCCGAAGTAGAGGGAGACGAGGCATAAACTGCAATACTGTTACCGGAAAAGAACAAACAACACGATGGTGTCGGCAAGAGTGGAAACTACGGAGGAGGCCCGCTTTTAAACGAAGAGAAGACACTTATGCTTTAGAACCATAGCACAATCTATCTCAGATGTTTTTCTGTGACAGAAAGGTCAAGAGGAAACTGATAACTGGAGTACAGCACCACGTACAGAGGTGGAGTCAGGCGCACACGGCCAATAAATCAATTTTCTCCTCCGCATTTGTAATCGGACTCGTCAAATTGTCCAATTGCCCGTCTTAGTCGGACTACGGCCTTAGCTCGATTAAACCGTGCAAGTAACAGGCTGAACAAACACTGGATGTGGACTCAACAGCACAACTCAACAAGAAGAAAAAACACCTTTCACTTTCACTCTCAAATAAAATTAGGTTTCCAAAAGCACAAGTCAACAAAACATACAACATACAAAAGAGGTCAAAAGGCTACTAGTAACAAATCTTTAGATAATGACAAGGACACTTACTTTTCAGCAGAAACAGGAAACTAAATGAATAAAGCTAAATACACAGGTGGAGGGATAACGATTAACAGGTGAAACACATCAGGGTGGGGCAGGTAATCACAGAGGAGGGAAACTTTACAGGAAGCAGACTCTGAAACGAGAAGCAATGGTAATTATTTCAAAATAAAACAGGAAACGGAACATAAGACTTCTCAGGATGTTACACTTTGGACCTTTACATCTTTTGTCTGCGCTAATTCTAGCTCATAATAAACTTGAAAAAGACCAATGTTATACCACTTATTCTGTGTAATTACGATTTCTGACCAATTTATTATCAAGTCACTGAACCTTTTAGTAGGCCTATTTTACTATGCTCCAAAACAGCTTTAACTTCACTGTAATATTTTGGCTTCAAACAACATGTTTCTGCTTTATTTAGGTCCTCTTCATTTCCCACTTTAGCCAGTCTTCGCCGCGTTCCTTTCGCCCGACACACGGCTGGGAAGTTCTGGAAAAGGTTACGGGGTTACAGGGTTTTTCCACCACCGCAGATTGTGGACGGTGTTAAATCTTTTATTGTGGCTCAAATATAGGTTTTAACAACCTCAATGTGACGTGACTTGATTTAGACTGACTGAAAATCCATTATTGTAAAAATGTATGTGACGTACTGTATTCACGAGCTCAGAACAGAGAGAGGAGAGAGCTGTTAAGGTTTGGCACCGACAGATCCCAACCATATGTGAAACATATAGGAATTAGCTGTGTGTGTGTGTGTGTGTGTTGCAGGTGCAGTAGTCCTCACAAGTTGTCTTAATGAGGTAGAATCTCTTTTTCTAGGAACTAGTTAAAGGAATACTTCACTGATTTGAATGTGGCTTTGTATTGCTAAAAATTTGACTCAGCGTAGGACTGAGGCGAGCACCGGCACCGGCCGCCCGGTCGAAAGTCAAACCAAGTATCAGAATGGGAAAGAAAGTCAGATGACTTTGAACGTGGCATGCTTGTTGGTGCCAGACAAACCGCTCTGAGTATTTCAAAAACTGCTGACCTACTTGGATTTTCACGCACAACCATCTCAAGGGTTCACAGGGGATGGTCCAACACAGAGAACATATCCAGTGAGCAGCAGTTCCTGATGTCTTATTGATGTCAGAGGTGAATAAGAGAATGGCCAAATGGGTTCAAGAAGACCTCACCAGAATATGTGTTAGGTAAATAAAACACCCAAAGAAATGTGTGAGAAGTGCAGAAAAAAGACTGTGATCCACTCAAGGTGCCTGAAAAAAACCCTGTGGACAGCTGAGCTGCACATTTGAAAGCATGTCTTTAATGAATTCCTGCCTGCTGAAAGTTTATCAAAGACTGTTCTTAAATTAGTAACATGCGCATTTCTGGAACAAATACTGACATTTTTGGCTGATGACATACATCACAGTGCACATAATGTACTGTACTGTAATGCACAGTTCACACGAGGTAGCGGGATCTTATTTTGACAAATGTGGGAAAAGGGGAAGTGGTTGGACTGTGTGTTATCTTATCTGTGTACTGTCCAAGCCACTGACTGTGCCGTGTCCTCGGAGTGACAAGCACAGTTGTGTGTGTGGTAGCTGGCAGCCGCTTCACGCCTGTCTCTCTCTGTACCACAGAGGGAGTCTGGGAGAAAATGCAGAGGTTTCAACTCATTTTCCCCAGGATGTTCCAGCAGGCTATGAGTTGATATGTACAAATCTGTCTGTAGAGGGGAATAGCTTCTTGAAGGAAAGTAGGGTGTGATTGCACTTAGCTCATAAGCTCGTGTTTGACCAAAGACCGCTGGCTAGAGACATTTAATGAAATCTCCTGAATGACATATGATTCAATTTGGCTGCGATAACCACTGAACATCTGACCATTCATTTTCCAAAATGAGATATCCACGATGGCAAAAAGGTAAAACTTTGCCAAACAGCACACAATGAGATAGTTAAAAAGTTGTTTTTGGTTTTTTTTTGCTCCAGAAAAGGCAACATCACCACTCTTGCCAGACCTTTTTTCAACATTGGACTTGACTTTGAACAAGCTGATTGATTGACTTGTGGACCCTGGCCAGGCTGTCCTCATCTGAACCGTCTGAGTCAGACAGGCCTCCGCTGTGGCAGGAGATAAACTCAGCTCTCTCCCAAAACCGCAGCAGGTGGCCTGTGTTTGGGTTGTACGCTAGCTCAGTATCGTGTTACCTCCTCCTACACATGTTATCAATTAGTATAGATCCGTAGTGTGGCACAGCCAAGTGCTCATCGCTTTTCTCCCCCTCGCTCCCAAATGAAAGGACACGAGGAGAGAAACGGTAGCGAGCAAAGAAAAAAAAACAAATCCTGGCTTGATCTGCAAAAAAATGCAGTTTACATTTTTAGCAGCTTTTATAATCAATCAGGTGTTGAAACGTCAAATAAACCCTCGGCGAGCGGGTGGTCTAGTTGTCGAAACTCACCAGTTAAATCAAAACTCTGCTGGAACTTCATCAATTCATGCAAAAAAAATGAAAGTTAAAGAACGACACACAATTAGGTAAAAGCACAGTTGAATTCCTGAGAAATGAGGCAGGTGTCTACCGCGTACGGTCCCGGGAATCCGACTAGACGCATCAGAGAGGAAAAAGGTGTGATTCGTCCGTCACTTAGTCCCATTCAGAAGTATGTCTGGGACTGGTCTTATGCGAACGCTTGTATAAACACAGACTGTGTCCTTTTATACATCTTGGCTGTCGGTCAATGAGCGCTCTGCCTCCGGGGAAGGGTCTCCTTCCAGTCAGTTTCCAGTCAGAAGAAATCATAACACATCCTGACCTGGCGATGACGACCATGACATTTTAGGCACTGCGCATGCAACAGAAACAGACGCACAAACAGGACAAAGTAGCATGAATTAAGGCAGGATATGTAGTCCTAAAAAAGGGCAGTGAATGACATTCATATCTGTCTTGGTATTTAATGAGAGGGCTGGATAATTCTCTCTTTGAATGTCAATAAATGGGAAAATGCTTCAGCTCTCAAACCAAAGTTTTAACTAGTAACAAGTCATATGAATTATGCTGTCTGTATTTGAAATATGCCTTACATTCCTGTGTGTGGCATCACATTAAAGAGGGTCCTTGTGTATTTTAATGTGGCCACAATATTACTCTGCCAGGTAAAAACAGCTGTAGTCATTCCAGTTTCCATGCTCGCGCAGTCATGTTTTTCCAGGAATAAAAGATGCCAAGGTGTGTGTACACGTGAATCTTTCAGATTTGACTTCACTTGTCTAAAATCTTGAAGATCTGGTCACTCGGTGGACCAGGGGAGAATCTGTAGTCCAGCAAGTACGGGATCATCAGGGCACGAAAGGGCCACTTTATTAGGTACCTGTTTAACTGCCTGTTAAAACACATAACCGATCATTAGAATTATGTAGACATGAGTCACACGAGTGACTTTGATTGTTGGGTTGTTTGTGTCCGAATGGCTGATCTGAGTATTTCAGAAAATTATGATCTCCTGGTATTTCCACACACACAACCACCTCTGGGGTTTAAAGAGAAAACGCCTTTTGATGACGAATGTTTGATTGGTTTAAAATATCTCTGAACGCACTGCAACCTTAAAGCACATGGGCTACAGCAGCAGAAGACCCAACCAGGTTCTACTCCTACTGCCACTGTACCAGATGCCATGTATAACCTAATAAAAGGCCCATAAAACCCCCCGACATATCCATGCATATCAATGCAAATCAGACCAAAAAAAAATTAAAAATTAAATACAGCTGTTTCCCAACAAAGCGATGTTTTAATTGTCATCAAATGCAGATGTTCATTGCAGGGGCATCTGTGGTAACAGGTAAAATGTGCTTATACTGCTCCCAAAGGGAGAACAGAGTTCACAGAAATGAATCCGTCACAATATAGTTTGCTTCAGCTCAATCAGCTTGTTCTCAGAACAAAGAGCTTCATGTTATTGAGTTTTAAGAAACGCCGCTGCATTGTTTCGGGTGTAAAGAAAGATTTCCAGGGAAGCCAGAGCTTTTACTTGGAAAATGAACTAATGCTAGAATGCACCATGGGCGATTACCATCAGAATTAGTGATTTGTTTACGACGCACACCTTCCCGTACTCCACCGCTCGCTAATTGCAGGCAGGATCCAATAAGACCCGAGGCACATGTGAGGAAATCAGGTTAAATTAACTGGACCCAATCAAGAACAGATTTTAGAGCAAAAACCAAAGATGCGTCTTACTTCTTGGGGAAAAAAAAAAGAAAAGCATGCCAAAGTCCTCTGAAAGTGATACATGGGACAAAGTTGCTGTATGAAGAAGTCACTCAAACAGCATGGGTACTCCTTCTGCTGCTGCTGCTGCTGCTGCTGTGGAACCACTCATCAGTCATCATCTTTTTAACAATCTCCATCTTTCTCTCTGTGCTTCACCTTTTGCGTTTGGCATTTCAAGCAGGCAGAGATTTAGAGTGGTGTCAAGTGTCCTGCTCGATGTCTGGCAACGTAACCTCCCTCTTGTGTTTTGACAGTCAATAATGGCTGCAGATAATGAAGCATCTCAGGGTGTTAGAGCCTCACAAGGAGAGCACATCCAAATATATGCCAAAACAAGCATTCTTTGTGAAGAGGGGGCAGGATGTTACTGTAATACCTTTGACGGGTGCCAGACTGTGGGAGTCGGCCTTGATGATGGCTTGAGTGCAGTGGATGCCAGGCTGAATACCAAGACAGTGAAATTACAGAGGGTGCAGACGGAGGAAACAATGGCTTTTGCAGACATCAATGAAAGTCTTTATTTAATGGAAATACTACACTGTATTGTATAATAAAAGTTATTACACCTTATGCAGCCAGGGGGCAGTCATATTTGCATTTGTCAGTCGAACAGAGAGGTTTTTGGTTCCCTTTTAAAGAAAAATCTTAGAAATGCGAGCAACATGGTTGTATCTGGCAGTGTTTTGGTCACTTGACTCTATAACTACTGCTTGGATCGGCACGACCGTTGGTACATCCATGAATGGTGCCCAGAGAGTCAGAATCAAAGCAATATCAGTACAAACTATTTCCACTACGTGGTTCCCGCACGACTCGGCACGGTCATTTTGCTTTTCCATTAGCGATAGTACCTGGTAATTTTTTTTAGTCCCTGCTCTGCCGAGGTTCCAAGCGAGCTTGACTACAGCAGCGACTCCTGCCATTTCATCAGCTGTCCTGTGTACCTAATAAAGTGGCCGTTCAAACGTTTCATACAGCTGTGAATTTGTGCTTTATTGTGCTGTTTTTGCCACTTGGTGGCCGACTGGCCTGTAACAAGTGAAGGCTCTATAATAAGACAGGAAGAGGAGAAAATGGAAGGGCATGACATAGGCCAGATTTAAATGCACAGCACAGCGGTCACATACCATTCATGCCAGGCTGCTTAAGTAACCAGGACACCAGGGCCTTGGAAATGAAACGTTCTTGAACCGAACTTCACAGCATGAACTGTGAAGGATGCTGTAGCAGGGAGATGCAGGACAGATGCCCCGAGCAGCGCTCCATCTCATTCTGGAGAGCGCTCATGTGTCATGTTCCCCACGGGAATCAGCTCAAGTGTTATTCAGTGCCGCGTCTACAACCTTGAAATGGCGGTAAATGTCGTCCTGTTAACAAAACCACGTCTGTGCACCGGATGTGTTTATTTTAAGATCTCCAGTAATTACTTAACTATGCCTTAAAGATACGCTCGGCAGAAGAAGAATGCCGTGTGTATATTTAGAGTAAATGCTGGGATAGTTACAGTCAAAACACTATAGAGCAGTGCTAATACACCGCTGACATTAAAATGAACGGCTTCCTGGCCCTTAATGTGCTGGAAAGTCATTCAAGGGAGTGCTCGGCACTCGTTTTCTATTAACGTTACACAGAACATTTGCGAATGGAGCGCTGGTTGTGTGTGCCACTGGGAGAGCTTTCAAACAATGGACACGAGGGGATTCCACTGCTTTATGGTGCAGAAGCTCTGGGCCATGGCCACCTGCCATGCACGCAGTGTGTTCATGCTGCAACTAAGAGGACGGAACTGGCAACTTACAAGTGAATTGTGAGGGCGCACACGTCTCTTTGATCTTTATGCTGAAAAGATTACAATCTGAGCCCGTTACAGCCGACTTTAACAGTGAAAATGGTAAAAAGAAGAAGAAGAAGCAACAAGAGTGTCTTCCTGTTAGTTATTTTTAATCGAAACTTAATTTTCAGGCTAATTTTACGGACAAAGAAACGCTGTATATAAATATAGCAGCCAAGACTTCTAGTGAAATTTGTGGTGAGAATCTTGAAATGACTAGTTCAACCATGTCAAGTGGTTTCAGTGCAGTCACAAACACACACATACGCACACATGCACACACACATTTCTGGGAAGCTTGTTTTTTTTTTTGCAATATTGCAACTGACTTATCACGGGAGGTCCAGACTTCTGCCATATGCCGAGCGTGCAGGTGCAGGAAGTTGACAGCTCTAAACACTGTGCACATTTAGTCTGTTGCAGAAAGTACTCACTTAAAAGGCTTCTTACCCTTCCCGGGAAGTTGCTTTGTGACCGCTCAGTCAAGATTGAAAATGAAATAAGAGCAATTACTTGCACTGACCAAAATTTGTGCGGCACATTTGGCAGCTTGTGACTCATTTTCCATGATTGTACTCGCTTGCAAAACACCCTTGCACATGTATATTGTATGAATTTGATTTAAAATACAAATTACTCTTAACGAATGACAGTAACTTGAGAGGTGCAATCGAAACCTGCAGCTGCAGATGTTTGTCAGAAGAGGGGTAAGAATTTATAACTGGGGGAGATGTTAATCTTTTCAGCGTGGCCCATAATTGTTCTCAAATCCAGATTGCACTGACACTGACACTGACACTGACATGCAAAAAGAGCACAGACAAAAAAAATATTTGAACCACATGATGGATTATTTTTTTTAAATTCCATTTGTGCAGCTGCGCAGCCTGATTAAAAACACTTACTATACACTTTGAACATTTAGGGCAAATAAAAACATGAAAGACCTTTTTTCAACAGAATCTTAAGGTTAAATCTCCAACTGGTGGAAAAAAAAAGTAAGAAGCTGCAGAATGTAATAAACAGTGATTTTTTTCTCTTTTTTTTTTTAAACAAGGCTACTCTGACAAATATTGTCTTTGGAGGGCTGCCAGATTCTTGTGCCGATGACTCCGTGCCAGAGGCAAAGCTCATCCAAGTCCAGAGTATTCTCGAGTGGGTCTGAGTGTTGTTTTGGAGTTTGAGGCAAAAGAGGAGAGGCCAATGGCTCCCAGTGAGATAGGCTATTATAATCCACCCCAACACACACAAACACAGAACTGCTCGAATCTGTGTTTCTTTGAAATGGACACTGAATAGACATTAGACAGACCAGGCTTTTGTTGAATTTTTAAAAGCTGTATGTGTGAGTGTAATAGTCCAATATAGTTCCAGGTAATGTACTTGTGTTTCGGTCCACATGCAGTTAATCCTAGTTTAGCCTGAACTCATCACGCTTGGCTCAGTCATTCGTAGACTGTGTACTGTATCCTGTCCTTTGTGTGCTCTTCACGTTCACCACAAGGGAGTTTTTTGGTTGCAAGTGTGTGTGTGTGTGTGTACTCTGTAGGACCTTTTCCTGGTATAAACACTGACGTTTTCAAGACCAGTAGTCCTTAGAATATGCGATCACGTTTATGTGGGCCGTGACGCTCTCTGTATAATTGTTTACATGCGAAATACACACACACAAACATATATGCTACATGTGCCCTAATAATTGAACACAGTGCTACGGGTGAAGAGCTATGGCTAAAAGTGTTGTTTTCACCCTTTTTTAATACAAACAATTTAGGATTTAGTACGTGTGTAGAGACCTTTTTTTAAAAGAAACAAAAAAACAAAGAACAAACTTATGAGTATTATTGTAAAGGTATGCCATACACGTTGGTTTTCCACTATACAGTTCTAGCACGGCACGGCATAACATGGCTCGACTTGGTTTGGTTTGGTTGGTTTTCCATTACTATAGTACTTCCTCAATGTGGGCAGAGTTAACTGAGTTAATTAAAAAGAATCATTCAGTACTTCCTAATATTGAGATTTTAGACATTTCCTTGCTAAATGTTAGAGATTAAGTCTAAGTTTTCAAGATTTTTAAGTTTTTTAAGATTTTTAAGTTGTTTTTTTTAAAAAGTGATCTATACACACACACATACAGTATATGTATATATATATATATATATATATACACATACATACATATATATATATATATATGTAGTATTGGAACCTCGTCAGAGCAGGTACTAAAAAAAGTACCAGGTACTATCACTAATGTAAAAGCCAAAAAAAAAAAAACCTGCCATGTTGGAACTGTGCAGTGGGAAAGCACCATAATGTTACAACCTGGACCTTAAACATGACATTTGCCATTGTAGTGAGCCTTCAAAATGAGGGTAATGTATGTTAAGAGAACTGAACTGGGGAACATAGGACTCAGTGACTCAGAGTTTGCCCGGCATTGATCTTCTCATCTGAACCTCTGAGAAATCTCCTGAAAGTGCTGCTTGTTCCTTTAACTATGCAGTGTGACTCTGTTGATACCGCGTGTAACTAGAACTGCAGTTGTATATGTCATAACAAATGAGCTCGGACTATACTAGTATTATCTAATCTTAGCCTGAGGGCTTTGTCATCTTTCCCATGCCCCACTGTCACACACAGCCAGCGACGGTATTTCCTCTTATTATCATTATTAATAATATTTCTTTTCATAGTGACCTGGTGAGGACCCCTGTGCCGAGCTGCATTGCTTGCATTTTTATACACTAGCTGTTTATACAGCTGCATAGTCTTGGGAGCCCCTATTTGGGCCAGAGTTGGGTAACGCAGATGATCTGGTGCCATCTGGTAGCTCTGGCCCCCGAGAAGAAGTCAGCTGTGGGCGTGGGTTTCAGTGTTGAGGAGGAGGTTGAAATGGTGCCAGGTGAAGGTGAAGAGTCTACAATGAGAAATGGCAGAAGAAGAGAAGAGCAAATATGAGAAGTGAGGGATCAAAGAGGGGAAAGAAGTGCAAAGCAGAGAGCTGAGAGAATGAAAGTTAAGGATGGTGTGATGGGGAGAAGGGGATTTAGGTGCGGGAGGAGCCAGTAAGTGGATATGGGACCACAGAAGCGACTGCATGACGCGTTAGTGGGGGGGTTTACGTGGAGGGGAGGGCGGTGGGAACCTGTGGGTATTACGAGGCAGGAAACAGCAGGTCGAGGGGACACAGCGTGTACGTCTAACACTTGTGTTCTTGTAAAAAAAAAAAGAAAAAGAAAAAAAACATTCCACACATGCTGTGATTTAATTTTCCTCACTGACTCGAAAATAAAATATGCCTCTGTATGCTCGGAAAGATTAACAGCTCTTTGAATCCCATTAAACACACGCAATATTGCTTCCAGAATGCATATATCAAAGACGCGGTAAATCAGAATCTGAGAAATGAACAACATGTTACAGCTGTTTAAATGACTGCGGCTATGGCTTTCTAGCTAAGAACTGACATCAAACATGTTCATATAAAATGCTTAGTTGTTTTTCCCCATATGTGAAATACTGTTTAACAATGTTAGCTAGAAAACACAAGAAAGGTTAATTGAAATGCTATTAGACATTTGGTCATAAACCATTTAAATATGGACATTACAATCAGAATCAGGGTTGTTGCCAGGTAAAGTTGACACAGTGCTAGGAATGTGCTCTGGTCAGTGATGCACATATAGAGAGACAGATGAATAAAATAGAAAAGAGAGACGCAATATGGAACTGTCCAATTTAACAGCAGTTTATGGGGTCAGAGTTGATGGTGAAAAGTTACAAGATCACCAGTCAATTCATTATAATAATAAATCATGTCATATTGAACGTGAAAGTTTACTTCCATCGCGAGAGCTGTGCATTAACATACAAAATGTTTAAAATGACTGTTCTATCAGAATAAAGCACTTTTCTTCAGAAAAAAATCATAAAAGTACGAATGTGAAAAGAACAATTCATAGGCTTTCAAGTGGTAATACTGTTGCCACCTCTGACTAAAACATAGAGAGAAACCAACAGAAAAAAAACACCTTACACGTTGTGACATTGTAACCTCAGAGTGAAACAAACGACCTGGTCGACCCAAATTATGAGAAGAGTACAAGAATTGTCAGCGTGTAATTTAAGTAGTGTGTTGTGCCTCATCATCGCGAGTCATGATCGACTTCACGACCTCGGTTTTAAGGCTGGGATCAGGCACATTTCAACCGGCGTCGTTTTCACATTTAGTGAAATGATGTGACTTGTGTTTGGGTAATGATGCAGATGCAGACTCGCAAACTGATTTCATCACACTCTCGCGCACACAAACACAGAGAAATGCTGAGTCATTAACTTCTCGAGCCTACTTGAGCATGAAAAAGTCACTTCCCAACATGCCCTCGACTGATGAACTTTAACCATCAGTGAACAATTTTTTATTTTATTTTTTTTCACAGATGCCTGACTTGTTCTTCACCACACTGAAAAGATTATACATTTTGATTGCAAACACATTCCCAGCAGATTTCTGTTGAGTGAATTAGCCAGTCAGTCAGAAAGACTGTATACAAATGTATTATGTTGAAAGAGGGTCAAAATTATTAAACATCTGGACAATCATGAGACTTTGGCACAGAGAGGCCTGTGTCATTTGAATCATCATATTTCTGAAAGTATGTCTGAAACTGCACCAGTAATTACAGAAAAACATTATGCTGCTTACAGTGCTTGGGAATATGTGATCAGTGCAGGGCAGCCGATCCTGGGCTTCAGTGCTTGAATTTCTGGGAAAAAAGTGAAAATGTTCTGATGTTTTTTTGATGAAAAACAATAAAAGTTGTAGAATAAAAGACCAAAAATACCCATACAGTGATGCCTATATCAGAGCACACACCACCTCAGCCCCTAGACCTTCTCAATTGTGTGCGATTTCCTTCCAGTCAACATGAGGAAATGGATTTTACTGCGACAGACACGTTCATGATGCCGCTGCGTTTGAAAGTCTGCGTACTGTCTGACACTTTTTTTTTAAAATTCAGCTCAGCTTTAAAAACAATACATCTGGAGTTTGCAGGTTGTTTAGGGTGGAGGGGGAAGGAGGGAGGAGAGAAGGCAACAGGGGACTCGTCATTTTACCAATTCCTGTAAAAAAAAATTCATGCCCCTGAAATAGCAAATAAATGAGAATACACCAAGTTAAAAAGAAAGGATGACTAAGTCAGATTTTTTAATTATTTGTCTGGGAATGGATGAATGAGTGAGGCGAAGCGGAACATTATCCTCCCAGACAAGGGTGGGGTTTTATTAGAGGAGAACGACACACTTAATAACGGCTTATCCTAAAGGAACTTCCTTAAGGGCTGTTGAAGGAGCAGTAAGTCCAGTTTCTACAGCTCTATAGGGAAAATCTACCACAACGAGCAAAGGAAAGGAAAGGAAAGGAAAGGTTCATTCTGGCTTTGGCAGAATCCCATTTCTTATTTTTACACTTTTGCCCCTCAGTTACAAGGAATAGTGGCTAAAACCAGATAAAATCTGGGACTGCAAACAAGTTTTGTTGTAGTTAGTATTCGTTGTGTAGGCTACATTTAAAACATGCTCCTGAAAGGTTTAAAGGCATTTGTGAGGGTCGACACTTACATTTATATAGGACAAAACAGTTGCTTTCAATGTACCGAATCATTCAAATCGGTTCATTCAAAAGATGACTTCACTACTTCCCGTCTGACTGGGGAGTGGACGACAGTCACTGAACTAAAACACGGCTGAACGGGTTAAGATTTGGCTCACGATACACCAGATTTTTAGAAATGTCCTTGCTAAATGTTGGAGATTAACGCATGTTTTCAGGATTTTTGGCTGAGTCACAGTTCCGCATTGTTCCGTTTGATTCCTGTGTCAGACGTCACGGGTATAGAGTCGCGTTGGACACTGCCCAGTCTCTACCGCGACAGGAACAGGAACAAGCAAACATGCAAAATGGAGGGTTAGAGCTAAGTGGTTTTTCTATTCAAATTAACAGACCAGTTCATTTTGGTCACCTTTTTAATGGTGAAATCATTCAAACGTTAACTTCCTGAGTAAACTGCCCCTACGAAACATCAGTGTAAGAAAGCTAACATCCAGAATTTCTAGTCAGCCAGTGCTTTTGTTTTTTCTTTCTATTGTTTGTATTTGTCAGGACTCAGTCATAAAAATTCATTGCTGTTAAGATGTAACGCACAGGGGGAAACAAACAACATCATTATTGTTTTTGATTGAGAGCCCCAAGCAGCAGAAATGACATACTGTGCATTGAACAGCTACACAAAGACAAGCACGTGTGTAACAGGGCAGAATTCAGGGGCAGAAGGCTGGGTCGAACACCGGAACAGAAACAGAGCAGATAGGTTGGGGACAGGCAGGGTCGAAACCGGGGAACCAGTCCAAAAAACACTGGAGAGACTAGTGCAGACAACATAGAACAATCTGACAGTGACTGCATGGTGGAGAGGAGCATATATAGTGGGCTGATTAGTGATCAGGTGCAGCTGCTGTGAACAGGTGAGTGGAGTTGAGCTGATGAGGAGGGAGTGGCTGATGAGGAGGGAGTGGCTGATAGGTGATGAGAAGGAGGGAGAGAAGAACTGTGAGGGGGAATCCAGCAGTGTTACAGCAGTCATGACCTCAAGAAATGTCAGACTGTTTATTAAAAGAGATAAAATGAGAAATAACATTTTCAAAATTCAATTTTATGTAGGAGAATTTCCCATTTCCCATTGTTATCCAGTATTTATCATCAGAATGAACTCATACTGTATAATTTGATTTAAACTGCACTTATCATGCATCACATTGTAGGCGTCGCAATACAAGGAAAATCCAGATTAACTTTCTGTGTGTGTTAGCAGGATGTATTAATAATCAAAAAAGATGTTTAGTCTAACCATCTCTTCTTTAAAACACCCAGGTCTGGATCCAGCAGGGGGCACTGCATCCAATTTTTGTATGCCTGGTGCACAATCACTGAGGTCACGTTATAAGGCCCCAACTCACTTAAACTCACACTTAACTCACTTTATGTTTGCAGTCACAGCGTGCGACCGCGACGGAGGGCGGATTCAACTCTCCTTTGTCCTCGTCAATTCAGTTGTTATCTGCATCAAACTGTGAGGATTAAGACGCGCGGCTCCTGGAACCAGAGGCCCTGAAGTGAACCTGATCGCAGTCTCGTAGAGCCACACTGAATATAAATGAGACAACCCCACCTAAGTGAGTGTGTGTGTGTGTGTGTGTGTGGTTGGAAAGCTCCTTGGAAATGTGTTGCAAAGACAGTCAAAGAATCTCCAGGAAGCTGACATCAAAGTCCTCCCTATATTGGCGTGCATTAAAAAGGAGCCAATAACTTTCAATTTTCGACACCTTTTTTTAACGTCACAACGGATAAATCACAGGCTAAAAAACACCTCTCTCTCACTCTCTCTCGCTCTGTCTTGCCACAGACAGTTAAAATTTTACTCCTTCTCTTCTCACAGAATCCCAAAACAATTCACCCCATAAAATCCAGACTCAGCTTGCCATATGTGAAAATCTATGACTCCCTCAGGAGCCCTAAAGGAAAATTACTGGCCGGGCGACAGCGATAGAAGATCCTTGTTTTCTTGCTTTTCTCTCTCTCTCTCACTCTGGGAAAGCGTGTGCATGTACTCAGTGAGACTGGATGTAGTTTTGATGTAGCTGGGTGGTGCTGGTCAGGCCTTGTTATCCACAGTCTGCTGCTGCTGCTGCTGCTGCTGCTTCTCGACTATCCCGCCACCTAAAAGTCATGCTGGAAATGTTGCTTTCTCGACAGAGAAGCTGGTTTCAGAGACTCAGACAGACTTGCTGCTTTCAATTTTCAGTTGCTTTTGTGGGGGTTGTGGGGCTTTTTGAACCATTCAGCTAGTTTGTTCTGGAGCTGAGGCACATGTTTTTATATCGACTTAACTTCTTAAGAGAGAGAGAGAGAGAAAAAAACCCCTTTGGCTTACATTAGATATACAGTGGGTGGAGGACGTACTTCAAACATCGCATGTAAGGGACTTATCTAAATCCCTTTGGTAAACAGTGTTACAGAGGCCAAATGCCTCATGTTATACATGTATGTATGTTTGCTCACGTTAGTCTTGCGACTGTGAAATCTGTGATTGTCTTGTGTTTTTAATTCCTTTTTAGCCTTTCAACACGAAAATGAGCCTCCTTTGTGAAGTATGAAAATCTTACAGCATCCATCCACCGACTCAGGAAACCTTACATCAAAACCTGTGCCGAATCATTTCAGTCTGTGATGTGGAAGTAAATATAAAGTCCTTCCCCTTAGGAAAGGGGCGTTCAGTCATTTAAGGTCATGTCATTTCACAGTTTCTCCGAGGAATGCTTTTAGCCTACAGGAATTCAATCATAACTCACAGTGCGACTGTTCCGTTGACCTGCATCACATAAACAGAGTCAAGACATGTTTTTAGATAGAAATAAATTAAATAAAACTCATTCAGATTTGAGATTCAGACCACTTCATTGCCCCCAGAAGGGCAATTCATTTGCAGTTTACCCCCAATTTCCAGTCACACAAACAAAAAATCAATAACACGTTACATGTCAAGGCATGGATTGACAAACAGAGGTCTGTTATGTACTATTTTAGAGCATTTTAGGGTTCAGTGTATTTGTTTTAAAATGGGGAGGGGGATGGGTATCAGTCCGATACTGGTCAGAATCACTGGATCGGATATCGGACAGATAAGAATATTTGTTGCACAGTTGGAGAATTGTGTCTTTGAAATGACTCGGCACAAATGTGTTGTTAACAGCTTCATAGATGGTCTAAAATGACTGCATCGGACAAGTATTGGTATCGGTAGATATATATATACCGATATATATATATATATATATATATATATATATATATATATATTTATTTATTTTTTTAAAGCCTTATTTGATTGAAAAGAGGCATATTTGATTTGGCAGAGATTTTCTTTTAACCTTGATACTCCTGACCTCCCATTCATCTGGGCTTGGGACCGCCCCCCTCCCATGAGTGTCCAATTAACAAGCCCTTTATATGCACTGTAGGTATTGAAGCAGAAAAACCATTTCAACAACAGAAGAAGTCGATCGCCAAGGATAAGTCATCCGAGCCTCGACCTGAAGACCCTGGAACTGACTGACACCCCGACTCATCTGACGGAGCTGTAGCATCGTTCTCTTCTTCTTTGGTAGGAGTGCGTACTATTCCCTGCGTCCAGACTTGTACCACCACCCAGTGGTGAAGTGAGATACTAAGTATACCAAGGCCTACTGCATGTTTACTTTTATTTATTAATCATGAAATGCCGCTATGCACAATAAAATAATCCAATCCAAATCAAAACAACATCCTTTCTGGAATGCGAAGGCCACCAAAGTTCCCTGAGGGAGGAGTGAACAGAGTGAGTATTTGGCACAATCTGCAGTCTCACCATTCGATGTCACTAATTCTTATACACCGACTCTTCAACCGAGTCCTGGGACAAATTTACTAAACAACTCATTTATTTTTAATATTGTATTGTATTGTATTGAATATTTAACAGAATTTATTGGTTACAAAGTGGATGTCAGATGTCAGATTAAACGATATTAAGATGTTATAGATGTTATTGTTAAGATGTATATTTTGCAGCAACAAAAAAAGAAAAAAAAAAGAGAAAGTACCTCCTGAAACAGACACATACTGGAGATGAAACCACAAACATCTATGATGTAAAGTCAAACACAGCGCAAATGTACCTGCAGCCTGTGGTGAGCTGTTCAAGCGCAGGTGTGACTGTTGTTCAAAGGTCGAGACAGAAGCAAGATGACGTGTGTGGTGTGTGCTGAATGTATGTGTGTAGGTACGTACGTACGAGTGGAGCGATCAAAGGACCGCGTGTCTCACTCTACGTTTTACTGCAACTAAATAAGTGGATAAGTGGATTGTGTTACGGCCTTGACCAGCGATGTTTCCAGTGCACACATCGTAGTTATGAGCCTGACCTTATGTCACATGATTTTGTCTGCATCAATATTATATAGATGTGTGTGTGTAGAAAAAGACATCTATGATGTGCAACTGTCTTATTACTCATTTACAAACAGTGTCTTCGCGGCGTTTTGCTCTCTCGTGGAAAATATGAGCGTTAAAAATGATGGGAAACTTTTACGACACCACCAAATAAACTTTGAAGTAACTAATTGTGTGTCATTACGGCCGCCACATTGCTCTGTTACTCCCCCTGTTTATTTAACTGAAAGCAAACCCAAAAAGCTGGACTCTAATTGTGCACTCAGTTTATTTCCTTTGTGTGCGAAGCGGCTCCGTGTTCGTCCGAGCTCATGTTCTCTGTCGCCCTTGATCTGCCACTTGGTCGCACTGACTACTTTGTTTGGCTTCGTGTAAAAACCTTCGTACAACTAAGTGGCACTTTGTTCTTATAGGAGACAGAAAGCACAACAACAATGCCCTCTGCTGCCATAAATTCCTGCTTGAACAATTGTTCCGTGTAACATGCGCTGGCTTCCACATTGATGTCTGTCCATGCTGCTTTTGAACGCCTGCCAGGCACTTTAAGTCGCTCAGTCGCTTTGTTTTGACCACGCTGAACCATGAAGATTAAATGGTCCGTATGTCAGCATGCAAGCCGCAAGCATGCAGGCACGCACACAAGATTCATTTTACACCCTCACACACACACACACACACACACACACACGCCCATCACCTGTCTCTGGTTTCTGTCATGCAGGTGGAGATAGAATGGCAGCAAGCTGCTGAGAGACGGAGTGGACTCACGTCTCTTTTCATCTCACCGAGAAAGGGACGATGTGGCAAACCTGGGTTTCATAAGCAGCCCACTCTCTGACTCAGACCGTTAGTGTGTGGTAAGGCAGGAGACACGGAGAGAGAGAGAGAGAGAGAGAGAGAGAGAGGGAGAGGAGAAGAAGGAGGAGGAGGAGGAGAAGCTAGAAGTGATCCTGTGGTATGACCAGTAAGTGGAGCACAGAGGAACCCGTTGACCTCGACATCCTGCTTCTTCTTCCCTTCACGCTCCTGACATTTCTTTCACCACATGTCCATCATGTACCAACTTTTAATGATAGCCCCAGGGCATGCGAGTCATGTGCCCGAGTGTGCTGGCATGCATGCAGTGTGTGTGTGTGTGTGTGTGTGTGTGTGTGAGTGGAACATGTGTGCATGTGGATTGATCAGGTGTCCGTTGTTGAGGTAGAAAGAGCTGAAATCTTTTCAGACCATTTCTCGCGGTCCGTAACTTCACAAAACCGACGCACGTCACTGCAGTTTAATAAATAAATAAATAATAAATAATTTTGACGCAGAGAGATTCGACATAAAGCCTGACCGATGAAATCTTCGACGCGCTCCTTGCCATAGTTACAGATTTAGCGGTTTTGGGTCTTTTGTGTTTAGTGTGTTGGGGGTTGACAGTTATAGTTCCTCATTATTCAGTGGTTTCTCAGCCTTGTGTGGTTTGCTGCACCAGACAGCAGTTATCAACAGTCTATTTCGCTCTGTGTCTCACACACACACCGTTTGTGCTGCGGTTCAATGTTGACCCGCTCAGGATGCAGACGAGCATGATGACGCTGGTGTGAAGATACGCCGGACGTTAAGAAACTAAATGATTCAGTTTTTACGAGTGTTTCAGGCAACAGGCATCTGGTAAATTCACATTTGATTGTATGATGAAGGTCATGCGCCACATAAATCTGTCACACGTGCGCTCAGTCACACACTGTCCCAGACTGGGACTGATCGTACTTTATGATTATGTGCGCAAACATAGTGAGTGAAAACACCGTGTCAGTGACATTCAGTGCTGAAGAATGAGAAGCATGAGAGAGAGTGAGATTTTTGGTCACACGAGCGCGCACGCATTAGGAAAATATGTGAGTCTTAAGTGCACTTAAAGGGGCCCCCCTCCACAAATTTTGTATAATATGATGAAGTTTATTCATCATAAAGGGAACATTGATATCATGGAAGTAGAATGGAACAAGTTGGGGTGGACCACGCATGGTTACTGACAAAAATATGTAAATGAATTGCCAGACAGGGATTATACGAGATCGTTCTGCATTTGTTTTGAAGCTTAACCCACATTTTTATATTTATATTCAACCTTCATCAACCAGGAAATTGGGCAAAACAAGTGCCGAACAACTAAAAATAAGACTACATTACAAACATAAATGACAAAAAAGTAGCTCAACTCAAACTCAGAAAATCTGCATCCAACTTTGGAGATCAAAACAAACGACAGGGCCCTTTTTTTTCCTGGAAACTGTCTCATGAGAGTGAGTTGGTGACTCGTACGGACGGTATGTGTCGCAGCGTGCTCTCATGTCTGGCTGCGCTACTACGTTTTCTACGTCTGCAGGAGTTGTGAGGTTTCACGCACAGCCCCACTGCTGTCCTGCAACATGTAAACACATGCAACTAAAACAGAGACAGAGTGGGAGGGTTTCCGAAAGCAGGAAGAACACTTTGCGCCTGACAGCTTAATCATAAACATGTTCTTTCTATTATAAGAGAAAGACACGCTGGAAGTGAGACAGAAAGGAAGATAAATAGACAGACAGAAAGAAAGAAAGAAAGAAAAAAAGAGATTAAATCACCAAAACAAACGGTATCATCAGTCACCGGGACATATTTTGCGACTCAGAGTGCACACCGGGGACAGCGGCCGCTTCGCTCAGATGTCTGCGAGGCCTGGCAGCGTTTAAACTCTGTAGCTTTGCATCATGTCTCATGAGAGATGAGGGGATGCAGAGCGCGGCCAGGGGTCAAAGTGCAGAATTGCACTCTCTCTGTGCACCGATCAAATTACAGCCGTCTGAACCCACTGACACATCAGCATGTGATGAAAGGCTTCGCTGACTCATTTGAAACCCCAAGGAGAGGTTATTTATTTGTCAATGTCAGGCTTTTAAAATTAGAACAAAGAGGAGAAGAAGAAGGAGGAAGAGGCACGGTGAGGCTCGTATTTGCTCGTGACTCATGCGGGGAGTTGTGGAAACAGTGTTAGTACCTTGGCTTTTGCTGCACGGTGACAGCAGGAGTGTACGTGAATGAAATGCCACGCCAATAATCAGCTCTAATCTGTTGTCAGTGCACCCAAGTAACTGAAGTAGAACCAAAGGTTCTGCAAAGTGGCTTAATCCCCAATTAGTCTACGTTTCAGGGTGACACTTTGACACTGATCTCCTTAAATTAAAAAAAAAAAAGTACAAAGTCGAAGACATAGTGCAAAGCTTTTAAATGTAAACAAATGTCTGCAACATTCAAACCACTGCTAAATGAGTTCACACATATCAGCTCCACATGACTCACTATAGGCAGTGTTAAGATCTCATGCTGCCTGCCGACATTCCAGCACTGCACACAGGAAGTGATGAGTTTTTAACGCCACGACAGATGGAGGTAACAGCCACGCTGTGCAAGTAAAGTGTACTCATGAAAGACTGTGTGCTCAATTCATTTCTAAGTAATGATAACATGATAACAACTAAACATCACTACACACCGCAGCTTTTAGGCTAAAAGAAAAAAAACAAACCCACAGCTTCTCTGTTTTAACATCTTCAAACAAAGTCACACGGGAAAAAAAAAAAACGACACTCGACACAAGGCCAGAGTTAAGCTGCTTGATATTTGGACGGGGTCAAGAACTCTCACTTTCATCTGCCTCTACCCGTCCACGCTTAACAGATAAAACTTTCATTCCGACAGATCCTGCTATTGTTTGTGGCCGCTCATTTGTCATGTTCATCACACCTGACCCCGGCGCCCTTTGACCCTGCTCATCTTTTGAAAGAGACAATGCACTGACAGATATGTGTGGATGCCTTTTCAAGACTTGAGTCCGTCCCTACATCTGCTTGATAACCCCACGGGGGGGCGAAACGGGCCGGCGTGGAGCGTTCTTCACATTCCTGCCGCAGGAATGTTCACTTTTCAGAGTGTTGTTTTTTCTGTGATGTGGTGACATCATCGTGCATCATATCCTGGTTAGAGACAAAACAGCCCTGGTGAAGTGGAGAAGCTCATTAGGGGTTTTTTAGAAGTCCAAAAAAAGCAGGAAGCTTGTGAGAAAAAGGTCATTGTGATGATGTTTGGGGCCTGTAATGGTTCTCGTGGCTCCTTATCCAAAACAGCTTTCCTTTGGCTTTGAAGTTACCCACAACCCCCCCCTGTCAAAAATAAATAGAGTGTACTACAAGTGAACTTTCAAAAGAAAATAGTTTTTTATATGAGCAAAATCTAAATGTACCTGCATTTGTCTTTCTCACTGTCTGATCGAAAGGCAAAAATAATGACAGAAGCCAATTAAAATGTTATCAAAGTGACACAAATGTCAAAAAAAGTGAGCAAACATTCCATGCTTACAAAGGAACTCATTAACCTTTTCTTTTTAACTGAGCTGTCACATTCCCAAGTGCAGACATACAGTATTTTGTCAGAATAATCACATAGTGTGTACGCACACAGGAATATAATCACGTCCCTTAATCCTCTTTAGATCAATGTCTTACTTAAGTCAAAGCCAGACGTGGTTTGGTAACAGTGTAATGCTTTAGGAGTTGTCTGGTTTTGAAACAGGACATTTTCTTCTGACACCTGAGTCATTAGATACAAAAAAAACACTGCATGTCTGATGTGAAACAGACAGTATTCAAGGTAAAATACGAGGTAAGTAAGTCTGTCAGATCTATAACCGGCGACTCCACCGTGATCGGTTCAGACACAAAGCTAAACTAACGGCTCTCCGCGGTGCCGTGCATGTCGGGGCATGGAGTGACCGGCGATGGCCAGTGGTGTTGTTCGAGAGACGACGGCAAATGCAGACGACTCCCTCGCAGCGTTGTGTAAACTAAACAATGTTTGTCGCCGGGGGCGAGTGATTCTGAGTGTGATCCGATAATTGTCGCAAGTATTATGGTTCAAAACCAAAATGATACATTCTGTGTAAACACAAGGTGGCACGCTTTCGAAAACCTCATGAAAAGTCATTCCTGCGGGAAAATTCCCAAACTGTAGGTTTGTAAGTTGTTCTATTCTTGCAAACATACTGTTGGCCACTGGATAAAACCCTGTTTGGACAGAGTGAAGGCGCCCTGGTTTTCTTCTGCGCACCCAACGCACACCGCGTGCCATCAGCCCATTTTGGAACCGCGCGCAAACAGCACGTGCAAACTGAATTTCTGGCCCACCAGTAGGTGGAGTATAAGCCCCGCCCAAGAAGCAGAAAAACCCAGACTCCCCTGCCCGACGGACCTTTCAGCTGTGAGCCGCTGTAGCATCGTTCCCTTCTTCTTTGGTAGTAGTCCAGACTACTACCAGGGCCTTGATTGGTGAGTTTTCGTGCATGGCAAGGTCCTTAAAAGTGTACAAAAGAGGAAGTGAAAGAAAAAGAGAAGAGGAATAACCAGAGTGGATAATAGGGGCTTTGCAGTACCAAGCCCTAAAGGAGAATAGTTACCTCACCTGAGCCATGACCTGTCTGACAAGGTCACTGAACTGAAATATGGCTAAATAGGTTGTCATTCGGCTCACGATCACTAAATACACCAGACCCCTCTGTTAAATATTGAGATTTTGGAAACTTGCCTTGCTAAATGATGTCGTCAGGATTCTTTTCAGTCTTTTTTAACTGATCTACAGTTTGAAAAATGCCATTAGAGTGGATACAATAAGGCCTTCACACCTAACCGTCAGCGATTGGGCTCTACAACAATTATGAGTGGAAGTGGGGGTTGTCGGGGGTGTGGCTGTCTGGCTCATCTCCTCGTCTTTTTCCTTCTACCTCCACTTCAGAATCAGCCTCAAGGTATTGTTTTCGTTTCATGTGAGTTGCCTTGTTTCTATAAATATGCTTTAAAAGTGAAAAAAAAAAAAAAATCAAAGAGGAGGGAAATGGAAACAGCAATTTACCCTTTAAAGACATTTTCAAACACAATTAATAAATGTGAAATGTCAATTCAGGGTCATGCGTTTATTAGTTTTAATTTTGCTGGCACAATATTAAACGAGCTCCTTCCGATAGACATGCATGACGGAGCATGTCACCTGTTATTACCCACAGTCATAATAACAATTAGTCCCTCCGTAGACCAATTTACCTGTTATTAATAGAGACATAAGCAGAGGGAATTCTTCATTCCATCATTCTTTTATTCCACACAGCGTGAACTGAGCACACGCTGAAATTAACATACTAATACTAATGATACAGTGCAAAAATGTGCTCATGTTCAGGTTAATTTTTATTCCCGGACACTCACCCGAACTTTAACAAAATTAAAGTCTCATGTTTGCCTTAGATAAGAGTTTAATTGTGGAAGAAAAAGCTCACTTTGATTTGTTGTCTTGCTTGTATATACCCATGCACGGTTATCATTCGTTATCTGTATCCCGCATTACATTATTAATTATAATACCTTTAATATTCATTCAATAAACTGTTATGTGAGAAAATATAGAAAAAAACACTTGGAAGTGAGTCCAGGTCAGAGGATTAATGGTTGCCAGGTTGCATGTAAACATTTTAACTTACAGAAGAAAAGGCATCACACTGAACAACCTCTTGATCAGATTTGATCAGATCTCCATTTGTTATTGTTGCTTCTTTTGTCTCAAAAATCCTTTTGCTCTTGGTCATTTCTTTCTGGTCTTGATTGGCTGCAGCTGCAACTCGAGAACAGATGATTTGAGCCATCGACAAGAAGCAAACATACTTTTACTGTCTCATGTTGCCTTGAAAACTACAATGACTGCCAGGACGTTTTTTTAAGCTGACAGAAACTGTGATTTAGTTCGTTTTTCCATGAGGTGCTTCAAGCATCTGTCATCTGTTAAATAGCGTCTAGTCGTTTCATCACTGAACTTCATCCACGGGGGAAGAGCTCGATTCCCTAAATGTGATTTCTGTTTCACAAAACGGCAGCATCTCTCTTTACGGAGTGATCGCGTTAATTAATTTTACTGCGCAACACTTAGGCCTGACTGTGGGGAGCTTAGCACGTGCATTTTTAAAGGTTATAATTGTGCGTTGCTGTGGTAACATTTAACATGTGGTGACAATGTGCTTGCAAAACAGATGTACGGTGTGTTGCAGCGAGTTGTCCAGCGGCCAGACAGCCACTCAGTCCGTGTTCTCCATCCTCCAGTCGTCCTCGTCCCTGGGGGACAGCAGCTGGCAGGACGCCCTGTGTTTTTGTCTCAGACACGCTACGCCTGTCTGCAGCTCGCGGTTCTTCTCTCGCTGCAGTTTCTCCGCCCCGGCCAATCACAGCGCGGGCTCAGGTTGCCACAAAGGCCAGACAGGGTGGTGCCCTCTTCTACACGCAGACGGAGTGGAAGAGGCGCTCACGTGAGACCTGTTTGTTTGTCAGAGAACAGATAGAGAGGGAGGGGGGGGGAGAGAGAGAGAGAGAGGAAAATGAGACGGAGAGACGGGGGAGGGGGGAGAGTGTGGCTATGAAATGGAGTTGAGCAAATTTCAGTTGGCGGGAAAGCAGGAAGGGAGGGAAGCAGAGGGGAGAAGAGGGGAGGGAGGGAACACAAAGTCCTCGACTCTGCATTTATGCTATAGATATTTCCACTCATCAGCTGTTAGTCATGCTTTGGCTCGTGAGCTGCGCACATTACTCTGACTGACCAATAACTTTACCCAAATCAGGGGCTTTATTTGATTATTATGATTATCCTGGTTGGCCTTTCTCACTTTTGAGGAAAAACCTGGCGATTCAATGACATTATTCTGTTTTCCAAGGTAAAGCGTTTATAGTAAAGGAGATATTCCCCCCGCCGTCTGCAACCCCGATTCTTTAAATTGCTGCTAAAACTGAAGCAGGCGAAGAAGAAACGAACATGTTCACCCATGTCTTGCGTTTCCACTTATTGTGACCGGAGCTGCTGAAACTAATAAAAGACTGTGTGCACTGCAGAGTGACCTCACCGGAGAGTAAATGACGATTAAATACACTGACACAGGTAACACAAGAATCAAGTTTGGTTTTTTTGATCAGTGCGAGTGTGATATATTTTGTTATTTATCTTTTTTCTGTATTTTGTACATTCCTTTACCTCACGGCGCTCCCTCTATTTTGCATCTCTGTGCGTTTTTTTTAATCCGTTTCAAAACGAATTGCCCCATGTGGAATTAATAAAGTTGTGTAAATTGAGTTGAATTGAATTAAACTGAGGAGCGGGGGTGAGGGGGAAGACCCATCACACAAAGTATATCATCTAATTAAATGTACTGTAGCCAACAGACGAGTGAGGTAAGGACATGAGAATCTTGAGACGCACTGATTAGCACTGATGCTAATGGACCTAAAATCTCCGGGCGTAGGCTGAAGCTGCAAAGATGAAGCAGATCGTACCTGTTTTTCATTCTGATTCAGGGACAAATATCTTACAATATGGCACTTAACCTTACACCTTGTTTGGTCAGAATTTGGTGGGAAATTTGCCGTTCTCTGGATGGCGATATTATGTGAACATCAGTCACTGAACGTTTTCCAATTTGAGCGAGCAACTATGGGCTACGTCGAGATGCACCGTTGCCGCATCCAGACGTCTGCGAAGGAGAAGACGCGTCAGTTAAACTGCTTGGTGACACAGGCCGACATCTGTTTACCAAAGTTGTTCCTGGGTAAATGCAGCCACTCATAAATTGTGTGCACACTGCAAATGAGCGATTGAATGATGAGTGATTTGTGTCGCGACGGCGTGCGATGGCTAATTGGAACCAATCTAAGTGAGAAATTCCCCCCCAACACCAGTTTCGGTACAACAAGCGAGGTATGAAAGTACCCTTAGGTATCGTGTGAGCGCTTCTGAAGACTGACACATTGGCAAACCGCCATCTTTAAGAGATGTCAGAGTCAATGGAGCATTTGCACGAAGTCAGATGGTTTCATCAACAAAACCAAACAAAAAAAAAGGTTATTCAATAATCATTCAGGCCTGTAAGTACATCAAGACATACACTTTTTGGCGTCTTCTTCTGGTGTACATACTGTAAATGACACATGGGAGACACACTGATATGTATGTTATTTTGTTTTATGTTGCATGGAAGATGATGACATGCAGCTTCTCCCTTTCAAAAACCACACTATGGTTTTTGATATTGTTGGTATTCACACTGGTTTGTATGTTGGGTTGATTTATGCCGCCTGTTGTTCGGTTGTGCATTTTCACGATCTGCCACAAGCACCTGTTTTGTTTCCAATTGTGGCCGTCTCTGTCAGTGCACACGCCTTTTGGAAAACCACACAGAGAAGGGAGGAGCGCGGGGCTGAGTGTTGCTGAGGAAAAGTCATGATGTGATGGTCGCATTTGTAATGCCCAAAAAATGTCTTCTGCTAATGAGTTTCTTTTTTTTTTTTCATTTCCTGCAGAGTAGGAAAGAGATGTCACAACCAAGAATTGTGACAAACAAAAAAAAACCTATTCTGCGTAGGCTCATGCCAGAAAACAGCCAGTGCAACTCAGACCAATAACTCCGAGAGGAAGAAAACAGATTTTCATTGAAAAATAAAGCTTGCCAAGTTTTATATTACTGTTATAAATCAGCTGCAGCGTGCATGTTCTCTGTGGATAATATCTCAAATGTCTTTGCAGCGGCTCCCCTGCCCCTGTTTTCTCTGCTCGCAGTCTTGGTCGGCCTCCAACTAAAGCACAGGCCTGTGCTCCCTTCACACTTCCATCACTATCACTTCACCATTTGCATCTGCCGTTACAGCGAAGAGGTCAACACGTGGTTACTAGTCCAGACGTAAAGAACAGTTCATTACAAGCTGCATGGACAACTATTTTTTTTTACTCAGATTATAAAACACAGATAAGTTTTTCAATAAAATTGTTAAACTTTATTGGTTATTTCTTCTTCGTCTTCTTTAAACTGGCTTCTTCCACTACCTTCCTTTCCACCATCATTTCTTAGTTTCTCCAATTTCTTCCTTGTTTTCCCCCATTTTCTCTCATTCTTCTATTCCATTCTCAGTCTACCTCCTCTCTTTATTCCCTTCTATCCTTCCTTCCTTCACTTTTTGTTTAATCCTCCAGTAACTTTGCTCTCTGTTGTGTAGCTATACAGTAAATAGCCTCATCCACAGTGTGTGTCGTGCAGGGACACACACTGTGGGACATACGCAGACAGCAGTAACATGCCAGACATAATAATCCTGGACGGCAACCTCTCATTATCACTGTTTGTTGTTATTTACAGTACATGTGGCAGTTTTGTTATTAATCACAGTCAACTGTGCTGATTGAAAATTCTTACGACAAGGACTCTTAAATTCACAGAAACATTCAGCAGATTTCCCTGCGGAGAAAACAGCCTCTGGTCTTGTCTCTCCACACTAAATCATACCTGTGACACATCCACAAAGAAATCTAATTATATTTAATAGTGTGAAAAGACTATTAGCCCGAGGTGCTCTGGCTTCGACAGCTATAGCATTAACTTATGCATCACTATGGCGACATGGTAAATAAACTCCACCGTCAGGTGACGTCTATGGCTCTGACGTCACTGGGTGCGGAAGACTCAGTCGTATATGCAAACATCCGAGTTATGTCGTACAAAAAAAACAACGGATTAAAGCCATTCCACTGCATGTTGTCGCCGTGTCGAGCAAGACCGACGCTGTACTTGTTAAGGCAAGAATTCATGTCATGCAGGCGTGATATTAACTCTATAGGCGCAACACGTTCTTCAGCAGGTGTGTATATGTGAGAGCCACTAGAGCGACACATGTTTCTACCCATGACATCCTGTAGATAGAATCAGAATATGTCTGCACATGTAATGAATATGAAAAGAAAAGTACAAGATTTCTTTTTTCCACTTCAGGCCTGACGTGCAGAGCCTGCAGCCGGCGTTCAAAAAGCTTCAAAACGGAATTATATTAACCACCTGTTTCCTGATCCCGAGGCTTTAATGGACGAGTGGAAGTCGCGTGTGCTGCCTGCGGTTCAGACATGGTAAAGAAAGAGACAGACAGACATAAGCTTTCTGCCGGGGCACATGAAACAGAGGCAAGTCCGGGCATGACCGAGGCAGAGGAGGGGGGAAGCAGAATGTGTGTGTGTGTGAGTGGAGTGAGGTAAAATAATACAAAGGGAAAAGTTGTCGTCAACTGTCTGGTGATTATAGTTGCAATAATGTTCAAGATGACAAGATATGTCTGTCATATGCAAAGCATTTTAAAAAAAAAAAAGAGTTCACACAGTGCCGATGAAGCCTCTCAGCTCATCCTGAAGTGATTTGTTTGGTGTCATGACAGCAACATTACGCCAATGAAAAGAGAAGGTTAGAGCATTCAAACACAACTAAAACACAAAGAAGCGTCCACAAAAGGTTCCAGAAGTCAATTCTACTGCCGTCACTACTGCTCTTCAGACAATGGACGCAGCACACGCCGCAAAACCAGAAACGAGCCAAATATTCTTAAATTGGGTAAGCAAATTTTGCTTGGCGCGGAATCTTACAACTAGCTTGTACATCTGCAGCCACTTTCAGACGGTCATGCTCCTTAAAATGAGGAAAAGATTTGTCAACAACAACAAACAGAATTTAACAAAGTTGTGTGTCTGCAAACCAATGTTTCAGCTTGTTAATAGCAATCAAAGCTTAGATTCAGCTATGATATATATAAAACTATGCTGATTTTACTTTCTTGACCGCCACTCTTTGCAGTGTAGATCATGCTGCACTGGTTCTCTTTCCAGTAAACCTAGTGTCTGAATTTAATTGTGTTTCCTTTGTTTTAAAGGTTCAGTATGTCATTTAGGACGGGGATCATGGCAGAAACTTTATTTTACCAACCATAAGTATGATTGTATATGTGTATAACCCCTTTAAAATTAAATATTTGTTAAAATAGCCTTTTATGTACAATAGGTAAGGGTCTCGCTTTATGGAGGCCGCTGTTTTGCACTGACATGTATCTAAAGCAGCTACGCAAACAAAGAAGAACAGAGTTCAAAGGCCATTGTTGTTTCCTGAATTGCAGCAAATCCACTCATGATAAAAAGGCTTCATGCAGTGCTTTGTATTGATTCATCTTTTAAAGGGCAAACTCAGCAGCAAGACGTAACGCAAGCTAGACGGAGACACAGACAACGGCTGAGACAGTGATTCACGCGAGGATGCTCTGCATTACCGCAGCATTAAGTGTAACCACCTCAGAATGTTCCTCATACTTTTCATCCTGTGTCCCCCTCCTCCGTCATGTCTGCAGCCTCAGAGCCCCAGCACCAGGCGGGCTGGGCTGGCTCGCGTCGCTTAACCTCAGATGACTTCAGGTAAATGTGTTCTCCAAAGATCCACATTAATTGTGGTCCCTTTCTTCCTCCACCTCCTTTTCCTGTCCCATGAGACATCTGAGAGGGACGTAAGTGATTTTTCAAATGCGCGGCTTCTTAGTTAAATAGGACGTTTTGGCTGCCAGACAGTTTGGCAGAGCGGCGTAATTAAAAGCATAGGGCTGGGTCCTGGCACTGTGTAGTTTCCATATTGTCACCAAATGTCTTAAAAAAAGACTTTATCACTTTCTTTGACTTTCCATATATTTTGGAGTTGTACTGGCTTTGTCTACACAGACGATTATTAGGGCCCGGGCACTCATACAGTGATGCGAGGACCTTGTGGAATTCCTGGAAAAAAAATTTTGCCCAAAATTTTGAGGCACTAAATGTTGGTGAAAATGGACAAAAATTGACACACAAATCAGAACTGGCGAAAAAAATCTATAAAAATACGTGAAAGTGGTGCAAAATGGCTCACTATTGCCCCCAAAGGTGAATCCCGGTAGGACGAAGCCAAAACTAAGTTGCACCAAATTTCACAAAACTTGGTGGAAATATGTCACAGCCCCAGACGAACAAAAAAGTCTATTGGGACCATAGCCTCAACTGAACAGGATGTCATCCATTTTGAATTTGGTGTCTATCTTGGTTATCTACATATCGTCTGAGCACGATAATCGCACCAACATAAAAAAAAACGTCAATTTGTACTAGACACAAGTTACCAAAAGGTCTTGCACATTCAACAGGGCGTGGCCACGACAACCATCAGATTTTCCGCCACGAAACAGGAAGTGCCCTGTTACCTGTTACTACGCCATACATTGACTGATCTGCTCGAAACTTCATACGTGAGATTAGAGACCCGGCCAGAAAACATCAGCACGTGAAAACTGACTACAGATTTTCTCTCAGCTTCTCCCTCTATTGTTCGCCATAGTGGACGAATCACACATTTGTTTTGGCAGAGATTTTAATGCTAGATGCCCTTCCTGACACAACCTACCCATTTACCCACGCTTGGGACGAGCACTGGTGCCGAACTTAGCGCGACCAATTAACACTGAGAAATGAGGACTGGGTATCTTGCTCAGCGACACCCCAGCGATTGACCTGGTGGGGACTCAAACTGGCAACATTCCGGACATAAGCCAAGTTCCCTATCCACTCAGCCATGGGCTGCCGCTGTCTACATGGACAACACATAGCACGTACGATTAGCTTTGTGCCTTTGAGTTTCTCCTTGTGTATGACGTGTGCTATACAAATTAAGCAGCCTTGCACTTTTCTGGACAAGGCTCCTGCCGGGCAGGTGGAAAAGACCACAAGCAAGAGTCGTGGGTGTTGATAAGGAGGACATAATCTGCTGTAGCGACCCCTTAAGGCAGAAACCAAAAGAAAAGGAAGACGAAGAAACCAGGAAGAAGAGGAGTGTTTTGTTTACCTGATGACCTCATCACAGCTTGGATCACACTGAGCCATGAGGGTAGATTATCTGTGTGTGTGTGCATGTATTTTATGACTCTGCACGACAGCAGTTTGTTTGCTCGCAGCTCTTTCTTTTGGCTGAGTTTCGGTGACATCATTTATCAAGCAGGACTCTTGCTTGCTCAGTCTACAGGACTTACACAAACACCGAGTCTTGAGTTTGGTTTGCTCGTCCATGTTTGCCTGAGGATGACTTCACTCCCCGACTTAAGCTGCATGTGTGTTTATGCCTGTGGGGTTTCAGCAAATTGTTTTTTTAAAGTTTGCAGAACACCCTTATCTTTTTTAAATATAACTTAGTATCAGAGGTGGAAGGAGTACTGAAATGTTTAAATGTACTCAGAGTCGAAGTTACTCAGTGACTTTTTAAACGAGGTTGGGGTTGTTTTTAATTAAAGGCAAACATTAACACATTAAAGCACTGACAAAATAAAATATGTAAATACATAATGTATCAGTCAAAATGGGTCAAAGGTCACAAATGCTTTATCTTTCTCACTCATTCAGGGACCTTAATTAGCGCCAATTCACCTGTCCTCATCATTCACTGCCAAAGTCATAATAGAATTATTATGCCAACAATTTTTACTCACAAAAAATTGAAAAATGACTTACTAAAAAGCACAAGTACACAAAAAACTCATGGACAGTAACCTTAGTACAATCCTGGCTTTTATGTAATTGAAGGAGTCACGTGATCTTGTCCAGGAAAGACGATTAACAATACACAGATCAGTATAAACAACTGATAAAAAAAAAAGGTGGTACTACAGTGTTATTGGCCTTTGTAATCGGATTAAAGCATTGATGCTCTGGCGTTGAGTTCATTTGATATTAAAAAGACGCAGGAATTAAAGTGCAGTCACGAGCTGCATTCACATTGATGCTCATGGGAGTGGAAGGCCGGCGCTCCATTGATGTGTTTGTGTTTGTAGGCGCTCGGCACACCTGACGGTGTAAAAACAAAGGGCCTATTATTCTCATATGCACTGAATGATCAGAGGGTGTGTGTTCGTGGCTGCTAATAGTTATGTCCAAATGAACGTTTGGCAAACATACATTATTTTTCCCAGTCGCACATCTGAAAGTATTATAAAGTGTATGGATGAATAACAATAGATAATTAATCCTATAAACGTTGCATATTTTCTACGTTTTGGTCTGGGTGTGTGCTGATGAATGAGTGCGTGAATGTGCATGTGTGTTTTGTTTCTTTCTTTCCCTGGTTGTCATTTGAATTACGTGAGCCATATTTTATGTGTGAAAAGTGCTATACAAATTCAATTTATATTAATATCGTTGTTATTATATCCCAACCCCACCTAATGACAACAACCCGCCAAATGTCCCAAATAAATTAAACACACACATTCACACCCATGCACATGTTCTTAGTGAGGACACATAATAATGCTTTCCCTAACGTTAACCATTAAAAAGGACAATTGCATCCATTTTTTCCCACTTGGTCAAATGAAGAATAAACTTAAAATCATTAGGATGCTGCTGGATTCAATTTGACCAGCTTTTTATTTATTGATTAGATTTTTTTCCAGAAACTTAGACTGATTTTTTTTTCAATCCCAACTTTCTCAGTTGTGGTGGGAATAATACATGTGTCTCAGATCCACTGTCTGATGATTGAATAACACATTTTTTCTCTGGAAATGAGTAAAAAACTGTATATTTTTGGGTTGTATAATAATAATAGTAATAATAGTATAATATAATAGTAATAAAGCTACGCTTCAGCTATGTGTTTTGTAGGTTGGTTTGTTAGGGTTAGATAATATCTGTCCATTTAATACAACGCTGCAGTCAGCAGGTGTTTGGCTTACCGAGGATATTTCATCGGCTGGGACATTTAGCTTATGCTTGGCAACCGCTGAGAGGAGAGAAACAGTCGGCAAATTGTTGTTATTCACTTTAGCTCCTGCACGGGTTACACAAGCAAAACATAAAAGTGGCCATTTAGGGGCTACTGAACCCGAGCTTGAATTTAAGCTCAAGAGCTCAAACTCTTAAAATGAAATTCAACGTATCTCAAGAGCAACCATTCGGCCCAGTTACATCATGACTCACCTTCCTACTGTAAGTCACCACACTACCAAAGAGTCAGGGGAGGGAAAAAGCCCAGCTGCACGCCCAGCTAGGAGGAATTAGTTTAACTTACGAGCTGATAAACACGCGAGCTTATCTTCAGAGGTCTCCTGGGCTAACGTGCACACACTGCACTTTTCTCTCTCAGCTCGGCTTTGATTACAGTGTAAACATGAATTAGTGTGTGCTCTGTGACGCGAACCACGGGACGAGGACTCGTGCGGCGCATTTCCCTAACTCGTTTTCATTTAAAAAAAACATTTGCAAGCCGTGAAAAGACAGAGCCCTTTACTGATTCTTGCAGGATTTCCTCTTTTAGTTTACCTACACGCGGATGGTAGCAGGTGTTGGGCAAGCGTTGCAGGCCACCCACCGTGAAAAAAAGTGTCAAGTGTGAACCCGGCTCTACTTGGAATCGCTGCTTGCATATTCATGAGCGTGAGCATGTGTTTTTTTTATGCGTCAGTGTATGCAACCTGTGATTAGATCTGATGAGTGACTGAGCGGCGACATAAGCCAGCTCGCACGCCACCACATCTTAAACAAGCGAGTATGCGTGCGTGCGTGCGCGTACGAAACCAAACAATGCAAACCTGCTCACACCCTATGAAACTGCCACGGTGCGGCAGCTTCCCCTGTAACCTTTCCCATTATTTTGTTCTTTTACAACTGGTCACTGACACTCAGTGCACACACCCACAACACAAACAGAGTGGACATTACATACAATCTGACACGTTTAACCTGTAAAGGGAAACCTTTAGCATTTAAAATGGTCCATGCTGACTCATGTCAGCAGCAGCAGCAGCAGGGGGGAAGACTGAAATCAAAGTGTTGAGTTGTGCAACTACAGCAGAGTATTATAACATGATGGAAGGAGATGACAAGGCGACAATAACAGGCGGTTAAAACTATCTACAGGTTAAATATCTACTAACATGTATGAGAGAGAGAGAGAGACATCGCTGGATATGCTTTCTCCAGTAAGGCCGACACATTTTTTGAGAGAGGTAGTGAGGGGTTTGTAATTTTGTTGACGGCTCAGCGTTTCCAAGCCATAGCAGCAGCCGGCTGTGCTCGAGTAACTCTCCTGTGGACGGCGCATTCAACAGTTCAAAACACCCGAAACATAAACAGAGGATCGCGGCTCCGCAAACTCCGCAAAAGAATGTAATCGTGAATAAAAAAAGAAAAAGAAGCGGCCGCACGACCGTTATTGCAGGAGCCAGTAATCCAGTTTAACATGCTTCGCTTAATCTCTGACGACGTATCATGCTCATTTTTGTCACTTGAAAGTTCTGCGTTTCTTACATATAGCCACTTTAAAGTTCACGCACGCACACGCATGCCGGCGTGCACAAGCTGCACAATGCCATCCACTAAATATACCCACGTGTGCTGTTCTTTCCTGTGACCTCAGCTGTGAGTTCATTCTTCCCCTCGCACATATGGAGTGCTGGCACCACCTCAGCTCTCGCCTGCTGCCCTGCTACTATCAGCACATTTTTAATTGCCTGGCTCCAGAGTATAACAGCCTCTGCGATGACAGCACGCTTGTTTATTTTTATATGCAACCATAAAGACCCCAATAGCCCACACCATATAAGGTATATATATGTGAAGACTTTCTCCTTTTCTTTTTAGCTGCGTGCAAACAAAGTGCAGTTACGTGTAACTAAGGAGTCCTGCGGCGAACTTAACCTGTGATTATGGATGTGGACTGAGGCAACAAAAACAAGGTTAATGACCACTCACTATCTGATGCCACTGGGTTTTTCTGAGTTGCCGTTTGGCTCGCAATCATCCGCGTGCACCACAATATTGTGAATATTACCATGGAAGCGGAGTCCAGTGAGACAAATGGGATGAGATGAATTAATGCCCCAGTCTCGCCGTGTCCCTGAATCATGGACATGAACGGTTAACAAAATCAAAATTGGAGGACAATTAGAAGGAAGAAATCGTTTTACAGTGTTTTCACCCGTGTTGTACAAAAAAAAAAAAGGTTGTGATGTAGTAAAAGACAACTGCATGGATTCAGAAGACAGACTCTGGGTTAAACATGTTGTACCTGCTGTCCAGGTTTTTGTTGCCAAGTGTGTTCCAGCTTGTTTTGATTTCTGCAGAGAACAACGTGTCTCATGTTTGTTGCAGCCAACAAGAACACTGCTGTGTATAATTGTTTTTTTTATCTCAACAATATTGTGAACATGGTAACCGCACCATGGACGAGGTGAGAGGACGATCTTGTTATTCAATCCATTAACGATGACAGTTAACCAACTATGATTAGTTAATTTGCTATTAGGACTGCCTGTATTGTACTATTTTATTTCTCTTTCTGTAGCTGTTTATAACTTCTTTGTCATTTGTTCTTGTCAACATGTATTGTTGCATTTCATCCATGACAAGTGTCCAGTTTAATAGTTAAAAGGTGCTCGAAACTGTGCTGCTGTTTCACAAGTAATTCCTAGTTTTGGGATCAATAATCAATCTGTCTGTCGTGAAGTGGTCCTCATTTTTGCATGCAGCACAGGTTTCCATTAATAGAGGTTTACATCCCTCAAACACTAAAATAGTACAACTTTGATCATAGATGTCGGCTAAACAGACACAGTATTGTGATTTACATTAGTGGTAAAACGGCAGACAAATGAGCTGTGTCTCTTGATGTAAAAGGTCAACACCTCAGACATTGTGAATCCTGTTCGCGGTTACTGTATATTCAGGTGATGCGGTCTGTACAGGGTGTGTCACGTCAGCTGATGACCGTCAGAGGACATGACTTAAATAAAATAAAAAACACCTGCCACACCTCTCCAACAAAGAAAATGTTTCATGAAATCACTCGCCGTGCCGCACTTTCTCGTCAGTCACGTTCATCCTGTCTCCTGGTCGGGAGTTTTTCTTTCATTTCCTTCGACACCAACCTCTTTCGTTCCCTCTCAAGAAATCGGAAGGTAAGATCAAGGAAAGTCCCCGTGGCCCAGCCCTGGAAAAAGAAAATCAGCTACACCTTTATCTCCTGTTAGTCACCGTCCTGAATCAGCTGTGTCCTCTGAGTGTGCATGGTTGTTTTTGGCCCTGCCTTTTTACCATGTGACTTTCTGTGTAACGTCAGTCAAGTCACCTCTGTCCTGAATCTTTAAGTTGTAAAATGTGAAGTGACACCTTTAAAAAAAGAGACAGCCTAGTGTGCACTGACTTTTCAGGAAGCAGGAGCTCAAGTGAAAATAATATTTGTTACAGTGTCAAATCTTACATATGCATTTATTCCAATAACCATACACTCATGCAGAGGTTTAAGAAAGGAAGGAGAGGAAAGGATATTTATTGTAATTATGCAACAAAACGACAAAATTATACGACAAAACCACCGCAGTTTTACTGAAATTTCAACTCAAATGCAATTTCGGAGCATTATAACACACTTTAATTTGTTCCATCAAAAACATTAGGTATTTAATCACCTATGTGTTGTTTCACATGTCACCTACGTGCATGTATGAATAAAAAAATGTTCATTAGCATTAGGATGTTATATTACCAATCAGGCAGAGGACAGTGGAAAGCACAAATCTGTGGTCCCTTGCTCAGGGACAGTGTACCTTGTCCTGGGTTTAAAACTGACAACCCTCCAGTTACAAGGCCAAATCCCTTCCACCTTGAAATGTTTGATTATCATCTCACACACACACACACACACAGCAGTGATGGCTTCTGTGTCACATGGTTGGCATGTCTCCTCCTGTTAATTTAAGTAAACCAGTTTAAACCAGTTTCACCATTTAAAACAAAAGCTAAAGTTTCACTGGGTAACAAATGACATGGTTTAAAAAAACAAAAATGCAACCTGTCCAAGTGTAGCCATCACTATATGGACTAAAGGACTATATATGGAGTAAAGTTGTAGTTTTCCTGTGTGTTCTCTGCTTCTCTTTTGCAAATGAAACGTGTTACTGCGTCACCACAGCATGCAGTTGCGTGCGTCACTGCACACGGAGCGATGCAATGACTCACATGTACATGCTACTCATTCATCCCTTGCTTCACCTTACGTACGTTGCGTGCGGCAGAAGTTGAGAAATGTGCAACATTTCGAGTGGCACCATGAGCATATGCAAATACTTCAAAATGCCACACGACACTATTCAAACTGAACTATTGTCCACGGTTGCTGGCCTAAACAAAACCGCTCTATAAGCTGCGATAGCCACCTTGGGCAGATAGGGTCAGGTCTTCGCGCTGTCAAGAGTCCCTGTTTATCTCTTCTTCGTAAAACACTCTGAAATGAGTCATTTATGAGTGCATAATCAACAAGATATTTTCATCTCCTTCCCCCTTGCCGCGTCCAAACCGCACAAATGTATCAATAATATTTGTTAACTCTGAAAGGGAATGTCCTCTGGCAACAGCATCCGAAACAACGACAGGCAGTCAGAGTACAGAGTACAAGGAGAGCTCATCCAGGTCGTCGCTGCTGCCAGAAAAGTGTAGCCGAAGGGTAACGTGAACACAGTTCATGCAGGTCTTGTTACTAGCTTGTTGTGGTGATATGCAGATGCCGCGAGTTCTGAGGTAATCTTTGACCTGATCTTACAATGCATGTGTTTACAAGTATGCACACACACACACACACACACACACACACCCAACATTGTGTCCTTTGTTGAACTCCTCTCTCTCTGTATTATTCAAAAAAACACAACTGGGATGACGTCCAGTTAATGTGAAAAAAAAAAAAAAGAAAAGCGTGACAGATGACTGTCGGATTATGTCAGCTGATGGATGGCGGTCCTTTTAAGGCCTTTTAATTGTGACACAGAGAACAATCCACACAGTTTCTGTTCCCTCTCTAGCATGATTACTCGGCAGCATCCATTTAAGACAGGGGTGTCAAACTTTCTGTATGTTTTTGTTTTCATAAACACATTTTTATTGTGAACAATATACCATTCCATATCACACAAACATACCTTTATTTTGAAATTCTATAAAACATCATCACAAATATTGTCAGGATGGAATATTCTGATATCATTTTTCTGACCAGACGAGATGCTCAGTCCTGCTTGAAGATGCGTATTTCGATTTAGTGTTGTTGTCTCTCACGTTGGAGGAGGTCGTGGCTGCCACTTGATGACAAATGAGGTCACATAACACTGATGTTCATCCACCTTTGTTAGGAGTGGTTCATTTATTAGATATAAAAACTGAAAAGAGCTCATTTCAGCTCTTTGTAATGATGTGACAGAGACAAAGGGTCCGTCCAGATTGAGGCCAACCACAGAAAAAAAGACTGCTATCAGTCGTGATTAATATTAAAAATGGCAAAAATGCTAATATGTGCTGCTTCTAGGACGAGGCTTCGACTTGTTCTCCAACCTTGAAAACCGAGCGGCACCTTGCCTTGCAAGAATGACCGTGGACTTGCTTGAGACTTAAAGTGAAGTCTTCCTACCGTCTCTCTAAAACCTGAAAGAGTATCATGCAAAGTAAATGCTTTTCGTGTCAAAAAACAAGTGAAACACAGTCACACATACCATCTCTTTATTGGACTTTGGGCAGATATCCCCACATTGCCCTGTCTTTTACAGTTTACAGGGAAAAGTGTGGACTTCATGTCCTGACAGGCTAGAATTTGTGGCTTGGGGAAAAAAAAAGAAAAAAAAAGACTGTGACATCCAAACAAAAACTGTGGTAAAACTGACTCATTAACACGCCCTGGTGTGCAGTGCACTGTGGCAGGGTCAGGGAATCCCACTCCACTGACCGCCGCTGGAAAAATGGGTGTGCGTATGGGGGCAGAATGAGAGCGTGAGTGTATCCTGTGGCACAGAATGCTTACATTGTGTCCACATTTATGTCCTCGTGGCCTGTACACACACACACACACACACACACACACACACACACACACACACACACACACACACACACACACACACACCAAACCCAAAACTATAAGCTGCCGTCAGCTGTTTTGGCAAACTCTGGCCGACGTCCCCGCTGCCTCCTCTGTACGTCACGTCATGAGTGAGACGGGCAGGGCATTTATTGCCCGACAAACAGCTGAACCTCACAAGTAGAGGGCATTACGTACACACACACACACACACACACTTACAAATTCATACATACCCAAAATTATAAATGAAGGCTGCTATCAGCTGTTTGCCAGTGGTTTCTGAAAGCTGCAAAGTTGCACGTCGAAGTCAACATGTGGTTATTACGGTAATTTCCCTCACGTTGTTGCAGGAAGCTGGCAAATCAGCGTTTTTGGAGCGTTTTTTTGGACATTGAGGTACTTTAAATATGTTTTATATTGTTGACATTTAACAAACACACACACACAGCATCTGGTGTTTATGTAAAACTGCAGTGTTATTTTAAAATAAAGCCTTTTGTTTTTCTTCATTTCTCTATTTTTAAATGTGCAGTAAATTGTAAATTACTGCCAGATACTGCAAAATGAGCAAAAGCACTTAGTTACAGGACATTTTCTGGCCCTTTTATGGTTAAAATAAGCAAAACGACAGCAACAAAAAAAGTCCAGACGGACATTTTGAGGCTCAGGTGTTAAAGGATTAAATACAAACAAATGTCTGTTATATTCAAAACTTTGTCAAATGAGTTCACACCCTGTGTTTCCTAGAATGGTGGTGTTATATCTTGTTGTCACCTCACGACATGTCCACACTGCACACAGGAAGTGATTCATTTCATGTGAAGACAGACAGAGGCAACAGCGAGGAGGCGTCAATGGAGAGTTGCAAAATCAAGACTAATCAGAATATAAATGCAGCTTTAAAATCATAATTTCAACTTGACCGTTTTTGTTCTTTCACAGTCGCACGTTTTGCTGTTTTTCTTTCCTTTTCCCTGTGTGATTTCTCCCAGTGTTGTAATACGATGAGATGTGAGATTAGCAATTTATGAGATTTACGACCGGGGACAAGGTTATTTTCTCAATCTGTATCAATCCTCTTGAAATACGGTGCGGTGAGGAAGCTTCTCCGGGGGCATCCATGTGTCCAAAATGCACTCACACAGCACAGCAGTGATGCAGAGGCAGAGCAGCTTATCAGGGCTGAACATACTGTCGACCACAAAGTATACCAGAAGCTGAAAATGGTCTCTATCAACTATCACAGTTGCATCATGACACTGAACCCTGTCTCTTGTTGACGAGACAAAAAAAACACACACACACACACGGGATAAAAAGAGAAGAGAGAGGAGAGCATGTGATGTGAAGAGTGCTCCCTATACTTAGTGAACTTCTGGCGTTTTAATGGGCCTGACGTCGTCCCATGCTGTGGTCTGAGGTCTCTCCACCAGCATCTATTTTCCCTCAGAAACTAAGAGGTGGAAAAAAGCACAGAGCATTTAACCAGGCTAAAAATGTATCTGATGGCAACCGCCATTGGCTGAAAATAGCCCTGGAAGGGTATTATTATCATTAATGAGGGATAAATTTGTCGGCTGACTTACCCTGGAGTCAGGAGCACTTAAAATTATTCTGGAGTTTGCCCTTTTTTTGGCCGTTTTTGCAAAGCTGAGCTATCGCGTCTGCGTGAGGAATGGACGGTGTCCTACTGAGTTATACTCATAAAGTCTTCCCCTGTAGAGTAGAACAGATTTTGCTCCTTTTATATTTCGTTTAGAGACGCGGCGTGCCGCTTTCATGTCTTATCCCTTTAACATAGTCGCATTTTTTGGGGTTGGTGGGGCCGTTTAAGCATTGTGTTCTAGGTTTAATTTATTTTCCCTCGCCATGAAAGGCGTTCTATTTGTTTGTGAAAGTTTATCTGCTTGTTTGTTAGGAGGAAATGTCACTTAAGTAAACAAGACAGAACTAAAGAGCCTATACAGTGGCTGCAGCCTACTACTGAGATGCTTTGATAGTGATAAGCTCACAACAACAGTGCTAACGTGGTACGGACTGTGGGTTCCCGTGTGTTTAGACTTGCTCATGTTTTCAGGGAAACATTTAAATTAAATATTTCTTTTACATTTTAGTTATTTTTTTAATAACATGGGTGTCAAACTATGATAAACCACTATTCAATCATATCAGTCAATGGATTTTATTTCCACTAAAATAATGTTTCGAAAGACTAAAAGTATAAACCGACGCTGTCCCTGTGACAACTCTAAACACACAACTCTATATCAATGTCATGAACGGCTGAGACAAGAACTTGAACCTGATGCAAATACAAACTGAAGTTTCCCCCAAACAAACAAATGGACAAGAGGAGGGAAAGGTGGGTGTGGCCTTTTATCCTGCTGCTGCAGGTGAGCGCTGATTGACTGACTGATTGACTGATGAGACTCAGGTGTGCACAGGATCTGCTGGAAACAGGATGGAGAAAAAAAAAGGAAAAATGAGAGCACATATAGATCATTTCCACTGGCCACCTCACATTTTCATATACGAGAAACTCAATTGCACATATTCCACTCCCTCGTTTTTATGTCCTTGTTTGTTTGTGTGTTTGTTTGAATGCTGAGTCGTACATGTTAAGACACCAGTAGACCTTTGCTCATAAACTCAAGGAAGTTTCCATGGTTACTGTCTTCTTTGTTCTTAAGACTGTGCCGCCAACTGTTGTCCTGTACATGCGGCACATGTGGATCACCGTCGAAAAGGCAGATGACGAAATTGACATCATGCCGAGCACAGCCGAATATCACTCATTTTATTCATCAACTAAAGTATTGCACAAACCAAAAACAACTGACCTGATTCCACATGAGAAATTAAGGGATTTGATTCCATCACTGAAATGTTGAATTCGTCAACTACGGATGTCATAGTGCGTAATGTCATAGTTATTCAACAGTTATTAAAGTAAGAATACACTGCTGTCCATAAGAACATGCTGTTATAGCTTATATATTTGGGTTTGGGAAAGACCACACAGGAGCTCCAACCCACTGGTTAGCATTTAGGCCTTAGAGGAACTAGAGGAACAAAAGCACAACATTCCTCCCTCAAACCTGACCCAAATCTGGATCCAGCAAATGTGCTTCTCTTCTTAAACGAGCAATTCAGAAGAATAGAATATCACTCTTTATGTAGACGACAGGTTTGACTGCTTTTGATATAAGGCCATAGATCATGTGGCCTCATGTTCAATTTACATTTAAACTTTTCTCCTCATATAGCTGTAACCTTTGTCCTCGGGTACTTTCTCTCCACAAAACTCAATGAAGTGCTGGTACTGGACAGTACTTCAATCACTACGTATACTGTAACTCAAAAAATCCAACCGCCTCATTGTTGCACAGTTGTGCGTGCTCTTGATTTGAGGTTGGGGTTATAGTATCCACGAAACAAATCCCTATGGATGTGTGAGACTACCAGCACCAACACCCACTGGTTTCCATGGCACTCAGACAGATGGTCAACAAACATGAAGGGGGGAAAACAAATCTTTTCCTCTTCACGCCTTCCTTAATGTAGAGGTTTTCCATCCCATCGATCCTCCATGCCACCCAAGTACCTCACGTGAGACCGGAGACACTTGAGCGAACAAATAAAAGCAAGACCCAAACACAGCTTACACTGCCGTTACTGCTGTTTTATTGACACTCAGAAAAGGGAAAAAAACAAACAAACAGTTCATGTCAGGTTAAAATGACCTGTTACACAGTAGCAGCAGGGTTGTGGGGTTCACGATGACGCATATTAACCCTGTATGAACTTGTATGAGAGATAAAGGTGGTGTGAGGAGTGAGTCAGAACAGGGGGCGGGGGGAGATAAAGACAAGCATGATGAGGTATGGTGTTCATGATGACACGGCAGGACTCCAAGACTGGAGTATTGGAGTGCAGTTCATGGTCAGGGAGGGGGGGAGGGAGGAACGGTGTGGTTGGGTGAGGTAAAGGGGGGTAAAGAGCACGAGAGAGAGGGGAGGGAGGACAGACAGAGAACATGAGGGCATACTCCTACATTAGCCTATGTATCACAGCAGCCTGCTGTCATGCACACGGGGGAGGGGACGTTCTTTATCATACACCAGGAATAAATGAGCTGCGGCCGACACTGTGCTTATTTAAGGGGAATATATATATATATATATATATACATATATATATATATATATATATATATATATATATATATATATATATATATATATATATATATATATATATATATATACATATACATATATATATATATAGTAGCTATGTTATTTTACCTGTGCTTTCATTACACTCGTACCCACTGGATCCAGAAGACTTCACCTGCTAAGACCTATCACTGTCTTACATTACTATGACCACATTCATGGGTGCTGAACCATGTTAAATTAAAGTCTGCAATCTGGATCTAATCCCAATTAAACTTGGTCTATGTCATCAGTGAGTAGATTCTTACCAAAAACTTAATGGGAACATATTTGTTAAAAATCCGATTGTGGACAAAAAAGTTGCTAACAGAGGGAAAAACTCACAGAGGTAATCGTGGCATGTGCGCATCAAAAGGTACAGTCAGTGATAAAATGCATTCAATATGTGAATAAATATTAAACAGAGCAATACTTCCTAGAATTTATACAAACAAAAGTCGTGAAGAAAATAAACATAAACCAGATGTAACGGATACAAATGAGAAATTAAAGCAGCACAACACATTTGTCTTTGAGCTGAGGTTGTCAGTATTGATAACACCCAGGTGAACACTAATGCTGAAGCGGCCCTATTTTTTATAACTCATCAGTGAGATAAATCTGTGTACATGATATTCCTTGCTGACAGAGCGAGGGCAGTGCACTTCCCAGACATTTACCGTTTATAACGTCGACATAATCTCCACCAGCACAGTTTGATTTATGGATATTACTGTCAGCTTTATACCTTTAGTGCGTGTGCACACCCACATGTACTCTTTGTCACAAGACTCGACACACACACACACACACACACGCACACACTCTTAAATACACAAGTGATTTTAACATACGACCAAACAAATACACACGCACACATCAGTTCTGATAAATGCTCTGCACTACAAACACACGCTTCAAGGATGTGTGTGTCACGTGTTGTTCATTAACTCCGTCATATTTTGTGTCGCGTCCGTCTGTAATGAAAAACCGCGGTGGAAGCTGTGTTTTTCATTACCGACCCCTCTGCTATGAATCGACATTCCCTGTAACATATGTTGTCTGGAGAGGGAATGCTAGGAAAAACACTGGCACACATTCCCGCCGTGGTTTACCCTCCCGGACAGGCTTTCACAGTCGGGTTGGAAAAGTACCTCTATCTGTCTGGAAATGTCCCTTTACTCGCAGAGCACAGAGGGCAACACACAAGCAGCTTCTGCACCTGTGACTCCGCCCCCAGCACCTGTGGAGGGAAATAAATTGGCGACTCCTGTTGAGTCACTGGTTAGACCAGTTGGGTTGTTTGTAGTAAAATCCGCTCCAGTGGTGTGTTTGTGTGCATGTTTTCTCTGATTTTAGGACATTATATTATATTATCATTATTATTATCAACAGGAAGAGTGATGGCAAAAAAAAAAGAAACACATATAAGATAAAAGATTCTGTCTAAACACCATAACACCATAAAAAACCTTTTCTTTTCATTTATATAAGAGAACAAAAGAAAAGATTTCGGCTTTTGTGCCAAAACGAGTTGAACTCGTGACCTCTGCCTCAGTGCGAGAGTGTTATTAATCACCATGCGATAGTTGTGAAATTGTTATTTCCTTTCATTTGCTCTGTCACCAGCGGCAACAACACAAAAGGAAGAGGAGCGCAAAACAGGATCTGCAATAGTGAGTTCCACATTCTCGTGAGTGGAGTTTTGTTTTTTTCCAGCTCTGCGTGTGTGTGTGTGTGCGCGCACACGCATGTGTGTGTGTGTGGTTAAGTTCAGCTCAGCCACACCCTTGTCATAGTAAAATCATACGCATCATTGTACCGCAACCCAAACACAACTCAACTGCAACATAACTGTTTTGGCAAGACGACAAGACTGTATGCGCCGTATGCTGCTAAGCCAAAATGCAAATTAGTGGACAATTAAGTTCTATTCTATTCTATTCTATTCTATTCTATTCTATTCTATTCTATTCTATCCATATCATCTGCTTCAAACTATGGCTGCACATAAGAAGTCAGCCTCGAAGTCAGCACGAGGAACCGGGTGAATTCTGAACCCGCTGTGTACGTGTGGAGCACGTGTGAGTGCCAGCTGTATTTCCATTATTAATCCGCCATATGTGGCTGCTCACTATGGAAAATATTTCCTGGGGTTTGTATATTTTTTTGGTAGGGAATCAAACACCTTGCATGTCTCCCATATGTAAAACTGAGCGCTGCCTATGTCCGAGAACGGAAAACACGTCCTCCTGATCCGTTAGGGTCCGATTGTAGGTTTTATTTGTCTCTCTTCTTATCGCTCGAGCGTCTTTGCCACGCATCTGTGCTTTTGTGATCACCTTAAATGGCCGTAAATGATGCATCTTTGGGAGACCTGGAGAGATATCCTGCCATCGGACAGCTGTCGGAGATAAAAATCTCGTCCACTGTGAGGCAAACCTCGCAGCTTTATTGTGCCTGAGCAGCTGTCAAACAGAGGTAAGAAGTGAGGCGGTGTCAGAAAGATGGATCCCCGCTTCTCCTTAAAAGCTGAAGATTTTCCAAACCACAGTACAACCCCAACCCCCCCAAAACCCTCTTATTTCTGGCTCCATCTCCACATGAGGCTCCACTTGGTCTCTTTAAGCAGGCCCTAATTAGATTAGTGGACTTTATTAGTCGCTCAGAAAACCGAGGAGAGCAGCAGTTAAAGATAGAGAAGGAGAAAAAGTGGTGGAAAAGGAAAGAAAATGCAAAATAATCTACCATGTCATCACTTTTCGATCAGTCTTGCCTGTGAAATATGTCCTTCAGCCTCTTGAAAGGTTCTTTATCACCCAACATTCACTCCCTCACACTACACTTTTCCTCTCAGGGTGCCGTGCGGTGAACCCCCGAGCACGCGAACCAGCGCCTGTCTTTCATTTTGCTTTTCCAAAGGCAAACGAGAAAGAGGTGGAGGCCAAGAGAGACACGGAGAGAAATTATGAGACGTGCTCCCGACATTCCTTCAAATTTAATGGCCACTGTAGTATGTCCTGTTTTAATAAGGAATGAATTTGGGGACCCCCCGATACTCGCCACGATTTCCTACCAGGAGATGACTTGTGTCCTGGTGGTTGGAGCATGAGAGGGGTGCACCTCTACAAATGTGAGCATGTCAGTTTCAGGGGTTGAATCTTTACCTGACGTCCATCCGTCTGCAAAATGTGGTCAAGCATTGGAAATAAAGTGAATCCATCTTTATTCACTGTTTGTTTTTGTGGTGCGCTGCAGGTTTCATCTGTGGTTTTTTCCTTGCTTGACCCTGAATGAATATTATTGCTGGGTCGGGATAGATGTCATGTTTGTGTTCTCATCCCAGATCTCCTCCTGCAGTGATACAGGAGAAACACGTGGGTTTAAAGAAGTTCACGGTTAAATGTGTGGATTCACGACGACCTCCATGTGCAATAATGCTAACACGCGAGGATAGAATGACTTAAAAACAATCATTCGAGTATTGTTTGTGCTGTAGACGTCCTTCTGGTTTCTCTTCTTGTTATTGGTGCATCGAGGTTCCAGCCAGCCTGTGGGGAACAACATTTGTGCTGGTCATTCTTGTAACCACTGTACAAAGAGTTGCGTGTCACATTTTGTGAGTCGTTCAGCTCATGCCTTTACTGTTTCTGTTTCTGTTTACTGCTCTTTTCGTTTCTGACTCGCGGAGGAAACCTCTAAAACCTAATGTACACGGCTGCCTCTTAAAGATCTCTTCTTCCAGGGATTCCTGTACATACTATACTTACAATTGCAGTAACAAAACAATTTGACATATAAAACTCACAACAGAATATAAAAGGAGGTAATCAGGAGAATAAAAAAAACAGAGAACCCCAACACTAACCCAGGCCGTACCAACAAGATCCTTAATCCAAACCCTTTCACAACATGTTTCTTTCATTGCTTTGAATGTGTTTAAAGAAGAATGTCTGTCTACCTCAATCTACCTTCTCTGTGGCTCACTGACCGCTGACCCTGCACTACACTAATTCCTTTGAAGTGGACCAGCACTCTGCCCAGAGGTGGATATCTTTCTAAATAACACTGGACATTAGAGAGAGCAGTCTTTAATCTCCTTTCATATATAGCCCTATAGATGAGCCTCTTCCCTTGGGGCTGAGGACACAAAGGAAAAGTGCTTTAATGAGAACCGGCCTGACTAACTACCTGTCTTATACGACTGGTGTTCAGCAAAGTGTAAAACTGCCATTGAACATCCAACAGGTAGAATACTGTGTCCCTCTTTTTATGTCTCTGGGGTAAATGCTAGTTAATCATTCAGATAATATACAGGTCTGAGATAAGATTACGGAATGCTTCGCTCAGGTCTAAATATAGCCCGTTGGTCTTTGTGTGTCAATATCCCTCAGGCACCTTTCGTATGACACATAGTTATAGTGTTCATTAAAAAATATTCATTTTTATATTTGGGGTGAAGCAGTCTTGAGGCTCCGCGGTGCAAAAGCAAAGCGCAGGAAAACATCATTTACAAGAAGGCCCGGTAAATGATACATAAACACAGGAAAGTGCGATTATTTGTTCTCATAAGTGTTTTTGGGACCCGTACAAATGTGGTCGTGCTCTGTGGTGTGAGCCTGGTGTACGTTTTTGTGAGCAGGGTGTGGCTGCTGTGTCAATCTGTGTGCACTCTGGTGGTGAATATGATAATGGTTGGCCCCCGCGGTTTTATCCGACTCCAGAAAAGAGTGCACATGTTAGATTTGCTGCACGAGACACAGAAACCCCAGCGGTGGAACACAAGATAGGAGAACTGACACCGATAACATCAAAATCAAATTCATGGTTTCCTTGCGGTGGTTTCCTCCTCACTGTAGCTCCTGTGTTTGATTTAGAGGCTGTTGCTGCCAAACACACAGTCCTCCCTCTCTTTATCTGCTAATGGCAGACACTTTCTGCAAATGCCAAGACATTCCTGCAGTTGGGTGGTAGAATTGCTGCGTTTCTTTCGCTCTTTCCACTCTGTGTCTTTTCGTTTAAATCCCCCCTCTCTCTTTATCTCTCTTTCCTCTGTCAGACACGTGAAGAGCTGCGGTGTGAGGTATTTTCTCTGTCTTCCTTCTCTCTCTCCCGCCTGCCACCGACTCAGCGGCCTGAGAGAAAACTACCCGCCTTTTGTGTGAACGTGTGTGTCAATACGTGCGTTTGTCTGCGGATGTGACTCCGTGTGCAATCGAAGGCAGCCCCTATCATAATGACTGCTCATTATGCTCTCATATAAAGATATATTTATACTCTTGAGGACATAACCTCATCGCTCATCTACATAACAATTACAGCCCGTTTTATAGGCCTCTGTGGAGCCATAGAGGAAGGCCAGAGTGCACTCGGTGCAAAAATGGGTCTGAGTGACAGACAGGTTGGGAAATGAACAACAGCCACCAGTCATACTCTGGTTACAGTTCCTCAGTGGCTGTAAGTTTGTCTACCAAACTCTCTGGCAGATAGAAAAATAGAACGGTTAGTGGTCCCATACTATTCTGTGTGGTTATCTTTTATAACAGGGGAAGTAAGACTCAGCAAACCACCGAGGCCAACAGCCTAATCTATTTCCAACAATTAGAAATGGGCTAGAAATACTAGTGACAAATGGAGTTCATCAGTCCATCCATCCTCTAAACCACTTATCCTTTTCAGGGTCACGGGGGGATTTGGAGTGAGTCGCAGCACACGTCGTATGAGAGGCAGTGTCCACCCAGAGGAGGACAAATGGAGTTTAGAGACATAGAACCCCAATGCTTGTATTAAAAAAGCCTTTCAGGATCTACAAACTCGAACCAGTGACATATAATATACTGTGGGTCCACATAGTATAGTATAATAACTGAAATATACACTCTAAAAGATTTATTTCCCCCTGTCTTTGCGGCAGTAGAAATGACCTCACCATCCATCCGTCACCAACTGCACTTTGGTGTTTCATACTCTTCGTGTCTGTGGCTCAGACTCCTGCTGTTTTTTATTGACTCTATCGTGTCATCACATTCGCAGATGATCCACTTCACTACGTTTCAGAGTCCAAAAAACCCCACTATCTCACGTGTTCCTTTATTATCATTAACAGTACAGTATTTTTTTCTTGTCAGTCTTGCTGTATTTAATGCCCGCACACATTCCAATTTGTAGTTTATACAGACAGAGTTCATCTGACACGCTCTCGTGGCTGTTTGAATGGGGAAGTCGGGGAGTGTTTTGATGGGTTTGTTCTAAAATATAGAGTGATGACTATCTTTAAACATGGATGAACTGATAATTCTGTGACAGCTGTGACCTCGCTTGTTTATAGAAAACTACACGTATGCAGTAAACGTTGCTTTTTGCTTTTATCTTCGCTATAACCTGTGTACAAACATAGGTATTGGTTATGACAACTTTACGATCATTTTTAAAATGAGCGACCCAGGAAAACGTGACTCAAACAGTTTGACAGTCAGTCGCTTTTGTCGAACAAAAGCTTTAAGCAAACCTACCTGGCTGGTTTTAAACCAAATGTTTATTTAAGAATTAGCTCTCCCAGACCAAGGACAGCAGTTGTAACACAGTAACTAAATCCAAAAATATAAAATAATATATAATAATGGTGTTAAATAAAAAGCTAAATTGTGGAAGTTACACCTGAGACTTAAAATTCTCTCCAGAATTCGGTGGAACAAAAACTCTGTCCTCTTAGCCTTGACAGAATTAGCATTGTTACTAGTAAGAGGCCTTGGCAGCTGAAAGATAAGCAAAGGTGTAATAAATTACAGGATAAGTCAACACTGCACAGATGTGATACTGTGATGCAGAATGAATAATCAAGAACATATGGGGAGTTTCACTCAAACATGAGCTTTAAATTGTTTTTGAAAAATGAGTGATGAAAAAAACAAACCCGTGCCTGGTGTACAAACCAAAAGCACATTCTGTTGGTTATGACATTACGGTCATTTAATCAGGGCCGCGTAAAAAAGAAGTAGACACTTTACCAGAGGCCAAAGGTCATACGCAGCCTGGAGTTTGTCCAATCCGTCAGTTGCTTGTGTACAGTACAGACTGCCCTTTCTGCCAGTGCACTTGAGACAAACCCAGGATACATTTGCTTATGTGTGATGCGAGAGTTTAATTACAGTTAATGATTGACCCGTCGAGACACATTACAGCTTATCAGACACTACACGCATCATCAATCATAAAAAGGAGTCGTGTGTTCAGCTACTTGCAGGTGTGTGTGTATGCATGTGTCCTGTTTAACATCTATTTAGTTAATATCTAATAACGTAAATCATTTTCTCTTTTTTTTTTTCCTCTAATGAGTGTAAGAATTTGAGCGTTGGCTCCTGTCACCGTTTAACCAGTCAAATATACTTGTTTATTTGTGAGAAAAAGAATTCAGGATGTGACATTTAGCTTGTGGTTTAGCAGCAGACAGACATGCTGCTTTCTGTCAAAACTCTCTAATCGCTCTCTGACACACACACACACACACACACACATGGTTCACCATAAGCGTGGGTGAAATTTTGTCTTGTTTCATCTGATCGATACCACTCGTCATCGCATGTCCTCTTTGCAAGTGTTGCGTGGTTCACAAATTGGAGATGTGAAAGTGCACGGCTCTGGTGAACCTGTGGGTGGTTAGTGACCCTGATGTCTCAGAAAGTTCTCACCCTGCAGACACCTGTATGCATATATACATATATAACGTTTTACTGCGACTGATCATCAGAAACGGAAGAGAAAAGCTAAGGCTCGTCTCCTCTCACGGGCAACAGAACACCGGCTTGGAGGCCAACGTGAAGATGTGCAGTTTTAACATTTGGAATTCATCTCTTTGGGTAAACTGAGACAGACAGGCGGATGAATCTGGGCAAGTGAAGTAAATGGGATGTGCTTGAATCTCGCTACAGTGGACGTCTGACTGTACTTGTGGTTGCACTGAGCAGCTCTCAGGCATGAGTGTGGGTTGAGTTGTGTAACTATACTCCCCCAATCTCATGTTGGAAAAAAAAGTCAACTTAAAGACCCAGAGTGTAACACTGAGAAGGGTTTATGGGCAGAAATTAAATATACGACCAAGGTTTGTGTGTTTGTATAAGTGTATAATGTATAGTGCAGAAAAGAAAGTTGACTTCACACATGAAGCAGAACGGCACGCTTTCTGCTATGTGAAGGCTGCCATAGTTTCCTGATGCAAATGAGAAAGGGAGGGTCGCATAGAGAGTCCTCCATTTGTTGCTATGTGCAGTTTGACAATTTCCACTGTGCACAGCCATTGCAACATGTCTGGTTTTCTGGGTGCATCCAAGTCACACCAAGATGAAAACATCTCAGCTTGGAATATAGCAAGGGCTTTTGATACTCAGGCCAATGAGGGAGATAATTCCGGTCTGCCTGTGTGAATGTGTTCATTCTTGAAGACTGCAGCAACTTCAGTCGTCTCCGCAGCTCCCAGGTTTTGGTTGATTAAGCTGGGAAAACACTACAAGATTTTCTTTGTTGCCCAATTTTACCCAGGATTCACAATCAGCACTAGTTGGGAACAGTCAGCATGGCTAGTTGGCACAGAAATCGGTTTCTCAAGTCGACCCGTCTGGACGCAATCGGGTAGTGAATACTGATTACTGACCCAACTTACACATGTTGCCAAGAGCCAATGAAAAGGAGTAGGTAGGACACAGGAAGTGTCAGAAGATGAAGATGACAGGAAGTAGTGGGAATCTCAAAACAACAACTGTGCAAACAACAGCAAGAGCGAGCCGTTTGTCTACCCTTTAAACGGTCGCTCTCGTGTTTGACACGTTCAGTTAGCTTCAGTTGGTTTGACAAACGGCATTGGCCAAGCGGAAAAACTTGTCTTGTAACCAGAGGGTTGCTGGTTTGAGTCAAAAAGGGCTGAGCAAGGTACCCAACCCCCATTGCTCCCTGGGCTGCCCAATGCCACTAATTATAGTAAGGTTTCTAGTAGAGGACGTGTTAAATGCAGAGAGGGAATTTCCCTTTGACGATTAATAAATAAGAACAAACAAGCAAATCATGTAGTCTGTCATCCCTCATCCAGTGCAGTCGTTAAATGTGTCATCCTTAGTCTTTCTGATCTACTGAATCTACTGAAACCAGTGGGTGAGACAGACAGACAGACAGACAGACCGACAGACGGACGACTTTATTAGTTAGTTAGTGTCTTTTCAAAATCGGTAACGACTATGAAAGTTGTGTGCTTTGTCTGCCTTTCAAACACTGCATGTTAAAAGCCTATAATAGAATAGGGTAAGCAATATTTTAACTGAAGACATCACGATAGAAAAGAAAATTTGCAAACAAACTTGCTCTTGAGCTCTAAAATGTCGCTTTCTCCTTCCACCTACATGGAGAAACCCCTTCGCTGGGTGCGCTCGCTCCCACCCATTGTTTTTCCTGACAGTGAAACACATTCTGTGTTCAGGTATGAGAAGGACAAACGCTAAAAGTACATAAATCGATTTTAAAAACTTCATTTTCTCAGAGAACTAAACCATTTCAATTGTATAATACAAAATAATGTATGGGTTGTTTTTTTTATTGAATCCTTGTGTTTTCTGAGTTCACAATAATATTTGGTACAGACTGAACTATCTCAACTACTGTGCTGAAGTTTCCCAGAGCAGCATCAAAAATTGTTTGTTCCATATCCAGCTGTTGTGAATGGTTCATGGTTTTCTCCCTCGAGGGCTTCAGTAGATTTCTCAGTCAGCTTAGGGCCATGCATTATGACACACACTGGTGTCAGTGGCAGGGCAAGTTGGTCCATGTGGGAGGAGGTCATATCTCTGGAGTAAGCAACAAACTTGGACCCTTTGTGTCTACACTGTGCTTGTAAGGAGGACAGTGATGGAGAAACAAAGGGAGACAGAGAGGAAACCAAGTGTACCAACTAGTGTCATTTCCTGAATCCCGAACCACAACATCCCTCTGAGCATCTGTCGCACTTCAGCAGACTGTGATTACAGCCACATGCTCAACAACTCTCCATACACTGTGCTATGAATGTGGCCCAGCAGGACAGCCTGGTAGTTATGAAAACCAGTGTTGTTTCTGCAAGGCTTATTCCAGGAAAACATAGGGTTACACATGAGACCGTGGCTGTGGATATGGTCTGCTAGTCCTGGCAAAGGAGTATGAATATGTTCGCAGTCAGAGGAAGGTCTTAGTTCTCTTAGTGGGAGGTTTAACCCTGATCAAAAATGTCCAATGGTTATTGGAACTGAACTTGAACTTTTAAGTACAGCACATAACTAAATTACACGACGTGCATGCTTTACAAATATAATAAAGACTTTATAGCTTACTTTATGGCTGTATGTCATCCACATTTTGGGATGAAGTTCCATGTCAGGCAAGTGTCCCATGCATGAATACTTGATCTCATATATTCCATTCCTGTTGTGGTGATTTCTCTCAACGGAATTTGCCACCATTTCCATGTTCTTCCTTGTATTATTGGAGGGATGTATCATAGAGGTGTGAGCAGATCCAGTAGATCCCCTAGAACGTGTTATGCATGCACAGTTTGCACATACAACCCTCGCAGTCACACATTGTTGGGGCGCCCAAGTGTATTTTTGCAGATGACAAAATTCAGGCCATAGCGGACCTCTCTGAACTCATGAGTGAGGAAAGTATAAATCCGGCAATACGCGAGAAATGCACCTGAGGCAATTGTTGTCGCATTCTAAATGTTTTTGCGGGGATGCTCACATGCAGTGTCTGAACCCACTTAAAAGACACATGGAAGCGGCAAGAAGTATAACTTACAAAAATGCTTGTCGGGTTAAGGCCCTGGTATACATCCCTGGCATATCGCGGACCATGTCAGGGTCCTGTAGTAGCCCACTTCACCATCGGGTGGTGATACAAGTCGAGACGCAGGGAATAGGACACATTTCTACCAAAGAAGAAGAGAACAATGCTACAGCTCCTTCGGACACGTCTGGTTCACAGATGAAAGGCCCGTCAGGCAGGGGAGTCGGGGTGTCAGCCGGTTCGTGGGTCGCCAGGTCCGAGCTTGGATGACTATCCTTGGCGACTGCTTCGTCTGTTGCCAAAATGTTTTTTCTGCTTGGTGAGCGGGGCTTACACTCCACCAATCGATGTCCCAATGTGCTCTTTGTGCGTGGTTCCGAAATATGGGCTTTATCAGTACCACCTCACCTCGCCCCACTTGATATGTGCTGAATCACCAACTGATTCAGAGTCGATAAAGTGTGTTTGACCCACTTCTTTGGTCCGAGAAAGCACTCACTGCATTCCAAAAAGTTGAGATACAACAGATGTACATCAGAACCGGGTTTAGAGGCTATTACACAAAGTTTTGTATAGTTTTTTTGCTTTTTCTCCACGCAGCACCTCTCTCTTGTACTTGCATTTGCTGTCATCTTCATCATCTTCTTCTTCTCTGGTTTGTTTGTTCTATTCCCCAAATGTTAACTTTTATTTTCCTTTGTCGCCCTGGCTTGATTCATTTTGTATTACACAGCATACAATTATGCACATGCGCCCAGTCTTCTTCTTCTCTTTTGTTTTTGGTGTGCTTCTGTGGCAGCGTTACAGCACCACATACAGGCCTGGCATATGTACTGCAGAGCTGTTTATGGGTTTTTGTGTGTGTGTGTGTGTGTACAGAAAACTTTTTAAGAACTAGAAAATAAAAGATTGTATATCGAAAGTTGTGTTTCCGTGTAAATGTGACCTAGTTCTCTCTCAGATGACTTCATTTACATTTTGCTTAAAGGTTATAATAGAATTATTATTATTAAATGAAACGCCTAAAATATTTTGCCTTCCCCAGCTTAACACATGCTCTCTCAGACCCCGCTGACCCACAGCACACAAGAAAAATCTTCACGGAGGCATTTAACGTTTGCCCCCTCAAAGGGTCGCGACCCAAACTCAGCCTATCACAGCACCAATCAGCCACATCAGAGGTCTGTTTGCCCTCACCCTGAACCTGTGAGTGCTGATACTTCCTGTAGCCACACGTCTGTCCTCAGGTCAAACATTACTCACTGCCAGAAAACCCCCAGTGCAAAGGGTCAACTCTTTTTTTTTAACACTCTGAGGTGATACACTGACAGAGATATTACACAGTATCCAGCAACTCGTTGATCTTGGCCGTGTGGAATAGCCACATCGTTAATGCTGTATTACAGTCAAATAGATGCATATCAGTTACCAGCTATTGTCAGCCAAGGTCAGAGAGGAAACCGCAAATGTACTAAGTCTAACAAGCATAGATAAGTAGCATTGTTGTGTGAGTACACACCAGCGTGCCAAGACACATGTAACAGTCTTTTGGAAGTAGCTGATGAACTGTCTGAACTGGGATGGAGACATGGAGAAGACATGGACTCAGGTCATTTACTGGAGTATTATCGGCATTTAATTGTTGTATATAAACCAGGATTCTCTTCGTCACAAATCATCAAACCCTCAGTGCCAGATGATAAAAATATTAGACATGTAGATAATTTTTGGGTAGCCTGCATTTGTGTGTATGTCTAAAAGGAAGATTTTCTTTCTCTGACAATTAAGCTATATTTTGCACAATCTCTAAAGTCTAAAATCTGCATTTATAATCTATTGATCAATTGTTTTTTTTTACATCTCATCAACTACTGCTAAAGGTATTTATATTCTTGAATCACCTGTCTATAGCCTATGATTGTTTTCTTGACACAGGGTTGTCCCAGGTAACCGTGGACAAAACTGACATAATATTTGTTTGTTTTTTTGTAAAATACGGTTTAGTTTTGATGAAAATTTGACTGAGAGAGGGTTTTAAACATGTTGTGTATCCAGGGAAATGTGTTTTGGTATTTTCTGTTGTTTTTATTACACTCCCTCGTAATTACAAACCAGACCAACCAGGACTAAAATCCAAAGGATTATAAATTTAAAGATGCCGTTCATTACTTTCTAGTGATTAGTCTGCCTCTGTTTGGTCTTTGTAAATAGAAACAGTGTCACCTTTGTATGCAGTGTCCGTCTGAAGACATGCAATACTCTTAGACCTGACTGAGGGAGCATTTGTGTGTATACCATGGTAGTACAGGGCAATTGCTGAACAAGCAGGGTTTTTGGGCAGTAGAATTTACTTCTGAAACTTTTTGGGTTTTCATGCACCAACCTGTTTGCAGTCGTCCCACTTTACTAGCGAAATGCTACTGTCTCCATCTGCAGCTAACCATGACAAAGACCAAGGGACTGATTGTGCACTTCAGGAAGTCCAAGATGACACCAGTGACCCTTCAGTTAATTCAAAATGTTGCAGCACGAGTTCTGACAGGAACTAGAACAAGAGACCATACCACTCCAGTGTTAGCTTCTCTACACTGGCTCCCTGTACAGTTTAGAATTCAATTTAACCACCAACCACAATCAACTCTGTCTTCCGGCTGTTTAGTTGGAGCAGGTTAGAGGTCAGCCAAGATTTAATTTCCTGTAAACAGTTGATAAGTGATTGTGGAGGGAGCTGAGTGGATGGAGATGTGCTGAGGTAGAGTTGAGTATCATCAGCATAGCAGTGGAAGTTGAGACCATGGCAGCGAATAATCTATCTGTATATGGAGAAGAGGAGCGGGCCGAGGACAGAACCTTGTGGAACACCGTGGTTACTTTTGTGATCTTAACCAGGGCAGTTTCAGTGCTATGGTGGTTCCTGTAGGCAGATTGGAATGTTTCGTAGGGCTCATTGGTGGACATGTGATGATGGAGCTGGGCAGCAACTACTCTTTCGAGGATCTTGGAAATTGGTCGGTAGTTATTGAGGTCGGCAGGGTCCAAACCTGCTCTTTTCAGGATGGGGGTAACAGAGGCAGTTTTCAGGCAGATGGGTACAGTACCGAGTTGGAGAGATGAATTAACCATGTCTCGAATGTGGCAGCAGACGGAGGGAAGGCAGGCCTTCACCTTGGTAACCAAGTCAGCAATATAGGTGGTGTCAACTGGATTTAAGGGAGGAAAGGGAAGGAGAAGAGAAAGTGGGACAGAGACACCCAGGAGGTAGAGGGAGATGATTGTAGCTGCTGGTGGACAGACTCAACCTTAGCCTGAAAAAAAAGCCCTGGAACTTGAAGCAAGGTAGCAATCGCCGCGGCTAGCTGGGACAGCCGATCGTAGAGGAGCAGATTGAACAAAACAGCCCCACCGTATCAGCAAACAGGTCAGCGCACAGCCAATGCACCACACAACAGTAGCCACAATCCAAGTAAGAAAGGCAGAAGAAGCGGCATAGACACAAATGTTAGAAAATCAACCCTAACCCCACATATAGAATAGCAGAGCGAGGAATTGAACCCTCAGTTCAAAGACAATTCGACCTACCACTGAGCTCACTTTTTTAATACAGTACATGTCATATACTTTAAGACTTTTACTTAAGTAATATTATAAAAAAAGTGACTACTTTTACTCAAGTATCCATTTGCGATGCAAATCCTGCCTGTTTGCATGGTAACCCCACAGTGCTTCTACATTAGAAGCTCTCTCTGTCCCCTCCATCAGGAACATAGCAGCCAGCACCATCTTGGTGACCCCAGCTTTGAGGCAAACTAACCACTCCAGCACTGCAGCAGCAGCAGCAGCAGCAGCAGCGGCAGGCCAGCCAGCATCTGAGGTTACACAGCACAGCTGCATGAGTCACACAGCCGAGAGCAAAAACTGAAAAGTGTAAAAACTTCACATTGGCAGATTAGTTTGTTTACATCCTGCACTGGACGCGATTTGGCTGCGCTGCAGCATGACGCAGCCAAAGAGCCCATCCCCTCTTTAACTCTGTCCTTCTATGCCCCCGTCCCCTTGTTTTTCTTCCTTCATTCCTTCTTTTCTTTCCTCCCTCTCCCTCCTGACTCTCTCCTCTCCATCTTTCCCGCCTCCACTGCTGCCAACACCACATGACCATGAGGCAGAGTGGGACGGGGGAGGGAGAGAGAGAGAGAGAGAGAGAGGGAAAAAAAGCAGCCCTACCCTCGTAAAAAATTAAAACGAAGTTGCAAAAAAAAAGACAAATTAATAACACAAACCAGATGGAGAAGTTATATTTCCAGAATAAAACAAGAAAATGCTCCTTTTCTCTTCGGCAGAGTTTGCCAAGTTATGAGGTCATACTTCGTAGGCCCTCTGCTGAATATCTATTCATAGTGTCAGCTCCAAGATGTCAGACGTTTACGACCCGTTTCTCCTCTCGCTATCTGCAGTGACAATGGGGGGGCGTGGCTGCTCATTTAACGCTGGGAATATGGAAGTGCTTTCCTGAGTTGGAAGGCAAACTCACAGTGAAGCGGTGCGTTCAGGGACACGTTATGAACCCCTCATACATCTCAGCACATGGTGGAAGTCATCATGAGACCACAGCTCTGTGTGTGCAACTGTGCATGTCCCAACAATGAACACAGTCTCGATTAAAACAAACACACAGACAGAGAAACTCTCCATCAGCCTCAGGTTTGAGGTCATGTCTGGCACCGCGCTCTGAAACCCACCGAGACAGTGATGTCATACCTGCATCATCTATTACCTCTCTTGCTGCACCACTCTTGAGGTCAGAGGTTTCCCCCCCTCTCCCTTATGTTGACTATCCTTCCCCCGTGTTTTAGTGAGCCACAGCTTCTTGTTTTGAAGAACAAAGATAACATTTCAACATCTCTGCTTGATAACCATGCCCCGTGGCAAACATAAATGAACAACTACATTCATCGCTGGCAGGAGGTAGCGCAGCGTGCTCGCAGAGAGCTGACAAACATTTTTAAAGGCCTCCACACAGGTGATTCCAGTTAGAGCTAATTGGCCTCCAGTCTGCTCGGCTGCAGCTGCACTAATTAGAGGGATCATCACAAACAGGTGCAACAAACTCAGAGTGATGACCACATGAGCATGAACGGTGGAATTCCACTCCTTTTCATAAATATCTGAACTACTATTGTGTGTCAATAAGGACTCACCGCCACAGATTCGACCTAAAATATGTCTCCGTTCAGATGGTGTGGTTAGCTGTAACATTATCATGATGTGGATTCAGAAAAATGAAATTCCCCACTGTACAGCGTCCTGTCTCCTTCATATGTTATTGTCATTACACTGTGGCTGGAAACCGGAGAAAATTAAGAGGAAATTGGTGTTTCAATGACCGGAACTGAAAGTTACTTATGAGAACGTGAGCTAAATGTCATGCGTCGGTGAGATGCGAAAAGGACTTTTCCTGACGCGAAAGACCTGATTTAATGAGAGGACAGAGGGCCATAATTTACCATTTACCATGCACTTTACATGCCATATGCTGAGTATGATTCCTAAATGGTGTGACAGGATGGAAATGCATTTGGAGACGATCCAGTTACTTTTGTGTTGTGTGTGTGCGTGTGTGCGCTGTAAATGTAGCTATCAGGTTACATTCAAATAAAAAGAAAAGCAACAGTTTATGTCACTGGACACAAACATGTGAACAGAGGCAAAGCTGAATAAAATAATCAGAATCAGAATCATGTTTTCCCAGCACAGATGTAATAGTGTGTGCGTGCCCTGCAGGGGCATGTTAGCAATAAATCATGTGAGAATTAATTATGTGCAGGCATGGACGTTTGTGTGTGTGTGTGTGTGTGTGTGTGTGTAGGCGAACTCTGTTGATATTTTTGCATGTGCAGCTACTGTACACAGGGGATTTTATTCAGTTTTATCCTCTTTCATCATGATGGTGCAAAGGCCTGACATTGCCTTGACCTTTTCTGGCCCTTCTGTCAGAGATTTACATGATCCATCTCAAATTTGAGTGATTGAGATCTTTACGGTTGATTTTGGGGTCAGTGCATTCATACTTGTTGCTCTGATCAGGGTGGGAACTTTTTTACACTGAAAACTTCAAGCCCATGTTCGTGTAATTATTTAAGGCAACTTTATGTCGACGCTGAACACACACACAATAAAAAAAGAAAGAAAGAAGTGTGTTTACAACTGTGTTGATGTTAAACGAAACAGCATTTGCACCAAAAACAATAGATGATACACTGGGAAAAGCCAATGGTGGATAAAACTTAACTCAGTTCAAACAAACTACACAAATGAAATGAAGACGGCTTTCATACAGACTTTGTATGAACTTATTTATTTTAGGTGTTACCAACTGAAGTATGCTTTATTTGTTTGTCAACCATGTTCTTTGTCCAGTGCAATTTGTACTTTAATTTCTCAACAGAGATGCAACTAGTAATTATTTTCATAATTGATTAACCTATTTTTTTTTTTTTCCATCCTTAAAATGTCAGAAACAAAATCAGACGCTCACTCAAACCGGGGAAAAAGGTCAGCAAAATAGTTGTCAATGAATTTACTGCAGCCCTAGTCTGCTCTATGAAGCAGAGGGAAAGTAGATTGATCATTTCTGACCTGCTGCAGTTTCTCTGCAGTTTCACACACACGCACAGCTATTCTTGGTTAGAACACAGCCTAAAACCAAAGTGCTATCTCTAACCTTAACTATAACCAGCCTAACTTCAGCCCTAACTAACCACCATTCAAATCTTAGCCTTCAATTGAACTGCTTCATTATAGGACCAAGTTCTGGTATCCATGAGGACTACTGGTCCTGATAAGTTCAGTGTTTATGTGAGAAAAGGTCCTGAAGAGGTAACAAATACAAGTATGCACACACACAGAGTAATCCCTCCCTCTCTCTCTCTCTCTCTCTCTTTCTCTCTCTCTCCCCCCTGACTCCTGCAGGCTGGTATCAACAGGAAAGAGTCAGCCAATGAAACTAATTGGGTGGTGTGTGTTTTATGAAAAGAACAGCATGTACTGTCCTGGGCTCCCTCCCACAGTTCTCTGACTGGCTGGATACTAAGTGGTCTGCTTTTCTTCTCTCTGTTGTGATTGGAGCCCGGGAAAGCCAATAACCTTAAACTCCAGCAGCACCTCCACCACTAGCAGACACCACCCCCTTTTTTTCCTCAGCACATACCCTTGTTGTTTTCAACTTTAAAGGTAGAGCAGATCCTGGCTAAGACTATCCAGCACACTCAGAGGCAGTTTAGTCTTCTTTCCTTTTCTTTTTTTTTTTAACCATAAAGCACCAAATACTGCATGTGCACTTTAAAGGATTGAGTTGCAGAATATCAAATGCTTTCACTTCTTTTTTTTTGCTAAGGTTCCTTATGATTTATTCGTGGTTCCACTGTTTGACAATGCCTGTATGGTAATAACAGTGATTGTATAGTAACCGATCTGTCAGTCATTAAACTCAAGGACACATTAAACCTACTTAATATCACATTTGTCACTCCCATCTGTTTTTCGTGTAAGACTTATGATTAGCCTGTCACTTTACACGGGGCGGATCACTTTAAACTTGAAATGTGTGTTTACTCAGGGTGGAGCGATTGTGTGCCGTGCAATCAAAAATAGTAAGCGCATGCATTTATTTATTACACCAGCAGTCCTGTTTAATCAATTCCACTGCAGATTGGAAGAAATAAAAAAAAATACAAAACACACAGGGTATAAAATCGATTATTAGGCTCAGTTTTGCAACAGTTTATTTATCTTAAAAATAATAATGAAAATATATATTTACAAAAAAATGCACAAAATGTTGCTTTGGGAAGGTATACATACACCTACAAAAAAGCTCAATATAAATAAGTTAGTATAATTTTTTTCAGTGTTTTTCAAAACGAAACAAAAAAAAAGAAAAGGCACAGAAAAGGCAGTGTAACTTTGTTTTTCCTGCCTTCACAAAGAAAATGAGAAATTAACAATAGTGCAATTACATGTTCCACATGAATTCCACACCACAAACACAAATCTTTGATTCACATATTTGCATAATAAGAAGCCCAGTGATTTTAACATGTTTCATCTTTGTTGACCTGGACTATAGAATTTGTTACAACGGATAGGGGGTGTGTGATCAATAAGCCACTAAAAATAATAATTTACCTAATTTAAAATTAAAAAATAAAAGCTAATTCCTAGGATTATTAGGAAATACTGTTCAAATTTGGTCAGATCAGCAGTTTAGCCACCCTCCCATCCCATATTTTACCCCGCAAAAAACTTTGGCAAAACCCCAGAAAAAATAACAAAAAAAGGGGGTGGGGGAATAAGGAGATATTTGCATGTAAACTTTATCTATCATGGCTGTTCCCAGTTGGATGGACCATCAACTTACAGTGTGACCATCTGGGCCTTCAGAAACAAGATAGGCTGTGTAATAACACTGGGACAAATAAAGCCATAGAAGTGAAGTGAAGACATTTTGTTTCCACATAACCCTGACTTTTGAAATCTGCATTTGTAACTTACATCAATTACCTGAAAAATGATACAACGATGACCATTTTCTTTTTTTTCTTTTTTTTTTTTTAAAAAAAAACCAAAAATAATATTTTCTCTGCGGGAAATTGCACTGCAACTCCCCGAGTCAAATTCACACACTCACTCAAATACATTTAACAAAAAAAAAGGTATGAAAAGCATATCATGCTTTTTTTATGTGCTACATCTGAAACATAGGTAGTAGATACAAAAGAAGAAAGATGAGCAAAAATCCATTTGCACACTGCTACATTGTCTGCTGCTTCTGAGGCAATTGAATTAAAATGAGTGCCAAAACTTGATAGTGTACATTATTCAGTGCTTGTGCAGCCTCTCCTTGTCCCCTTCTTCAGGAAAAGGCTGATTTCTTTTGTTGATGTTGTTGGATTTTTTTTTTTCTTATGTCTGATTTTCACTGTCTCAGTCTGTCAGATGATGAGAAACCAGCAACAGGTCACCGCCCGCTCTGTGGGACATAAAGAGGAAACGGGTTGGTGAATGGTGCAATTGAAAAAAGCAGTTGCTCATGCTTCATATCTCTCATGCAGACACACACACACACACACACACACACACACACAGAGTGTGTGAGCAGTTGTGGAGGATTTAAAAAAACAACCCAATATGCTGTAAGTCTGGAGGAATGTTGACGTGAGTGAGTGCTGCACGCAGGGAAAAAATGTGTTTACAACTGTGTTGATGTTGATGATAAACAGGTTCAACAAAACTGTTATTTGCACCAAAAATAATAGATGATACACGGAGGGTAACATGCAGTTCATTCAAACTCAAGTAAACAGGTTAAATGTTTAAAAAGAATTGCACAGAGTTTGAATGAACTTAAATATTTTAGGTGGGATTGCTTTTGTTTGTCAATCATGTTCTTTATGTGTCAATTGATTAACCTAAGTAACTTGTGGCATCCATAAAATATCAAGAAAAGGTGTTGAAAATAATGACTTTATTGTCACTGAGGTGTAAAAGAGAGCAGGGAATTGAACAAACTGAAATCAGACCCTCAGTCAAGCCAGTAAACTACTTATCAAAAATAGTTAATTTAGTAATCAATCAATGACTGCAGTGTGGTCAGAGTAAAAAGTACCAGAGGAAAAGTGGATGAATGATTTTTCTAACCTGCTGCAGTCACTTCACTGCTCCTCAGCGCAGCTCTCCGGGCTGCTCGGTGCCTCCTGCGCGGCTGTTACCGCCTGACTTCCTGCACCGTCCGGCTGGTTTTCATCATCGTCGTCGTCGGTATGCGACCTTTTACTTTGACACTCGTCAGAACAGGGACCTGGGGGCCAGAAAAATAAAGGAGACAGTGAGTGGAGTTGTCAGGGGGAAGGTGTGCCGAGCTGCACGTCTGCACTTTTTTTTTTTCTTTAAAAAACCAACAGCTGACAAGACTATCAGCTGCCAAACCAAACTTTGGCTGAATTTGAGCGTTTTTAGCGAAGAGAAAAAGATAAACTGTGCAAACTATACACTGTAAATAAGCGTTAGACCTGTGCGCCACAGTGGCGACTTAAATTCAGATAAGTCCAAAAGAACGAGAATGTATTCTGTAGTTTTCATCCCTCCTGTGTGTTTTTACTCCAGTACACTTGTTTGTTAGCAAAGAAACGCTGATTATTGAACGGAACGCAGCCTGAGCCTGAACACAACTTGTTGCTTGGCGCCTCCGCACTGTGGTGCAGAGGTACTACAGAGAGACACAGAGAGGAACGTCAATGACAGCTTTAAAGAGTCGAGGTAAATCACCTAAAGTTCCCTGTTGTCTCTTCCTTGAACGGTCTCTGGCTGGTTGGTGATCCGGCTGCCTCTCGCTATTCCCCGCGGCTTCCTCCTGCTGGCTGCCGCCGGGCGAGTCACCGTCTCGCTGGGGCTGCTGGTTCCCGTGAGGCGCTCGGAGGTAAAACTCCGGTGGGTTACGGTCCTCCTGCCAGTCGAAATTGCGCGGCGTCAGCGGTCTCTCGGTCAACGGATCAAAATTATACTTTTCCCTAAAAGCCTGCACTTCTTCCTGCACTACAGCCGCCAGATTCCTCTGTATCTCCCCTGGGTCCGGTTTGCCGTAAAGGTTTCTGCGCACCGGGGGTCTGGGGTTGTCCTGCTGCCGCGCATCCACCCTCTCCAATGTCGGGCTCGCATTAGAAAGGCGAACATCTGACATTTTGATGCACATAAGAAACAAAAAGCGACCCAAAGCCTCTCAAACTGCTATTTCCAAGTAGTACTCCTTTAAAATGTGAAGTTACGGTAATGATGCGTGCATACTCCGCGCGTATCATCCAAAAGTCGTACGCGTAACAAAATGGAATAAAGCTTCTCCGGCGGCGTTTAAAGGTGCCACTCCTGTCAAGTCCGTAGTAAGACTGACGAAAACAACAAGTCAAGTCATAACAGCCAACATGGCGTTAGAGGGAGCTACGAGTGTCGAAGAAAAGTTGACATCAAGGACTAGTTAAACAGAGAGGGCGATTCATTGGTCTGCTGTGCAGGGACCGCCCACTGCGCTCTCTTAAAGTCGAACAGGAGCAACAACAGAGAGCAGGAGTGGAATAGCAGGAATACAGTCAATTTAACCACGCTGCTTAGTTAATATAACAAAGACAGCATATACGTTTTGACTGTAATTATAATAGAGTGAATATTCACGTTCTATCTTTCCATTAACACCCGGTTTACAAGGCAGGCGTTGAGGAGTTAAAGATGCAGTGTGTAACTTTTGGTGGTTTTTATTATTATTCTGCCTCTGTTTAGTCTTGCTACAGAAATGGTGTGACATTATTGTTGTATTGTGCTGCTGTCGAATACTAGCAGATCTTAAAAATGGACCTGGTCTTCAGGTTTCAAGTTACAACCAGGAAGTAGGAAAGAAGTTCCAGTTAGCCACCAGGGGGCGACACTCAATGGCAGTTGCAAAATTAACTCAGTTTGAGGGGAAAATTTGCTTTATTACATCAGTAAACTTTTTCCCGAGGACTCATGATGTCAGTTTAGTAAATTATTAATAATCTACAGTAAATTACAGCATTAAGCGCAGCACAATTTGCTTAATTGAAAGCTAATGTTGTCCAGTTGTCTGTGAATCTCAAGATTCACAGATCTTGTTCTGTGAACGCGTCTTTTCAGTTGTTCTTCTTCACTAGAGCATTATTGATGTTGCCTCTGTCTGTCTCGACATAGAACAAATTTCCTGTGTCCGGCACGAGTAAGGAGCCAAGCAACATAAGACCCTTCGTACAAATACACACAGTACATTTACATGTACAGTTTAATCAAGCTAAGGCTGTAGTCCTACTAAGACAGGTAATCGGACAACTTGCCAAGCCTGAGTATACATGCGGACGAGAAAATTGATTTATCGGTCATGTACATCTGACTCCGCCGCCGTAGGTGGTGCTATATATCTCTTTAGTGTGTATTGAATCAGTTTCCTGTTGACCTTTACATCAACAGGAAACAAACAGTGAACGGTAAGATAGATCGTGCTGTGGTTCTGTATGTTAGGTACCTGGTGTACATGTTAATCATGATACAAATTAGATGGAGCGTGGCTCTTGTGGTAACCGTGTTGTCAGAAGAAAGACGCCGCCACTGTATAATTTCCAGCAACAGTACTGCAGTTTATACGTCATCTCCTACGTCCGGGGAGGAAATTTTGGTGCATGCACAGAATACCAAGTCCGACTATGACGTGTTTATATGACACTTAGAAAATCAAATTATTATGTTAGTCTGACTAAACTCTGACTTAACATCGCATTATCCAGGTATGTTAGTAAACACATTAGTCTGACTGAAATCAAGCTAGTCTTAGTCAGACTAATGTGTTTATATGACATTTAGAAAACCGAATTATCTTAGTCTGACTTAAGTCTGACTTTTAACATTGCATTCTGTTAGTAAAAACGTTAGTCCAACTAAAATCGAGCTAGTCTTAGTCAGAATAACGTGTTTACATGACGTGCAGAAAACCAAATTATTATCTTAGTCTGACTAAAATCTGATATTTAACATGCATGTAAACTCAATCAACAATGGTTTGAACGTGACGGACATATGCTTTTATTTATAAATTACGTATTAAAGTTTTAAAAGTCACTGATTACATTTGATCTCCTCAACGGACATTTGCATCTCTATGTTAATGCTTATTGAAAACAAAGTAAGCTCATTGTCGCGAGAATAAATCATGATAAGAGGTTTATCTGGCTGTAGGGGAGGTCAGGTCTCACACCAGGCTGGTAATACTATCACATGAATCAATTATCAAATGACCGTGTGAGTGCTGACACATTTCACTACTTCAAGTGATTTGGTGTCACATAAACAGCTTAGGCTCACCACTTGATTCAATCACTGTAAATGTTTTCAGTTACAGCTTTGAGATAATTGGAGGACAATGAACCCCCTGTTGTGGCGTAATAAGCACCCCCGCCATGAGAACCGCTCCACTGTACGTTCAACGTTCAGCTTTACCGGTGACCAGTCATCAGTGTTCATGTCTAAACCCAACCTGGGGGAGCGGCTTTTCATGGCATGGGGGGGGGTTTGTATAACACAACAGCCCTGTGTCTAACATGGAGTAGATTCTGTACGTTGGTTTGAAAAATCTGGAGCATTTCTAACAAAAATAACTGCATAATAATAAAGAAAACAATAGTAGAGAATGCTGAATTAGCTTTCCCAACAAAGTAGAGGAAGCACCGAGGGCAATCCAATTGTAGGTGGCTATTTTTGAAAATATATTGTTGTATATTGTATATTGTATTTTCTGTGCGTATTGTCCTTATACTGACGCTAACTGTGGGACGGGTTTCTGAAAATACACATTTATAAACTCCTGCTAGAGTGAAGATTTTTCACACAACACTGTGAATGAGTTCCTCATGTTCGTTTACATGAGACGAGTTGTGCGTGTGATGGCGTAGCGATACTAATTAGACTTTTAACATGCTGACAAGTACACAAACAGCTAATTTTTCATATGTGTTGTTTAATGACCACAACAGAAAATGACATTTTGTATGTCTCTCTTTTGATTGGTAAACAAGACGTTACAGTTATGCTGTTATCTACACCTGTTGACTTGGCATTCTTTCAACATTTAACACTGGGGTCAAATTTGTTTTGCAGAGCTTAGCATGTGTGGACAGGATTATTTTTAAAACCAGAGGAGGAAAACCTCAGTTTTCAAAAACACACACCTGTGTGTGGACAAACCTCTGCCAAGGCCGTATCTATATATGAGACAAACAGTAAACAGAAACTGGTCAAATATGAAGTGGTTTTCTGAAGTCAGATGTTATTCAGCGGAGAAGATGGAGAATGCAACACCTTCAACATCCTCTTGTTATTCGTTGGACTATATTATGACCTTGTGCACTAAGCAATTCACACTATTGACACTGAGATCCCAAGTCTTCTGAACAGCAGAAGTTCAGGAATCAGAATCAGAGGAGATTTTGTGAAAAAGGGAGTAGGAAACAGTACAGTGACGTTTTCTGCAGGACAATTGCCACAAATCTGCCTCATGGCAGCCTCTGACATCAGCTGTTGAGCAGAAAGACTTTTGAAATCGTTGGCTCAGTGCCTATCACTTTCAGACTTTGCCACTGGTGCCACAGAAGTTGTTTGTGTGCTTCGCTGGTTGTAATTGCTTGTGTGCACTTGAACACTTGAAATAGTAAGGGAACAAAAAGTGGTGCAGCTAAAATAAACTACCCTGTGAGGGTTTCAATGTTACATCTTTTAAAGATGTTATTACAAGAGAATTAAATTTGTGATGAGGTGAATGATGAGAGTTTATCGAAATTATTTTTCCGTGCATCCCAGAGCTACGTAGAATTCCTGCAGTAATTGAGTGAAAACATTCACAGCCGTAAGCACTAAAACTATACAGTGTGTGTCACTCTGCATTCCTCCGTTACTTATGCCCATAAAACTCACGGAGCCTGCTTGTAAGACCATGCCGTTTCAGTTAACCCTTGAGAAAAAAAAAAAAACCCAAACATCTTGTGATAAATACAGTGAGGCCATCTGTTATATTGATGTTATCGGTCAGGATCACTCTTAATCCATAATGTGTTTATGCTGCTCCACACACAGTAATCCATGAACTGAAAACTAAACTATGTGGTCAAGCTGATTAGATGGTGGATGGGTGAAATAAGGCAAGAGAACATTTTGTTAAGGTCACACATGCAGAATCAATGCGTAAGGGTAATGCTCATGTTTTCTTTCCTTCCCAGTCACAAATATTAGGGCTCACTCTTCGAGTTGCCCAGGGGAAAACTGTATGATGTAGAAAACGTATCATAGTAATTGTAAAATCTTGATCTTTCTTTAATTACAAGTTCTTGAATATGAAATAGTGTCTAAAACGCAGTTATTATATTTTGATGCACGTCAATACAGTGTTATTTTGAGCATGAGGTTGGATGGTGTGAAAGTTTAATATGACTAATTTGAAGGCACTGTTTCATTTTGCTAAATGTAGCAGAGTGAGTATTGCAACTACAGTAAAATGGACAAAACACACACTATTTATGGTTCATAATTAAAAAGTCACAAAACAGAACAGTCGCTTTGTGTGTTGTTGTTTTTTTTATGGTTTCAAGAGACTCCACGGGAGTCAACAGTTCACTTTGCCCATGAACAAAGAAATCAAAGGGAGAGCAGTAATGCAGCTTTACAAAGGATATGTCGCTGTCAACACGTACATGTGTCTATTGTTAGAGAGGATGTGTCATAAATGTTATTACCACTTCCATATGTTGCTGAAAAGCAATAAAACTGTGTTCTGTCATAAAAAAGGCACATTAAAAATTGTGAAACAGGCATTTTTCATGAAGAACAATAAACAAATTGCGGTAGATTTAATAATTATTTCTTTTCCACTTCAACAACCATGAAAATGTGAATCAGCCTGACAAGCAGCTGAATTTAGGATAATGCTGTCACTTCCACATTGTTCCTGTGAACCTTATATCCATAATATTGTTCATGGTGTTTACAACATGAACATGTTATTCATTAACTGTAATTTAAATATGTTAATCCTGACCTGATAGGTTAATTATATAGAAAATGTGTGCTTGGGTGCTAGGTTGAAATGTCCATCAATCCACTTTCAGCCAATTTTAATGTGGACAGTCTGAATCTGAGCCGGCATGTGCAACACTTCACACACCTGCTGTTTTTACCTTCTATGAAACTCTACGATAAACTAATTAAACCTGGTTGGCTAATGCAGCACTTTAACAACATGGGAACAGGCATGTAGTATTATTATTATTATCAATGTTAGATATATGCTAAATTTGAACCACAATAAAAAACACAGAGCAATACTGATAAAGAACTGGATGTTGTTGTTTTTTTTTTAGTATGGTGTGCTGTATTTTAAAGGTTTGGCTCGTGTTGGTAAAAAACAAAGAAACATATTAACAATAGCTATTTAGGTCCTAGACACCTGAGTAGGTTGTGGTCATCTTGCCCGATTTCATGAGACGGCAGCCTTGGACCTCTCCTTCTTCTTGGCCAGCTCAGTCTGAATCTGATGAGGGAACTGGTCCAAGTGCTTGTTCACACACTGCATGCAGAACCTCTTTGTGTAGAAAAGACTGCAGTCCTGTCAGAGAAGAGAGAGAGAAAATTTCAGAATCAATGCAACCACAAGCAGCAGATGGGACTGCTCACATTTATACCAACATAAAAGACATTTTATTTTCCTACCATCAACCCGGATTAATAGATTTCATGGTCTGTACAGTTTGTCAGCTGAGATGTGCAAGGTCAGTTCATGTGAAGGGAAAAACTACAGTAGAACCACAGCTTCCATTCAAAGACAGACTTTATGTGCATTTTATACTATATCTGATGTTCATGTTGACGTTTATAAAATATGTTGTATTGTAATTAATTTCCTTAATTAATATCTTGCTACAGCTGTGCTAACATGTACATGTATAACTGATGTAAACGTTTAATTATTTTATACATATAACATCTTAAAGTGTGCATACACAGTTGTAACTAGAGAGTTATGTCAGCAAAATATCAAATTGAGATAGATAAGTGACAAATACAGTTTAGGACCAGAATATGCAGTAAAAAAAAAAACTACAAAAATATAAGAAAAAAATCATAATTGTTTGTTAGTGATTCCAAGTGATTGCAATTGTTAAATTGCAGGAAGCATTATATTTCTTATAGCCAAAATGTGTCAAAAAATACCATTTTAAATTGAATATCGTCTTGACCTAAAGACCTCATATTCTACAGACTGAAGAAAACATCTTTGTTTCTCACATATCTGCACAAACATTACACAGTAATATACTTAACATACAATACACATCTATATTTCCATGGAGAGTGCATTAAACAGCTCTGTATTAAAATAAAATATGTAATGAAATATAAACTCTTGTGTGGCATAAAACCAGACCTAAGTCATTGCTTTTTCATTAATCTTACCGATCCGACACAGACACACATGCTGCACAGGCTGCACGTTGATCCCAGGACCAGAAACTTCTCTTTGTCTGGACTGAAGGGATCCTTTGTCACGTAACACTCCTCCAGCAAACTGACGGAGAGAGGGCAGGCACATATAATAACTCAAATAAGATGCATGTGATTCATTAAATTGTAAAACAGAAACTATTAAAAAAGAAGAGCGAAATGGCTACAGTGGAGTGTACAAGTCGCTTGGGGGCTAAGGTATCTGACGTTAGCGGTTAGCGACATTGCAGTAGCATGGCTAACTCCGGAGCCTAAAAAGGAGGAATAATGCTTAATATTCACTTACACAATGGCTCTAGTGTTTGGTGGTTTCTGTCCATAGTATGAATACGGGCTTGTTAAACCACACAACTGACAAGTGAATGTTTTTTGACGGGTTTGCTCCATCGTTTCGATGAGTGGAGTGTAAAATAGTTATTTCCTGGTTTTCATATCGAGTCTGGCCATATTGATTTCATGAAGCTTTACCGCCACCTACCGGTGTGGCGGCGTAGAGCTGTATGAACTATTGTGCTACAAAGACATACAGTATGTATCAGGAGATTATTTCTAAATCATTGACATTTAGTTCATCTCGTTTATTTATTAGTTATGACTCCTGTTTTTATGTTTTAGAAATTCTGAATATTTTTTATTGAATTCAAATATGAAGTTTTTCTTGAATCTGCGCTTGAGTAAAGACAGTTTGCTAATAAATAGACAATAATACGTTTGATTTATATAACACAAGTTTAGCACTAACAAAACTTACAAAAAGACAAAGCCACAATATTCAGAGAATCTAATGTCTAATATAAATAACAGCAAACAAAGAAGAAATAAACCAAGAAAACAATGGGAGCAAGTAAGTTAAGAGGGAGTTTTAAGGTATAAAAAGACAACATCACCCAAGTTTAAGAAAGTGGTTTAAATGAATTCACTGACTCAGTCAGTCATCCAAAGTCAAAGGGACTTCATCTGTATGTGGATAAACATATACAATTATATGAAAGTGATCCATACATTTCCATGGCAAATGAAACTCTAACATAATACATTTAGATGTTTTTTTAAGCATCAGATACTCTAACATGTCACTGAAGAAATATTCCAGGTGTAATTAATAACCTGAATGGTTTACTGGCAACTTAAATTGAAAAATTCTGTCATTAACATCATTAGTTCACAACAATTCAAAAATGTCTGCTGTGGAAAAGGCCTTTTCATTGGTCAAGTTGTTTTTAAATAATCAGATTAACAGAAGACATGTTTATCATTAGGCAGGTCAATACATTACTGTCAAATGTCACAGTTTATTCTGCATAATCATATTGTAACACCAAGATACAACAGCATACAACACCTTTTCATCAGGATTAAAAAAACAACAACATCAAAACAGTTTTATTATGACAAGAAAAACAATGTTTTAGTACATTAGAGGTGATGTCAAAATACAGAGAAAAAAAAGCCATTTGGCTTTTCTTACTTACTTTTCAAACGTCCCTTTCACCAAATTCTTGTCATGTTTACAAAATAATACATACACCAGTGTAACAGATTATTGCGTTTGGCCAACACTTGACTGTGTCTTGATGGCATGATATGTACATGATGATAATACTAATCAGGAAAAATAGGTTCTTATGTTTTATGTCACCACATTGTGCTCGGTTCAGCAGCAGGAGATATTTAAATAAATACATAACCTACAAAATCACAATATTTCCAAATGATGATTGGTTAAATATAATGCGAACAACATTCCCTGGTCAAAAAATTAAATAGTTACACTATACAGCTAAACCATGTTGTTGTTGTTGTTGTTGTTTTTACACTCTATTGTGTATTTGTTGAGTGCTGGATATTTGAGTTGTGGTTAAATTAAAACTCAAGCAAATAACAGATAAACTGGTGAAAATGTGTTCACCAAGGCACATTTTTCTCACATCATTCAAGGCAACAGATCACATGAAAATAACATTACAATGACATTAACCAAATTCAAATACTAAAAAAAAAACCCAAAACGTTAGGAATATGACTTGTTGTTATTTCAAAAGGCACGGTTAGTATTTAAAATCAGTGCACATATGACTGGCAGTTTATCTTTACCATGTGTACATATTTGCATAGCATACACATTAGCTTTTGTTGACTCTTGTGTCTGTAAGGTAAAAGGCATCCAGGATCTAATCCAAATGCAAATGGTTCCCAACTCCGTTCTCCACCATGTCCCTCTTTCATGGCGACACTCAGGTCCAGCACAAGAGCTGCCACTCCGCCTGAAAGGAACGTCACTTTGACTTTGTTACAGATGTCGTCACATGGTCACAGCGGTGCATGTTCATAGACTCTGCACAGTAAGTTACTTACAGTACATTCGATATGCACGAGCGCAACGGTTCACGTTGTGCACTGTGTGTCTCTGTACTGCTATAAAATCGACATTTTGAAACATTTGAATGTTTTTGTTCGCACTCACTCCTCAGTACATGTCCCTGTATATCTCCTGCAGGAGAGGGTGCAGCGATGTCTCCTCCAATGTTTTGATTTCCTGCACCAACTGAGCGTGCTCGGTTACCAGCGCGCGGAGGTCGGCCAGTTTCTGCAGGAGTCTTGGGAAGAGAAAGGTGTTGTCGGGGTGGTTGGCCAGCAGGTGGAGCTGTAGCGCATGCACGATGCTTTCCTGCAGCTGCTCCACGAGAGGTACGTCCACCAGGCCTGGACGATCTAAAAGTAACAAAGATGGCGATAAAGAAGGAGCTTTTTGACACAGTGCAGTAGATTTCTGGAGCTTCAATCTGCTCCAGGGGGCTCTGTCCACTCTGCTGCCCGGGCCAGGGGCTCCCCTGGGTGGACACAAGCCTTCCATGCCCCCCTGTGCCTCACCAGAGCTCCACACTGCTTCAGGGTGCTCTGTGCGCTCTACTGCTCAATACATAAAGCCCACAAATACATTTAATAAATACATAACATCATATCATAGCCTCTAGAAGACAGAAAACTAATCCCGTAAGGCAGTGACTCAGTTTTCTTTGTCGTGTAACTGTAATATTTTTACTGTGCTGTGTAAATTATCATTGTCTACACCCATGGTTCTCAAACTGTGGTAAATACTGTTCTGCTGTATATACCAGGGTATGTGATCGGAGAGTGCGTAGAAAATGAAAAAGATAACAAACACATTAGAATAAATTAAATAATAACAATTGGAGCCACTTTATTTCTCGCTCCATCTTTATCAAATTTGGCTACACCAGTGTCTGGAAGAGGAGGATGATGAGAGAGCAAATGATCTTATTGGGAATAAATCTGCCTCCTTTTAAAGTCTACGCTCTTTCATGTAATTGCTGTCGGATGTTTATCTTCCACTCAGTGTCAGTTACCTCCACAGCAGATGATGGTGGCCACGAAAAGGGCCAGGTCGCTGTCGTCCAGCTCCAGAGAGTTGAACCGCGTGGCAAACTGGAATTTGGGCTCCATCATGTCGCTCAACGGACGGCGGAGGCTTTTGAGGAATTCGCGTGTGATGAATCCTCCGCCTCGGGCCACCAGGAGGCCGTCTTTGTTCATGCAGGAGGCGAGGAGCGTGAAAAGTGCTTCATACACACCGTACTTTAATAGAGTCACCTACATGAGGAGGAAATCAAAATAAAGACGCATAGCTAGGGCTGGTTGTCAAACAAGCTTCCCCTGTATCACCTTATATGGAAAAGAACCTAAATTGTTCATCTCAGAGACAATAAGCAGAACTTGAGATCTAACAGTGCTCTTTAGGGCTGTCACTTTTAGTCTGCAGAGGACGCAGTGAGCGCAGTTTGGCCTGAGATGACGTGATGTTGTTCTCAACCTGAAGTTTTGCTGTGAAAATGGAGGACATGTGCAAACCAAAAATGTCCTTTTGAGTGAACAATTACGACACCACAGCACCTCTAAGCTTGGCTCTGAGCACCAACCAGAAAAAGCGATCCCCAAAGAGACGACGGGGCTTAACATGAGCGTCTGTGTTGTGTTTCAAAAAGTCTGTTTAATGTATGAAAGCAGATCCAGAAGATCTACAGTGATATAGTGACACATTTGATTAAACACTTGATTAAATGTACTCCGTGTTTGACGGTGGAAACTAAAGACATTTTGCATGATCCAGACAGATTTCATTAAAAAAATAAAAGTAGAGATTTGGAATCAGTATCAAAGTTGAGTCTAAAGTCCAATTTCAATCAATACCCAACCCACCTGATCATTCAGATCCAGGCTCTGGAAACCTGGCACTGCTTTAGCGAACTCTGTCAGCTCCGTGACCGTCTCCACTGAGGTGCTCTGGCAGCAGTGGAAGAGCCGAGCTTCAGCCTCCCTCTGCTGGAGCTCTCCACAGCCCACACCTGGAAACACATCTCCGGGCTGAGGGCCGCTCTCGGCATCCGAGAGGTCATCGCTTATCATATGAACCGCTAATGTCCTCTCCGCCAGCTGGAATGTCTCCATGTCGTGGATGATGAGAGGCTGTTGGGGAAAGACGAGATGAGAGGATACTGGTTAGCTCATGACGCAGACTAAACCCTTTCCTCGGACCTTTGTTCTCGGATTTATTTCTTCCACGTTTACCGGTTTGCTGGTCTTTCCAGTGAGTACGAGTCGTGCTTTGGCTTTGTTCATGTTGAAGTTCTTCATGTAGGCATCGTGGATCTGCCTGACCAGGATCTTGTGGTCGGCCAGCATGGGGCTCTCTTGCTCTTTCTCCACCATCTTGCTTTCTGCCTTGAGCTTCAGCTTCTCTGCCTGCGGCATGCGACCAAACCGAATGGCTGGCGGACGGAGACATTGATCATTAGCAACGAGCTAGAAGAGATTTCTCATTGCACGCTACATGAAGAGACATCAGACATTTCCTCCGGCTGCAGAAAACACGCAGACAAACACAGACGTTCACCCACAACAGATGTGCTGAGGACAACATGTCGTCTCCCTCTCAGGTTTCTGACACCGTTCTGTCTGCAGAGGGAGGCCACAGTAACAAACCCGACGACCCCTTGGCTCTCGGCACAGATGACGGCCCAGATGTGGAGCTCTATGGCCCTGTGTTTTCTCAATGTCAAGCTGGGTCCTGCAGGACATCGTTCTATAAAAACCCCAGTCAAATTAAAGCACATTGACCTGGAGCCAAATCACAGAAGGACATGTCCTGCTGTTATTGTAACTAGTAAATGCTGCTTTCTTGAATGAGGACATCTCGTAAAAAACACCTTCACATGAGACAAATACTCTCCTAAAAGGTCCAATTTACAACATTTGGGAGGATTTACTGACAGGAAATTGAATACAGTAACCATAAGGTTGTCTGAAATAAAAACATTAAAAATTTTTTTGTAGCCTTAGAGTCAAATCTTTATGTGTATTTTAAGCAGGGGCCTTGCTTTAAGGAGGACACCATCTTGCACTCAGCAGACAAACCATTTAAAATGTGCATTTAAAAGTGGAAACTTACTCCACAAATGAGCGGCTCCACCCACACAAACCGACAAAGAAGAGAGTGAAAGAGTTGTGAAAGAGTGTTCCCATTATATCTGGAATATAAAAGCCGCCGTCGCTCCCAAAAAAAGCACTTCTTGGAAAGGGAGGGATAAGTGGAGGAGTCCTTTGTTTGTTGCAATCTCTAGTGTCACCATTAAATATCAGTTATCAGATATCATTTATTTCACATTCAGTTTAAAAGTTCAGTTCAGCATCAGTTCATATTTTTGGAGGTTTCAGGCCTTACCATTGTGGGACATGCCCACAGCGAGGCACTTGTGGAACCTGCAGTACTGGCACTTGTTGCGGTTCTTCTTCTGGATTTTGCAGTTGCGTTCACACTTGTCGTATTCCAGCTTCAGCCTGATGGTCCTTCTGAAGAAACCCTAGTGAAGAAAGGACATGCACGTTACCCTGTTGACCTGACCGACTATGGTGCATTAAAGCATGGACCATGAGAAAATCAGTTAACCCCATAACGTTTTATTACCCCACTTACATTCAATGTTTGGCAGTTTGAGGTTTGGCCCGGGAACACATGCTCAGTTCATTTTACAAATCAGCATTACATGAAGGGTCACATTGTGGTGCAGTGGCTAGCAAAGTTGCCTTACAGCAAGAAGGTCACCAGGTTCGGATCAGGGCCTGTCTGTGTGGAGTTTGCATGTTTTTCCTGTGCATGTGTGGCTTTTCCCCTGGTACGGTACACGGCTTCCTCCCACAGTCCAAAAACATGTAGATTAGGTTATTTGGACAAACTGACTATGAGTGTGAGAGTGAATGCTTTTGCCCTATGTCAGCTGGGATTGGATCTCGCCCCCCCCTTGACTCTCATGTGGAGGATAAAGTGGTAGAAAATTAATGAATTGACATTAAATGAAAACACTCGAATGTGCTTTGAGAGTATTTACCTCAACGACGAAACCCTCTTTTTTTCACTCAACATCTGTTTTTTCCAAACACTCTGCCAGCATGCCAACCTTTCTCTTTTGGAGTCATTTGTGTCTCTGCTTTTTGAGCCATTAGAAGGTGAGAGTTCTGCTCCATCAGGTGAACTACTGCGAGACGAGGGTGTTATTGTGATGACACGAAGGCCCACACCTACAGTTCAGTGGCGTACGATAAAACAACACCACTGCACTGGAGAAAACAACAGATGTTGCGTGTTTACAGAATACATGTCCTCACATGTCCGCGTGAAGGTGTGCAGACACATCCAGAGGCCATGTCATGAGCAAGAGACCAAAGACGTCAGCAGAGAAAAGTGTTGTGCAACATCTCAGGGCAAATGTCTTTTACCGAAACTGGAAGAAAAGTTTGCTAGTGCAAATTAACCTCAAAGTTCTCACTTCTTCAATTTCATTAGAATAAAGTCATTCAAGGAGCAGTGTGTAGAATTTAGAGGATGTATGGAAAAGTATGAACAGACATTGATTGCTAAATTATAATTTTGCTGTTAGAGAGATTCCGCTATATTTCACACCATCATCAGGACCTGGAACGTAAGCCCTCACACCCCATAATCACAATCCAGCACTTCTGAGCCCCTTTAAAGCACGGTGTTGAAAACGATACGCAGAGACTCATCCCTAGTCACACGCAAGATTTTTCCACGATGGCGCAATATCCTCTCTGTCAGACAATTCAGTGCAGTAGCGTCCAACAGCGAGTTGTCGTCATGTTCCTACTTTTAGAATGGCAGCGGTCTGGCACAGTGACAGGTTTTGTGCAAAGTCAGGCAGATCTGAGAGTGGAGTCTCAAAGAAGGATACAGAGATTAAAGAGGCTCATGTTTAGATAACTGTGATAAAAGTGGTGAGGGTCGCAAGGGAGTTGGAGCCAATTCCAGCTGACAGAGGTCATACGGTGACAGGTCACATGACACCAGTCACCATCGCAGGGCAGACACACATACGCGGACAACCATTCACACCTACGGTCAATTACGAGTGTCCAATTAACCTTATCGCCAGATCTGTTGAGAGTTACGATGTTTCTATCTTTGTTTCTGATACTATTTTTGAATAGATGACACAGACATTTCCAAGAGCTATTGGTGATAAATGAACCACAACTCAATTCTACGTCCATAATTTAAAACAGACAAACATGAGTCCTGAGTAAAATACCTCCCTTGACCCATCTGTGGATCCTGACCCACTCTGTGGGTCTGAACGACCGTACTGGAACATCTGTCTCACTTCAAAGGCAAGACAACAGGATTTCTGTGGCTGATGGGGGTGCAAATTTAAAGCAGGCAAGGTCATGAGGTAGAACGCCCCTCAAATATAACAACAGAGTTAGCAGCAGCGACCTGCAGTCAGCTGCCAGAGGTATGAGACCATGACATGCTCACTTAAACACACAGCATTCTTAGTGAGGACACTCATGGACATAATGCATTTCATAGACCCTGACCTTAACCTTGTCCATCGCAACTAAGTCCCTAACCATCACCCTTAAATACCCTAAATATAACCCTTATCCTAAAACAAAGTCCTAACCCTCAAAAAGACCTTTACTGTTGTGATGACTGGTCAAAATGTCCTCACAAAGACAGGTTTAAATTCAAATGTGTCATCGCAGCCTACTACAGACATTTACACACACACACACACACAAACACACACACACTCAAAACCGAGACTGTAAAAGGGGGATTTCAGTATAAAAACAGCACTGCTGTGTGAAAGCAGCAGCTCTGCGCGCGCGCGTGTGTGTGTGTGTGCACACGTCTATGTATGTGTGTGTGTAGTGACGTCTTTCTGTTGGGTTGGGCTCTGTACCAACTATGTGAGAGGTGACGAGTCAACCAAGGCCATCACTCCCCTTCACATGACCTGTCTTCACGTCTCAGAAACTTTCCACTGGCCGCCTGGTCAGGTGACCCTGCCATCCACCAGCCACCACTCCAAATTTGTGTAAATATGTGTGTGTCAGTGTGTGTTCGTGTGCGTGCATTGGCACAACAACATGTGCGAGCATCAAAACTATCATTAGTCTGTGCAGGCCCAAGTTCGGTGGGAGTGAATCTATCAGTGCTAACGTCTATATTTATACCTTCATATGGCTGATATACATTCCTTTCCCTCTCTCTGACTCGGGTAACATGTTACTACATGCATGAACTACCCTGTTTGTCTCACCTTGCAGCCCTCACATGCGTGTACCCCGTAGTGGAAGCCCGAAGCCTTGTCTGAACACACTCGACACTCCAGGTTGAGACCTTCCTCGGGCCCTGGGGCGGCTCCACCCCCTCCAGAAGATGGACTGGAGGCTGGAGTCAAGGTGTCTGAAGCAGACAGAGCAGAAAAACAAATCATTTTACTACCCTTTCAAAGGTCCGGTATGTAACATTTAAAAAGGTTTTATTGGCAGAAACCAAGAGTATAGTACCCATAAGTATGTTTGTACAAGTGAACAATCGCTTTAAAATAAAGATTCTTTTTTTAGTTTCTGTGGCCTCACTCATGAAACTTTCATGTATACTTTGCCTAAATCAACAACAACATCCTTTTTGTTACGCAAAGGTCGCTGCCGTTCTCTGACACTTATGGTAAAGGAAGTGGCTTGCAGTCTCACTCTCTCAGTACGTTTACATGCACAGTAAAGGCCGTAGTCCGACTAAGACAGGCAATCGGACAACTTGCAGAGTCCGAGTATGCATGCGGAGGAGAAAAACGATTTATTGGCCTGACTCTGCCTTCGCAGGTGGCGCTGTATCTCACTACAAGCTAGTGCGTTGTGAATCATTTTCTTGTTGACCTATTTGTGTTGTTTTAGATGCATCTTATCGCCTCTTGTGAGCTACCGACCAGGGTGGAAATTTTGGTGCATGCACAGAACGTCAAGTCCGATTCCAGTACGACTAAGCCTCTACATGCAGGAGTAACCGGACTATGAATTGCATTATCCAGGTATGTCGGACTAACGTGGTTACACGACATTAAGAAAACTGAATTATTGTCTTAGTCCGAATAAATTCTGACTTTTAACATGCATGTCAACGCCCCTTACTGTATTTCAAAACAAAACACTGGCAAACAGGCTGCTGCATTGTGTACACACTGTATGTGTCTCCCTTTTCCACCTTATGCATATCTATTTTGCCTTGTCCAGACCTTTTGCTTCTGTTAAATCACTTTGGATCAACTCCTGTTGTTTTAAATGAATGTATGAACATATTTCATGATAACTACCAGGGCTGAACAATGAATCATTGTAAAAACCTACAACGCAGCATGGAAGAACGCCATTAGCAATTTGAATCGATGGTTTCTGAAGTGGTTAGCTATTATAACGTGAATAATGAACTGAAGCTTGCCTTTAAATTATTAAGTACCTCAAAATCAAATCATAATCATGATAACTGTAGTTACTAGATTATGCATTTACATGTTCTTTATGCATAGTGACATTATTTTAACATTTGTGAGGTCACGTGATTTACTCACCCAAGGCGGTGGAGCTCTCCGACCCTGAGCCGGTGCTCTGGTATTCTGGGTAATCAAACCCCAGCGTGTTGTCTCTCATAGTCTGGGAGATGTCCTGAAGGTCCTCCATCAGCTCTCCACACAGAGGACTGCCCAGGAGAGAGTCCCCCAGTGGGGACGGGGGGCTGTAGAGATCTCCTGCCATGATGGAAACCAAGCCAAAGCTGGGCAGAAAAACCTCTCACTCACCTGTCTGGAACAAGAGCAGAGAGTAATGATGAAAATGAGTTTGGGCGAGTGGGGACTGCACTGAAATATCAAACTCTGTGAGCAACTTTTCTGCTTGAATACAGGCCTTTGAAGGAAATTCCCGATTTACATTGTCACAACATTGTCTTTGGCGTCTCTCTAAACCAGCAATCATCCATAAAAGTGTCCAGAAGAAATTACCCTTCTGACTACAGAGGAGAAACTCCACAGTTGCCTGAATATAATTGTCCTTTTATACGTGTTAAACCTATGGTTTTCAAACCTGAACACCATGCTTTTCGAAAATGGTCTCCAGGATAAATACATCTGGAATTCCCAGTTTTACATTTTTGTCTGAATTAGTGTTTAAGGTCCGGTGTCGAAGGACATCTATGATGGCCTTTGGCACACAAGAGACAGTGTTGCTCTTCATTTAAGCTTTTACTACAAAACACAAAACACATGGCCCTGGCTGTATTGTCCGTCCAGGCTTCTGTTGTTTTTTAAAGCACAAGTAAAAGTCTTTCTCTAAATCTACAACTATACACACTATAAATGTAAATATGCAGCACTTCTTTAAACACTAATCTGTAATAAAGCACCCAGTCTGATCTACATTAAATAACATCTTTCTACATCCACATGAAAGATGCGATTTGCACGTTGAGCATGAACTCAGCTAACGTTTCAAAGAGAACAGGTTATCAGTTCTCTCTGCAGTGGACACAGGTAAAGCTTGAAGGATGATAAAAAAAAAACTTAAGCGAGACTTTTGGGCTGAACTTGAACGTGGGAGGAGGTTTGAAGCTCCCGGCAGCTCCACTGTGGGAGTGAAAGACATCTGTTTGAGTCATCACACATCATCACGGCTTATGACGAGTGCTTAAGTTCCCGCGATGATCTCTTAAACGTCCAGCAGTTCACACCAAAAGACGTCACTGTTGTCATTCTATACGCATAAAGTCCAAAACCGTCCAATACTTTCAGTTTTCTTCGGGTGTTTTAAAGTACTGATCAACCAAAATATTGCAATATTTCTTACATCTATCAACTTTGAAAAGGAGTGCATCAGTATGGAAATATTCCTGACAGTAGATTTGTGTCGCATTTAAGCCTCCGACCACTAGTTAGCAGCAGACTTTTATCCATTTGATCCACTCCCCCTCCATTCACTCCTCTTACTGGATGAGCAAAACTGTATATTGTTTATACACATAACATTGTCCTGTGTGTTTACTATAAGTAGAGTTTTTCTTAGAGCTATGATATAATATCATGTTCTTACAATATAACTAAATCTTGTGCATCTGAGCTTGGCTGTGGGGTCGACACAGGGAGTAAAACCTCAGTTTACACAGCTGCACACATCTGTAAGACGAGCATAGAGGAGCAACTGGCTAATCCGAGATTGTGCAAGTTTTGCCTTTGCTTTCTGGGAATCCTTCAGACATGAAGAGCACTTCAATTCAATTAAATGTGCCTGGACGTTATAATCAGGTAAAAAGTGGAAGGTAAACATGCACTCTGTAACCTCTGGAGTCCAGACAGCGAGGACGTGATTGATCAGCAGCCTTGTTTATCTAGTCATTGTGTCGCAGCATTTCAGAGGACATGTCCTCAAAGTAGTGTAAAGGGGAAACATGTATGTGCCGCTCGGTATCACACTGTTTACAAAATGTGCTCAGAGCGTGCCATGTCTCTCCCCTCTTGTTTACTGAAGTTTTTTCTCAACAGAGATTATGTAACCAAACACACATCGGCTAAAACAGCTGCTATTAACTGCTCTATTAAGATGCTTTGAAACAGAACATCTGCCCTATGACTCACAAAAATCCCAACATCAGAGTCAATTTGTCAGAGATTGACAAATTTCAACATTTTACAGTAAAACAACATTTTGTCATATTGTGCATTTATCTACATCTACATGCATGATCTACAATAAGTTTGCCCCTATCGTTCTTCACTGTACACAGTCACATATACTGCTCAAAGCAATTAAGGCATTAAATAACATGCAATTTACATATCAATAATATTTACTGATATACATGTAAAAACAATGTAAAATCCACCAACCAAAGCAAAATCTCCATACAAGTTACACAGAAAAATCATATACTGTGATCATTAAGTATACCCTGATCACATATTACTGCTTTTCATTGTCTATTTCCAGTTTAGGAAGTGAAAAACTGGTACTGTCAATATTTTATGGAATAAAAGGTCAAATCAGGCAAGACATTGTGATAAAAACGCTCATCTGATCTGCAGCATGAACCTGTTATTCTGGTCTCTTTGCTTAAAGATTAAAAATGCTCCTTTCTTGTTTATAGATGACAGTGGCCCGGCCCATATTTCCACCTCAAAGGACATTGTGTTTCAAGTCCCAGAGGATCTATAATCCCAGACAGAGCCATCTATCTTTAGGTCAAAGGAGAAGAGGAAACACTCAGCAACGTCAGCTGCCCTCAAAGTATGTTCACAGATGTCAACGAGGACACAGCAGACTCAAAACCAATCCACGTCACACGTGAACACAAACATATATATATATATACATATATATATGTTTGTGTTCACCTTGCATTTAAGATCCAAGGCTTGTCAGGAGTGATTCTAGCTGTTGGGAACTTTTCGAGACCTTTCATCTGTCTGCAGCAAGATCATCCATGAGCCACACTGACCAAAAATCAGCTACACAGGAAATCCAACAACTCCTATGTCCACTTCTTCTAATTATTCTACAGACATGGAAACAGACTGAAGACAAACAGGGAGAGAAAAAAAACTCCCTTGAATCACAATGACGTGTTTCTTGACACCATGTGGGTGTGTGTGGTTTATGAAAAAAACCCTTGTCAGGAAGCAGAACAGGGGCTCCCTCACGCACAACATACACTGTTATGTGACATACTGTCGGGTTTTAACTTCTGTTCAATTCGCATAGAAAGCACTTCTTGACAAAATACGTTCAGGACGTTTCTCACTGCAGATGATCTCATTCAACACATCAAAACATGCTTCTAAATTAAAAAAAAATTAAAAACAGGCACCAATATAATGGTGTAACTGGTGGGAGTTGATTCAAACCATCCATCTTCTACCACTTTACCCTGTCAGCTGTGCCAATCTCAGCTGACATAGGGCCACATAGAGATAAACAACAATCCACTCTCACACTCACCCACTCACAGTTAATTTAGAGTGTCCAATTGACCTAATCCCCAAATCTGCATGTCTTTGGACTGTGGGAGGAACCTGGAGAACCCGGAGAAAACCCCCACACACACACACACACATGGGGAGAACATGCAAACTCTGTAAGGTCTGTATTTATATAAACACCATTTTATAGACACCATAGTTTTGACATTCATCCAGTCACACACTGCAACATGAGGTTAAAGAGCTTGCTCAAGGACACATGTAGACGAGCAGAGCCAGGAATTGAACCCCCAACCTTCCAGTTGAAAGACAACTCGCCCCGCCACTCAGAAAATGACATGATACTTCAGTACAGTAAATGTCATATACTTTAAGACATAACAAGGTGACTTCAACAGCTACCAAAGTAATTTTCTTGTAAGTTACCTGCACTTTTACTCAAGTATCTCTTTTAAATGTGTATCTTTAAACTCTAATTTGTTTGAAATAATATTGTTAATCGCAATTATGTTGGCCACCATAATCGTGACGTTAAAATCGACCCACACCTACACTGTTTTAAAGTTTATTTCACTGTGTTTTTATGTGTAATATGAGAGTAGTGTCTCTGTTTTACAGTAAAGCATTCGACATGCATTCAGTGTGTTTAACAAAGTCCAGCTCACTCGTGCTCGTTCTGGCGAACACAACAAAAGTTGATTGAATTCATCGGAAACGCGTGAAACCACCGTGTGCAAAGCTACTTAAATTCCTAATCACATTTACATAACGACACAGACTTAAAAGTAGTTAAGTTATAAACTTACATAAGAAGCGAGTGTCCGGACCATTTCCAGAAGCGTAGCGACGTGTGTGTCTGTGTGTGTGTGTGTGTGTGTTTGTGAAATCACTGCACGGACCGGCTCCGACCTGACACTCTCGGTTTTTGTCGTCGTCTCCTTCCGCGGTGTCAAACTCGACGTTCTGTGTCTGCAGGAAGTAACGTAGCGACAGACGGCGGCATGACGCACACGTACACGCGCACACGTACTTGCGCGCGCGCGCACACACACACACACACCTCCTGACACACCTATGCTCTCAACCAATCAGCGTGCGAGGCTCTGAACGCACAACGGCTCCGCGTTTAAGTCATATTAATTGTATTATTAGAAAGTCATCGATTTCACTCTTCAAAAATGAATAAAACAAGAATGAGATATTGGAATGTATCAGGGGTGTCAAACATATGGCCCGCGGACCAGAACCGGCCTGCTGGAGCAATTTGTTCACAATACGATTAGAATCCAATCACACGAAAATAATATAGATACCTGTGATCTGTAAGATGTAATGCACATGTGTAAATAGTTATTTGTATTAGGCGTAATATTGTTATTTTAGCAATAACATTTAGGTAAAAAAGATGCTTCATTAAATGTAAATCAATTGGATTATTATGCTATTATTCTATTGGTCCGGTCCACTTCAAATTGCACCGTATGTGAACTTAAATGAATATTTATATTAAAATATTAAAGGACAAGTCTGTGAATTAGATCCATAAGACAATTGCTCCATACGTACTACACTACACACTATACTGTACTATATATGAAATATAATTCTAAAAATTGTCTCTACCTCCACCAGAAATGCATTCAAATGGCTACATAATTCATTTTATTCCTTTATGTAGTGACATGACTTTGAATCTTAAGCTTTTCATAAAAACTTGCATTTGAATTCAAAAGTACTCTAAGTATTTCTAAATGGCAAAAGGATAGAGGTGTTATTAAGATTAGGTTCAGGAAAGCGGATGCTGACCCCACCTGCATTATGTCAGGGGTTTCCTGAGCCCCCAGGCTGTTATTTCAAAAACTCTGACCAAGAATCTGGATCAGAGAGACGACCTGAGGACCTCAGAGTGGCAAAAGCTTGATAAATATGTTAGATATACTTCAGTCAGGACTGAACGTCCTAGAAAGTAATTAAACCGACCTTAAAACTATTTCTAAAATGAACTGGAACCCAGTGTAAAGAGGCTTAAACCAGCACAATAAGGCAGTTTAATTTGCACCTGTACCCTCTACAAGTGATTAACAAAACATCCATCTCTACATTTTTCACTGCAATGAAAACTTGACATACAGTCCAAGGTTTCTGGAAACATTCTTTATGTATTTACCCAGCAGGTGGCACTGTGTGTTGTTAGAGAAAGTAATATGAATTTTTGTTTCGGTGAATCCAAAGGACATTAAAAGGAGAGAATAAAATTAGTTTGGTCCCCGGTGTGATCCTTGAGGAACACCATAACAGACAAAAGCAAAAGAAGACAGAAGGTCACACGGAACTTTCTCGCAGAATGACAGTATTCGATAGTGAATGATGGTGTAACCATGTGTGATCATGTACATTCTCTACTACCAAGTGTGTCGGGATACTATGGTGGCTTTCACCTATACCAGAAAGTAGATCATACTTCTTCATCAACTTCAAATTCAGCCTCTCACTCATTTGTCCATTCCAGCAGCTGAATAATCGTGGTGGCCTACATAATAATCATACAGTCACAATAAGCTTATGCATACACCAACGTTCAAGAACAGATCACCTACACTGCATACGAAAGGCTTATTCTAAGGCAAAACAAAATCACTTTATCTTTTAAATTCTCTTTTATCATACTACTTATGGGAAGTATGTTCATGAACACAAATCATAAGCCTTGTGCAGGTAAGAGAGCATTAAAAAAAAAACTTAGACCATACATCAAGATTACATTCTTTTGTCTTTGTAGAATGTGCTATGACAATGGAGACTGTACCCTACACTTCACCACCTGCCAAATCTAAATTATCTGGCGCCATCTGCTGTGCATGGATGCATAACAACCACCGAGGTGAGTTGAGTTCCTGGGATATTTCAGTCTTAAACTTTCCGTGCCAAATTCCACAGCAGAGCAAAGTAAATGTGCAGGTTACCTTTGGTGTTTTTGCACAGAAGCAGGTGGGATGACATTATTGAGGATTTCTGTGCTAATACCTCAGCATCTGGTCTCCTGTTGCATCTGCGGGAGAAAAACCCTCGCTCATGTTTTCTCAATTAGAGACAGCTTTGTGCACTCAGACGCTCAATTAAGCAGCAGCTACTAGCTTTGGTGAAGTTTGGCATCAAACTTAAAAGAGCTCGAAACCCACGACACTGTAGTGTGGTTTTGCCAAAATAAAACAGCACAGCTTATTTTTTACGTTGTTTACTTAGAAAGGTCCCCATCTTTAAACCACTTATTGTTTTCTAAATCATTTTTAGAGCTGATCCAGAGCATATTAAACATCTTAAATGGGATGGGGGAAAAAATAACAATCATTGTCTCGGTTTGAAAGTACAAATCATGTACATGTTCTACAGGACGACAGCCAACGCAGCTTTTAGGTTTAGTATTTCCACATAAAATCCTTGAAAGGATTACTGAATAAAGAAACTGTTCTAACTTCAACATCTCATTGTTGCAAGTAGGTACTTCTGAAAAGATCAGACTCCACTCATTGGCAATTCATTTTTATTCAGTCTTTATTGGTGGAAAAAAAAAAAAAAACAAGTAAAAAATATGCAAAAGTAAAACGAGTGGAATGATTGCTGAAGTTGGTCGGCGCCAACTCACCGATCCAGACCGATGAAACCTCGCTTCCTTGGTCAACGAGAGTCTCGAGGAAAGGTAACAATTGTGCTTGAGATGTATTGCTGCCCTCCAGGGAAGGCAGTAGGTTGTATAGTTAGCTCCTGATGGGGTAAAATCACAACCCTGAAACCACACAACCTACTACCTCACCCTGTACGAACACCATAAGTCACCCAGGTGGCTCGGAGTGAGACTGCGACGTGTGGCTTTGTGAACAAGTCACGTGGCGTGGTCAAATGAAGGCGGTTTGTGATGATTGCATCAAGAGTTACAGGGTTACATTTCTATACATGAGTCCAAACAATTGTTAGTTAATGAAGACATGGTGCATCATCATAATATGCACACATTCTGTATATATTCTGCTTAAAAAAAAGGACATAAGACACTCTATATTGCACATTCTTATAGCCTCTGTATATATGTTTCAACATAGTAATGGAAAAAAGCAGCAGGAATACTCATTATAAATACTTGTTCTAAGGGTTAATGTATATACTGTATCTATTTTGATAATCTTAATAATCATTATCTTCTTTATTGTACATTTGTAGGATTATTTTAAGGATATACGGTATACAAATTTCAAGTTCACACAATGCTGATTAAGCCTCAGTATGACTCGTTTAGTTTTTGTTAAGACAGATGGAGGCAACGGCAACATTGTGCTGTGAGACAGTGAGACACTGCCAAGGTTGTAATATGACTGAAAACACAAAGCCTGATCATTTCGCAGTTTGACAGGATAAGAATCCTTATCCCTGCACGGCCGCTGTATACACACCGACACTCACTTAATCTATTATTAATTGATCACTAAATGAATCGTCAACAATTTTGACAACCAGCTCATCGTTTGAGTGTATTTTCAAAGAACTGGAACAAGTTTTTAGATTTTTCAGCTTCCAAAATGTGAATATTTTCTGGTATCTTCGCCCCGTATGACAAAGAAATCATTAAAACTGAATAATTTTTGGTTTGTGGACAAAACATGACATTTGAGATCATCATCATTTCCAGGTTTCCGAGAAACACTGATGGACATTTTTCAACATTTTCTGACGTTTTATGGACCAAATTCAGATGAATCAGATGAGAATATAATCATTAGTTGCGGCCCTATGTTACATCATTTCTGTTGACGAAGGCTTTAAGTAAATAGTCATATCAATGTCAATATGGGGGAATTCCCAAATTCTTCTGGAAAATAAAAAAAATAAAATAAAAAAAAACTCTTGGATATATAGTATAAATAAATAATTTCTAAATTTACCTAAATTACCTCCTCCTGACTGATTGTTTAATGCATGCACTACAGGAAAGACCAATTAAAAGTAACAACGTCCCCATTATCCTGTAAAGTGAAGTCCAAGTGAAATAGGAAAAAACAAGCATTTGCAGCAAGGTGTTGTTTTTCTTTTTGGTGTTTTTCCCCCCCTCCTCCTCCTTCTTCTTCTTCTTCTTCTTCTTCTTCTTCTTCCATGATGCCAGTACAGTCGCTCCAGGAAAGACAGTAAGTTGTATAGTCATCTGACAGCTTGGGAATGACCCTAAAACTATACAACCTACTACCTCACCCCAAAGGACAGTTTATCTCCTGCAGGAGGCTTTGTGTGTCACACGGTCGATGGTCGACCTGCAGGGAACAGAAACTCAGAGAAAAAAAAAACGTAAACAAACACGCCACATCAGCCATTAAGTGTCCATTTCCATAGCGATTATCATATATATGTGTGTGAAATTCTTATACAATTTCATATGATAAAATTGCACTGACCATCACTGTTTTTAAAAAGTAACTTTTTGTGAGAGCCCCTTTCATTCATATTATAGCTGTATTATGATTATTATTACATTGAGTTACATCTTTTAATTCACCCCTAGTTACCTATAGCATTTTTGCTAATAATGTTTCCTTTTTTTGGGGGGGTGGTGGGGGTGAATGAACTCAAAAATACTCCCTCTCTCACATGTGCTTCACCTGATCGCCTCCTCTGGAGCTCGGTCAGGTCACCTCCTCTCAGATTTCCTCCTCCTGATGGAGACAAATGAGAGGAGAGAGTGAGCTACATTTGGGTGTCAAAAGGTTACACTTTCACCTCTTGTTTTACACCAGAGCATCACGTGACAGCTGTGAAACACGCGCAATCACACACACACACACACACACACGCACACACCACTGCAGACGCATGTGAACACAGAGACGGTCAAAGAGTCGTCGCCTGTCTGTTTTATTGATGAAGATCCTGTTGGCTATCAGTTTTGTTACTTGACAGCTTGAGTCGCGCCCATCACGTAAACAATCGAGGAGTTGAAGGAAAATAGAAAGAAAGAAGCTAAAATTGTTTATCGGGCTTTATCTGTGGCCGGCTGTCGCTGTGTTTAACAGTACAATTCTGGCAAAAATGAGCACACAGTCATACGTGTCTTTGCGTCTTTGTCGTCTGAGAGGGTCAAGACATAGGTTGTGCCGGTTTGAGGGAGTTTCCTGAGTGAAAGAGCAGAGGCTGCGGCTCTGCTGCGGTTTCCCCTCAAGCCGGGGAACAACGGGGTAGACGTGAGGTCAAACTTTTAAAAGTGAGTCACTGCCTTAACTCCTCACTCACACACACACGAGCGCGCGCACGCACCAGTTTGTGGCTGTTTTATTGCAGGTCGGTTATCCCATAAATGCCACACAAATCTCTACATGAGCTACTTAATGTCCGAGCCTGTGAGGGCACACAGCAGACCTGACTGCACCTCGCTGCTTCTCTTACACTGCTAATGTGTGTACCGCCCGTATCACGTTTACACATGGGAAGGCTTTTCCCTAAAAGGTTCACATAAGGCAAAGTGAAAAGAGAAAAAAGAACGTATATATATATATATATATATATCCTATGACTCACCTCAACCTGTGCCCAGGCTCTGAAATATACACCTCTGACTTTTCTAACTCATCTGCAACACTGCGGAGGTGACTGGCTAGTTCTGATTCAACTGACAAATTATTATTAATAAAAAAGCAACTGAACCTTTATGAATTTATACGCCAAGATGCACCTATTTGAAGTGTTAAATTCTTATTTTTGTTACACATTTAAAGGTATGTCACTCATCTAATTCATCTGCTGCAGCCACATTTCAAACTTGAAAAAAAGAAAAGCAATTTCATGTTCATACCACGCAAATCTTCACAGCTGTATCCAGTTTTTGAAAGCACACTAAAGAAACATGTAACTGACGCGGGACGCACTTTCGTTCTTTTCCAAACGAACATCCACAACGTTTTAGACATATGGCGCCGTAAACCATAAATCTGTGTAAAACTGTCACGAATGATCCTCACTGTTATTTGAGATTAACCACGGCCCTCTTTGAAGTGAGGGGACCCAGAGTGTCTGAAGAAGTGGAATAAAACTGGTAAATCGGTAAATATAAATCAAAAACACTTCATTTTTCCCCACCGTTTGATGCTTTTATCTTCATCGTGTTAACATTGATGTCACGTCAAACTCGCTCACGTCACTGGAATAAAACGGTGAAAGGGGATAAAAGGGAATCAAACTCGTGGCACTAAAATCAAACATGTGACCGCGTTTGTGAACGCAACAGCTGACGCAAGCTGAATCGGTGACTATTCTAGGTGTTTGTGTGTTTTATTTAAGGCCTTTTTTCAAAGGAAACAACCAAGTAATTTAGGATCAATCTCAGTCAGTGAAGGCGTCCTGTCACTCAGCCTGCAGTTGACCAAAACCACCAACAGGTGTCATATCTCCCCAAGTACACATGGGGAGTGTGTGCAGAGTGAAGGGCTACCGTACAATGAGGCCTTTGTGTGGTTCCGGGTGCCAGCCGGTGTGTCCTCGTGTCCTGTTTCCCTCTAATCTTCATTTGACCTTTCAGGTGACGGCTTTTCTTTCACCTTTTCCCCAACCAGTCTTCTTTGAGGAGATTATCTTAGAGCTGCATCAGAACCTTGCTGATTTTGATGACACGACACACACACACACACGCGATGCCATGATGGGACGTGTCGCTCGCGGCTAGGTCAGTGCCGAGTGCTCGCCGTTAAACCGCCGTTGTGTTAAGTAAACTAAACAAACTAAAAAAAGAAAAAAAGAAACGGTCAGTGAATGAGTCAGAAAGTGAGTCAAATTCCAGGATAGAGCCACCAGCCAGCAGTGTGGTGGCTTTCACACACACACACACACACACACTCACAAACACACACAGAAAATACAAATACATGTCAAAAATAATCAAATGATCTCACCTGAATATTGGGTCCAACCCGGAAATTCGGTTTCCAATGACGGGCGAGCCTGTGAACGAAAGAGAAAAACAGAGACATGAACACACTTTGGTATCCACACACACACACACACACACGCCAAGGTGTCCATGTAGAGCTCAGGTCATGAAGCTGCCAAGCAACTCCTTGAGTATGTCATTAAGGCTGATGTTAACATATGTTAAAGTGATCATGGCTGAGAATACTGCGGCCGAATTTAGACAGAATAACTATATTACCATACACTGGTGAGCCTGTGCTTCAGCAGAGAATTACCAATGCTGTGTCTTTTATTACAACTTTACTTTTTAACTTCCTTTTAAAAAAAAAAAAATTACCCCCCAATTTTAATTTCTGCAATTAGAGATTTTTTTTTTTTTAAATGATGGTCTAGTTAAAATGTTGAAATTGAAAAGTGCTAGCTATTTAAGGAAGTACTTTAACACGAAGACATGGACACATTCAATTCCGCTGCAGATAAAATAAAATAAAAATTTTAATCTGACTTTTTTGTTCTCGGTCATTTTTATTTAAACATTTTAATTGTAATGTTATATATTAAACAAAGTAAATATATATTGAAGGTCTCTCTCTCTGTCTCTCTCCCTCTCTCTCACACACACACACACACACACACACACCAAAGCAAAAAGTAATAAATATAGTATAAATTCAATACAAAAAAATACGGGGTATATTGTAAATATTTTTTGCTGCGTTAACACTTTGCTGACAAGAATAAAATAACAATAATTATAATAATGATAAAAAAAATCAGTGTGTACTGATACAAAACTATAATAAAACACACACACACACACACACACTAAATGACACGTGTTTCGCAACCTGCACATTTTTCACACAAGTTTTTTCCTGATTCCTATTTAAATCCTGCAAAAAAAACCTTAAGAATAACAAACATGCACACACACACACACACACACACACACACATAAAGTGAAAAAAAACATAATATGTCAGTATCTCATTACTCAACTGGTTTGCTGTTGAAGAAATGAAAAATCGTTCTTTACACCACCACTGAAATAAAGAGAAATGTGTCTTTGGATAATGATCAGCACTTTAACTACGTCTGTGTGAGCTTTCAAAAAATGCGTTTTCACTGCAAGTGTGTGCCTCAAATGCACCTGTGTGTCTGTGTCTGTGTGGCTGTTTGTAGTACAAGCATTGTGTGTGTGTGTGTGTGTGTGTGTGCCTGTGTGTGTCTGAATGCTCAAAGGAGGAGGCTGTGCCCTGCACTCGTCGGGAGAGGCGTGGGAACCCCATTCATCTTAGGGAGCCAGGGTTCATTGTGGGGTACATAACATCAAATGTGTCTGGCTGTTTGGCTGAGGCTCAGAGTGTGTGTGTGTGTGTGTGTGTGCGTGCGTGCGTGCGTGTACGCACACTGCATATCTGGTAAACTATGTGGTGTGATTGTCTTTATGCTCAATTTTACAAATGTCCTTCAGTCTTTCAGTCGGTTGTGTGATGTTCCGCAAACACATTGAAAGTATTTGTTTGGAAACCAGACACACAGAAGATTTTAGGGTCTAAAACTGCAGCAGTTTATTTATTTTCTTCTTTTCTACATGAATCAGTGCACGACTCCACTGTGATCAACTGTACCTTTTGGCCAGTTTTGTGTGAAAATGTGTCTCTGTGTGGGATCGTCTAGAAAAAATATTTATTTTTTCAAGGATTTGAAGCAAATATAGGCGTCTTTCGTATTTATTCGTCACCCAATTTCGAGTCAGGATAGACATCACATGTGAAATTTTTTTTTGTGTTACGAAAATCTTTTATCCTCATTATGCTAAAGGCGGGTCGATTGTGACGGGGAGCAAAGTGCCATAGAAAATAAAACCACTTGAAGTCACATCCGTGTATACTATACTGCAGTTTTTAATGCTGCACCGCGAGAACAGGCTGCCGTCCAGCATTATTATATAATTTCACCTGGCGGCGCATCGCAGAACAGGTTTTTGAACACAACAAACACGTGACGCGATGTCACGGGTTTCCTGCCTGGGTGACAATGATGGTGGAGCTCGCGCCAGTCCCTGAAGTGTGAGCGTGGCGGATGAATAGGCCTGTCAAAAGCAGGATGTAGGTGGGAAGACTCGAGCTATCTGTGATGACTCACACTGCCTCCACTCCTACCTAACGGTCATGGTTAGCTCTGATGTGCTGGGAAGTTCTACACGAAGCCACATCAAGAGGCAATGTGAGAAGAAAGGTAAGATTTTCAATTGGCGCTTGTTCGGAAAAAAAAATTATCGATGGACGTCACGTGCACGGATACGTGACTGGGTGGCACTGACGAGGGGTGTGGCACGTTGGGTTCTTGAATTATGAAGAATGTATGACACAATACAGTACAGCTCGATGACTTACTAATGGTCGAAGCTGATTTAGTCGACACTTTCCAAGTGTAAAAAAAGGGGAAACATATATATTTATGTTAAAATATTTTACAACACTTTGAATTTACCTGTCCTCAAACCTTACGAACGAATGAGAGAAAACACGTAAACGACCGGAAGCGCTTTGTCTCATTTAATCGTGACGGAAATAAAAACAAATCCTTGAGTCCTTAAGAATGACAAATAATGTCTACAAGCGCCGTTTAAGCTATTTTAAAAGTGATGTGTGGCCACGTGTCAATGATGACCCATTTTTTTCAACATTGCATTTCCGAAGCACATTTCCACCGAAATTTTCCCAACAACAATCGCTGTTAGTAGTTTTCTGATAGTTCGCCTAGAAAGAAAAGAAAGGAGGGAGGGATGGAGAGAGAGAGAGAGAGAGACAGAGAGACACACACAGAGATAGAAGGAGAGAGAGCGTTGCGGTGGGGCTCGGCCTTGTGTAGCAGGCCTTGTCTGGCCCTCAGCCCAACATTACAGCTCGGGTCCCTCTCTGCTCCCTCCAAAACCATCTCTCTTTCACACGCACAAAAGCCAACCTGGAGTGCAAAACTGCAGGTAAGAATGCAAGGGAGGACGGATTAGTTTGGTTTTGTCCCGAAATTCAAAGCCAAGCCACATTTCACCCCCCTGGTTTGCCGATATTTAGTGGAACCACCTCTCCCTGAATAGTCCCGTAGCCCTGAAGGTAACGACACGCAGACACAATGTACAACACACACACACACGTTCGTGGAGATCGGATCAAACTAAGGCGCTTACACGGCTGTTTGTTTCGTATTTTAAGTTGAATCGCTCTGTCGCGAGGACACATCTGCACGTGGGAAGTAATAAATGCCCACATATAAACACACATTTACCTCCACACCCACACAGACTTACCCACTGAGTCTTTGAGGGAGCAGGCACACACACCACAGCCATCAGCTATCTGGAGTAAAGTGCTGAAATCTCCGCCGCTCATTGTGCCAGATCTCTCGGAAGCTGCACACAGTATGTCCACATATCCTCTCTGTAGAGAAGGGCAGAGAAGAGACTTGGATTCAGTCACACAGCTCTGCACTCCCTGCAAGGAGTAGGCGGGCACGCCAACGAGAGACCCATTCAGAGTCCCAGCAAGTGCCAGCCTCCCTCTGAGCCTCAACGCCTTGTCTATTTGTCTGTCTGCCCATCTGTCTGCCCCTCTGTCTGGGTTTTTACCCTGTCGATGTGGCCACCTCACCCCAAACCCGTTTCTAAGCTGCCGGTCATCTGCCTAACCTCAGCTAACTGATTTGTAATATTTACAAACTCTCTCTCTCTCTCTCTCTCTCTCTCTCTCTCCTGTCTGCCACCTCCTCGTCCTAGACTGTCAAGGCCCGCCACAATGAGGGGGCCATGTGGGTTTCCCATGGAGTCGCGTGTTCCTCCCGTCTGGCAGTTAACAAGGCTTTGAATGAGGAATGTTAGCAAACAGAGCTGCTGAATGTGGGGTGAATGCTATGCCAGGCAGCCAGTCAGATCGCAGCACTGGCCCAGGCATATGAATAATGCAGAGGACTTGACAGGGAGGAGAGGAGGGAAGGCTCCGCCTCCCACCGCCCCTTCCCAGCTCCACCCACCCCTCCTTCTTTTCCCCGCTCGAAACTCAAATGCCTTCACGGGAGCAAGACAGCAGAGAGGGGGTGGCGGGGTGGGAAAAGATTCAAGATCTCTGCTGCTACTCAGTCATGCAATAAAAAAAAAAAAAAAAAACTCCTGCAAGAGGAGAAGAGTTACACATGCACACATGTAATTACTACAAATCAGACTACAAATCACTTCTTGAAACATGCCACTTTTTCCCCTGTCATTGGGAGCTATCTCACTCTTTTTTGGCTTTTTGTGTCTTTTGTTTGAAATTGGCACCTGTCCCAGAAAAAGCCCCGTTACTGCTCCGCCCTCCTGCTCCCCTTTCACTGAAGACTGCCCACGATAGAGAGAGGGAGAGAGAGATAAAAGAAAGAGAGGGGCAGAGTGAGAGAGAGGGAGAGAGAGAGAGAGAGGGCGCGCGTGAGGAAGAGAGGGTGGGGCAGAAAACCCAAAAGAGGGAGAGATTTGGAGATGGAAAGGGTGGAAAGGGAAGGTGGAGGGCAAAAGAGATAAGAGAATAGGAAAATACACGAGAAATAATCTGTTGAAATCAAGACACAAGCAAAGGCGACGTGAATTCAAACAGCTGCTCGAACAACACACTCAACACAAACTGCCGCCTTCGTCCTTGGCTTCAGGGAGGATTCGATAGAAGCATGGCGAGCAATCAAGAAACACGTGTTCAAAAAAAAAAATCCTTTGCATCACAGCAGGGTAGACACCGATTCTGCTCAGTCCAGTTAACTCTATGTCACAAGAGACCAGAAGAAGCAAAAAAAACTGACCAAATTCAAGTGATCAATGCCCTCGGCGTGAAGCAAACGCGGGTCCCCAAAGACATATCTGAAAATGGCGCAGCGTTGTCGAAGGAGAAGTGAAGCAAAGCCACTTGTTGCATGATATTGAGGAGCAGATCTTGCAGACAGAAGTGAGAGCAGGCAGAGGGTTAAAATTCTGGGACTGGGAGTAGTAAAAAAAAAAAAAAATCCCTCCCTCTTTTGGCACAGACTAGCTAAAGGGGAGGGCCCGCCTGTAGAAATAGCAGCAGAGCGTTTTTCCCCTCTTTTTTTCCAGAGCAGCAGCGTCCTAGTCTACCCTCTCGCATGTGGCCGGGACCCAGGGAGAGAGGAGGAGGAGGAGAGCGATGGATAGAAAAAGAAGCTAGAGCAGTGAGGGGAGGGGGCGAGAGAGGGAGGGAAGAAGATCTGTGAGTGGAGGAGAAGGGACTCAGCTGATGATGAAACACGGACGTGTGGGTGTGCGTGCACGCTACACAGTTTTATCACTGGCCCAGCACGACGTGCGTGTGCACGAGGCGGACGGGGGCGGGTGGGTTTGGCGGAGGTGCTTCTCCTGAGGAGGAGAGTCTCAGCAAACGTACACTCTCCAATGGTCAACGGATTCTGAGACAGCTCGTGACACCTAACTTTAAGATTCACGTCAAACATTAACAATGTGTTTTATCTCAGTGCTGCTGCTGCTGCTGCTGCTGTGAGTTTGAGACCAGACATTCGTATTTGACCTCCAAGTCCTTTATTAGAACATTTTCGAGGGGGCAAATTAAAGCTGTCGCAGGCACCTTTTAAATGTCCAAAGAGGGAAGTCTGGCACGATCACAGACAAACATTGTCTTGATTACGGCTTCTTTCTCTTGACCACAGACATGTTAATGGGTTAAAAAGCTACAGAGACTGTTCTGGCAGCCAGTCAAAGCCAGATAAGCACCTGGGTGCGACTGCCCTACCATGATTGCAACAGTGAACTGTGCTGTGAAATCCTGTTATATTTACCGCAGTGTGCCCGCCATGTGCTGTTACTAGGCCACCCTTGCCTCGTTGCGAACTGCAGTTGTCCTCCTGTACGCTGCTGATGACTCTGCTCGTGTCCTGCACCCTCCTCCTTCCCCCTTTCGCTTCTCAGCCTATTCTATCTCCCACCCTTTCTTGTCCTTTCAGTAGAACTGTTACAGGCAACAGTAATAAACAGCCCTTCTCTGAACAGCTAGTGTTAATTTCAGCCTGCATGAGGAGGACCTTTTTTATGTTTCTGTGCCAGATACCACCCCTGCTGTCTCTCTTTCGTTCCCTCTCTGTCTCGCTCTCTCTCTCTCTGCCGGTCTCATGCACACCTACCAACCACTGCATCAGAGAGCTGAAGGTTATTCTCACCCGTTTGGTTTCCCCCCCAACTTCTGTCCTCCCAAAAATCTCCAAATGCCTGCAATGCCCCCTAGTTGTTTGCAACAGATTCCCTCATGGCAAAAAAACAACAACAAAAAAAACAAAAAAAACAACATCCTCTCATTTGGACGCCATTCCCCACCCCTCTTGTCTTCTCTTTCCCAAAAGAAACCCAGAACTCCGCACAGGCAAATTTTTTCCCCTCCTCTCTCCCCAAAGTAGCAGCCACACAAAAGAGAGGAAAAAGGGAAAACCATCCAAAAATCGACGGATCTCGCATCACCGAGCACGACTAACCGGTCTTGATTTCAATCTTTAATGCTCACACAAACCTACAGAGAAAATCCATGCATTGAGGTTAAAGAAAAGGTGGGAACATCTCTTCATGTGCACTTTTACACTTGTACACTTTTCCCCACATGTGTTTTTAACTGTAAACAAGACGACAAAGAGCAGAGCAAATATTAACGATTCAGTGGCAAACTAACATGGCTGCTTGGTTCAGTGCAGCCTCTCCTACTTCCTCACTCTTAGGCTTGGATGTTGAAAAAAAAAAACGGCGTTATGGCGCTGTGTGTGTTTCTAACTTAGAGGACAGACCCAGAGAGAGAGAGCGAGAGAGAGCGAGAGACACAAAGAGAGAATGCACTTGTCTTGCCTAGCTCTCCCCAGCTTTCCATGGTCTCAAACAAAACTGTGTACTGCTGCACAGTCCGCACATCAAAAACACAACACATAAACACGGAGACTTACACACACGAAGAATGAGCACAAGTGAGACAGAAAATCTGGTGACTCCAGGTGTTTTAACGAGAGGATTTTGGTGCATACAACCAAGACACAAATTCACTCGTGTGCCTTGAAAAGACAAACAGATTGCGCACCGAACAGTGATCCGGCCGATTCCTGTGACGTCACATCTCGCCACGTCTCTGAGCCAATTGCAACCTGCCGCACAAACACAACCAAGTGTTGTGCCGCATATAAATTAAACAATAATGTAAACAAATGCATGTTTCATTTGCAATCTGAAGACTCCCTTAACCTCCCATGTCTATCTAAGCCACTGTTACTGCTAGTCAGTTGTTTACCATCTAACATGTGGCAGGAATTCAAAAAACTTGGCAGGGCCTGTTGCACCGTACGTCGTGGAGAGTTCATCTGAGGATACAGCTCTGGTTTTGGCTCAGCTGCCAACTTCTGACACTGTAGCCCTCTGCACACGGCCTCACCCCAGCAGGAGCGGCCTGTGTAATGCTGCCATTGATGAAACACCAATATTAACCTCTTTTATGACACCTCCAAGAGTCCACAACTACAATTCTTTTCATCCACCTCCTTTACCTTCCGATTCAAACCAACCTGTGACCTACCTCATTACCTCATTACTGTTGATATTTGACTTGCATGCAGATCATATGTTAAGGCTTTGCATAGTTCAGCTGAAGACAACCATTCAGTTTCTGTAGCACAATTGTTCACATTAAAAAAAAAAACAAAAAAACAACAGGTATGAAAGAGGGGTTATAAATACTGTATGTAAATAACCTTATCCCAGTTAATGCGTCTATGATACACGGCCCAGGCTGCACAGTGATACCATGGACATGAATGTCATATTGAGTTATGGTTCACTAACAAGCTAAAACAATAGAGTCGTTGACTCACTGCCCTTATCAGGCCACTGGCACCTTCACCTCCTTATGAATCATCCCTTGAATCCATTGCTACAAATATAAGCAACCAACATTCTCAGTTTATCTCTCTCACACACACACACACCACACGATGCACATTTGAGAATCAGCCCCAAAATATTTGACATTGAGTGGCAAAAATATATCCAGCGCAAACAACTTCATTTATTCTAAGTAGACAAAACAAATGTATAGATTTGTCTAGAAATCAGATTCTTTTTGGAAAAAAATATGAAACACTAGCCATTCATGTAAAACACAAAAAAATAAAAAATATATAACACCAAACATGCAATCGTTTAATTTTTATTAGCTGTGATCATTATGCAGCTAAATAAGTAGAAATGTCTGGGAATTCCAGTCAAGGGAGATGTGCTCCCTCTGTTGAGTACTTATGTGAATATATGGCATTTTAAATGTCAAAGTTCAAGTCTTCCTCGAAAGCTAATGACATTGTCCTGAAGGACAATAACTCACGCATATAATCCCTATTGTGCTAAACCCCTATAAATTACAGACCCCTATACATTCGCACTCTGGCGAACACACGCGTGCGCTTCCTCCTCTCTGCCGTGACCAGAGCGGCGGGCCCGCTCTTTCTCTTTCGAGGTGGTCTGTGGAGGGGCCCCACTGCAGCACGCGCCTCGACAACTTCTCTATTACAGCCGTGACCCCTAAGGTCAGACCCTGAAGGGTTCCGAACAAAGGCCACGACCCCAGGGTCAGAAGTGTAATGCCAGGGGCAGGCTGGGGAGCGACGGCAAAGGGAGCGTGCTGTTTGCTTTGAAAGGTAAGGATCACTAACACAGAGGCCTAATAAGGATTAAGGGGCCGTCCCCTTACGGATGTTACTCTGGGGCCTCATCCATCAGTCTCTATTAACCTCTGTGACCCCCGGCGGCCATTATGGGGCCACAGGTCAAAGTCGCACACACTGTGGAGCCGTAAAAACTAACATTGCATGCAGTTTCTGACACGGGTGCCGCTGATTACATGGACAAATTGTTTCAAGAGTTTAACGCCTTGTCAAATAAGACAGACTCCTCCGCTTGAGGAGTTTTGTTCAGGAAGTTTTCCTTGGCGCAGGAGTTAAGGAGTTAAGGAAGGTACTAGAAGGTTCGAATGCAGTGATCGCCTATCAGGTTATCTGTGGCAGTGTAAAAATAAATGACTGGCAAGTATCATTATAAAAAAAACAAAAACAAGATAAATAAATTAATTATAAATAACACGTTGGAAAATGTCAAAACTACAGAATATTTATTTCTAATTTGATTCAAAAATAAAATTAAAAAAGCAGCAGGGAGTTTGGTAGAACCTTGTTAAAGGCAGGTGAGCAAGAATCAAGAGCTCCACAAAATGGAGGACAGGAGGAGACAACATGGCGGTCGCATAAAGTGCAGTCACCTCACACACTTTGGCAATAATTTGAAGAGTCACGATAAAAAAACTTTGCACATTTCATAACATTAATATTTGTAAAGAAACATTTTTTCTTTTTAAAACAAATTCCAAAAATGTAATTGTGCAACAACTTAACTGCATGAGAAACTTAATAAATTGTTACACAGAGTCTAACCATCTGCAGTGTGTCAGGGACGAGGAGTGTCCACATACACGCAACTCTTTTTATCCTGTTTGACTTCTTTATATTATATTTAATAATTCCTTCTTTTTTTCCTCAAAAACATGTTCTGGACTCAAAGTGTTTCCGAGTTGCTTTAGAGTTTAGAAGAAGTTTTAAAAAATGCCTATTTGCTACCAGAATGAGGGGAAAAAAGGAAACTCAGTCTAATTTAATAAATAATTTATTTTACTTTAATGTCACTGAATATGCTAAATATTAAAAACACTTATTGGAAAAACAAGACCCGTAAGAATGTGTGTGTGTGTGTGTGTGTGTGTGTGTGTGTAAATCTTCACATTTAGTTTAAGTTACAAAAAGTATAAATCAAGCCACATTGTGGATAGTTAATGATTCCATGTAAACTATTAAACTATGCATTTAGTAAATATTAAGGAAAATTCAGGGGATATTATTATTATTTTTCCCTCTTGATTTATTTTTCCCCCCCAAAAAAAACTCTGAATGCATTTATGAATCCATTTAAAAAACTTTCTTGACAGGACAGAGGATTTGGAATTATATCTATTAATGCAATCTAATAAAAATAAGCATTTAAAGTCATTCAATGTTTCCCCTTTTTTCCAAAAAGAGTCCAGTCAAAGGAGAAACATTGATTGTTAAAATGTTCTGGGCACTTCAAAATAAAGTGATGATAACCTGGTTTTTCCTGTGTTCTGCTACACAGGATTTATTTATTAATACATTTAATTGTGACCTCTTTTAATTAAAAGTGTGTGTATGTTTAAAAAACACTTACTTTTATTTATTTCAACAATAACTGGTATTAAAAATGTATTTTATTATTACTATCAAAAAATAGAATATGGAAATTCTATCAGCTACGATAGCCTCAGTTTCAGATTAACAAAGGGAATTTCTTCTTTTTGTTTTTACTTATGCCGGAAAAGAAATATAGAGAAGGCTACTATCCAGGCTGTCACTTCATGCTCTTGTAAAATAAATTTAAAGCGGTAATTACTAAAAATCTGTTGCCACGTGCCAAGAAAATAAGTGACTACATGTTTCAGACTTTTTGGTCAGAGTGTGTGTGTGTGTAAAACTATTAAAACTATAATTAAAAATCCTCCTTTTCAAATACAACTGTCATTACTGCATATTGCTTGAAGCCGACAACAAGAAATGCTTTTCATTAATTCATATTCAAAACAGAAAGACGTAAATATAAACGAGTGCATGTATAGAATTCCTCTGCTCTTCAAAAACAATTTAGTAAATATGCACAAGCATGAATAGCAGCAGAGGGGGAACATCTAAATGCATTTATTCGATCTCGAAGGTCTGCAAGATCAAAATAACTTTCGCAGGTGTTTTCTGAATAGAAGCCCCTCATTTATCAAGGACACTGAGTAAGCATGCTGCTTCTGATGCATTTCTTTGGTAATTATTAAGCCACTCACCTCTGAAAACCGAATGTCTCTGTGAGGAGGAAGCCCATTCGGCAGCAGAGCAAAGGTTAGAGGCAGAGGAGAAATGACATGGACCAGAACTCGCGACATATGTGTCCTAACCTGCTTTTAAAGCACCCAAACAGTCAATAAATCCCACACTAACAGTGCTATGATAGCCTTACAATTTGTCCCTTTTTTTTTTTTTACTTTGCAAACTGTTTCTCGTTCTCGTACGGACAGTGCTTTGGGAGAATCCTTGTCATAATTTCAGTTAACCATGAAACTTCCCTACAAGGTCACTTTTGTCACATTTATTGGAAAATGTGGATTCTCATTTAGCTCAGAGTTCCCATCTTGGGGATACTAAAGTCACAGAAATGATAGAAATGTAAATCACCAAAACACCCATTTCTCACTAATTTGTAAGAACACATGTAAAGAAAACCTCAATTTATAACACAAATATGTCTGCAATCTGTGCTGCCTTGGTGTTCTTTGAGCGTACATTTAATAGATTTTAAATATAAGGCATCAATATCTTCTAAGGTGCAAGAGGACACAAAGGAGGAAGAAAATGCCCTGAATTTGAAGTCAAGTGCTCTGAATGCAGAAAAAAAAGTAAATTACAAACTGCAGACATGCATAAAATAAATTAAACATATATTTTTAGAAGCTTTTTTTTTTTAAACTTACCCTCCTGCTTCCCCCTCCCATTTCAAACACACACACACACAGCTACCCAGGTTCCCATCTACTTACTGCTCATATTTCAGGTCCATCTCTCATTAATAAATGATTACTTTTAGGCTCTTATCAAACAACCAGCAAACACACAGGTCTCTGGCTCTCTCAGGGAGTGGAACCACCTCTTAAAGGGTTTCGGACCTGCTGTTGGTTCTATTTAACGCCACGTCACAGCAGCACTGCAGGCTGGATGGTCCAGTCTTACCTAGCTCAGCCCAGTTAGGAGCCATTCGCACCCCAGCCCCCAACGGGACCGCATACCCACATTTCATATAAGGAAAGCAGTAGTGGTGGTGCAGAGAGAGGGTGCGGGGGCGGGATAAGACATGTATTTTGTTTTTTTAAATATATATATATTTTTAATAATTTTAACTGCAACATCTCCGTCCTTCCTCCTGTGCCTGTGATTTCCCCCTCGTTCTCATTTCCCATAAATCAGCCACTCCTCTGACTGAGTGACGGCATGTTTGTTTCAGTCACACGTGTCCAGTTTAGCTGACTGAGGGAACGCAGGACGGCTCAGAACAAAACAGTGTTTGTCTTATTTTCATATCTAGTTCAAGTATGCACACACACACACAAGCTTCCAGCTACACACACGCACACGCACACACACACACACGTCTGTAGTTGTTCTGGTTAACGTGCTACTTTATAAAAGCAATATTAACAATTTTTCGGACATTTGCCGGTAAGGTTTATTTATATAGGAGTCCATTTCAATATATATATATTGATTTATTTTTTAATTGCTGAATCACTGTGGTTTAATGGGAAAAACATGTCCCAGACTGAGTGGGGGTGAGGTAACGTGTGCGCATGATGTGTGACTTAATGATCTACTCAAGGACACCTATGTAGCACACTAAAATTAAAAACTGAGGAGTGATAATGGGTCGGAGCATCTCCTAACTGCTGCAGCCATCAAGGCCTGATGCTCGTGATTTATCTTTAATTGGATTTTATAGAGAGGTCTCCCAGAGGGAGGCGGCAGTCTCATTTCTGAACTGACCCTATAAACTTCACGCTAAATGTACAGACATACAAGCAAATTTGACGAAGAACACAAAGTGAATTATTGTTTTGTAAATATGGCCATAGAGAAAATATTTGTCTGCATATTTATACAATATATTCTACATGAATACACCGAGTACTTTTCCTAATAAAGGCTGACCTCAATATGAACAACACATCATTTTAAGAACTGTAACAGACATTCATTTTTGCTTTAACAATGGACAACAAGTCATTTCTTTGGAGAAATTAAAAATAATACGAACATTTAACTGTCATATTTATATTATACTGTGTTTCTTGCTAAATATATTTTCTACGGGAGTTTTCTTTTTTGTTCACACAAACATCAAACACATAAATTACTTTGAACAACTGGCCCTCCTCCTACAAGTATTAACGCTCTGTGGTGTCTGATGCAGCACGCAGTGCAGCGAGAGGGGAGAGGAGACGCTGGCTCTCAGGGGTTAAGATGCTAGCAGTCATGTGCCTGTCGGCTGCAACAAAAGCCTGCCTATGTTGGGTGCATACAGATGGAGCGAGCTCCTTTGTGTGCAGTGTTTCACATGTCGCAGCCTCGGAGCTGCCAGGTCTGCCTCTCTGGGCCTGGCTGCAGGCCTAACTAGCAGCTTGTAGCACCTGATGCTGAGCTCACATTTTGCCTTTCTTTGGGCCCACTAAGTTATTAAAAGATAATGGGACAGAGGTCCAGACAGTGGGGTCACTGCAGAACAGCAGAGTGTGGCGCTGTGGCCCGGCTGGCTCACATCAGCACGAGCGGAGCAACTGAAAACATGGCTACCACACAGGTCGGCCAGAGAAATTTGATTTGTCCCTCCACTGCTGTCTGTCAAATATGTCTGGAGACATTTTTTTTTAATGTGCCAATATAAATACAAACTGTGTATGTTTTAATCATGTGAATAGCTGTGCATACATACACTGTTTCTGTGTGTGTCTGTATTTTCTGTCACTACGTTAGTATACGCGACGCTTAGACTAGCCGACGCCTGGAACGAGCTTTAAAAATCTCCTGATCTTGAAAATGTAATCTCTTGACATACAGTTGATGTTGTCTCCTTTCTTTGTATACATTTAGTGTTTGAACTTCTGCACATGGGGATATCCAGACTTTTTGGTGCCGTTTATTAGCACGTTAATATTTTACAAAATCTGCATCAACTCGATGTGAGCTTTCACATCGGCGACAGAATTGACTTGAGATTTTGAGAACCAGTGGATACACATCTAAACAATATCAAACAATAGCATGCTGTCGACAGTGAGACATAAACAATATTTATAAAGCTAATGTCTTTCTCAGACTTTACATGAACAATCACACATTTCAAAAACATTTCAAGCTGTGGTTACTATATTACAAAGCTTCATATTATTATACATATGATACACGTGGCGTCTCGAAGGGAATGTTACTGTGGTCATGGTGTTTTTTGAAGGTTATTACCTTTCCATAAAACTACATTGTAAATGAATGTTCACAGCATACTCACTCAGGTGGATCCACTTATGCAGAGTGAGAGAGAAGGTGGGAGTTTTACTATCCTACCTGAGGACCCTTCAGCAGTGCACCTGCCTGTTAGGAGGAGGTAGCCTTTGACATTTTAAAAGCAGGGCGAGCACTGTGAGCATGACGATACGTGGCAGTGGAGCAACAGTTTAAAAATATCACTGTGTTCAATTTCTTTCATCGATGCAAAAGTACTTTTAGCTATTGAAAGTCACAAGTGAGCTATCTGAGTGACAGAGGCAGCACTCAGAAGTTAGGAGCACGAAAAGTCAATACCACTGTCCTTCGAAAAATGATCATAAATCTTTAATTCTCTATTCTACTCAAATGGCCTTACAAGCATAGACTAAACTTTTTTAAGGATCGACGGTGGGCATAATGGTTTTGCTAAAAGCACTCCCTCCTGCACAATTTACCAAGATAATTTACTTGAATGTATGAAAATAATTTGAAAGACGTTATTTCTAATAATATCATAGAAATAATATCAAAGTAGTGTCTGCTTTATCAAAGAAATTTCTATTGTTTGTGGTCACTGTTTTGAAACACTCCATGTTGGCTAATTTAGGGCTGCTAGCCCTAAACTAGTTTGAACTACTTCAGTCAAGAGCCTCCGGTAGTTTTCATTGATATGCTACCAAAGCTGCAGAGACATTTGTTTGTTGACGACAATGTGTCAAGTTCCCAGGGACGAAAAGTACCTAACTAAAAAGGCCTTCAAACTAAATGTTACTTTCATGTGATTATCATTGGCACAATTGTGAGGTTTCCGCACTTGTTGTCAAAGCTGCGATGAGCTCCCACATATCCTCTCATGTGGTTCTACAAACTTTATTTTTATTTTTTTAAGATTTCTTAACTTAAAATAACTTAACAGGAACAGGAAATGTTTCTCTGTTTCGATAACACGCACACAAAAATCCCTCTCTTTTACTAAAACACGCTCCTGCTTTAAGTTGCACATTAAGGAGACATTTGTCTGAACATAGAGAATATTAGCCCCAATTTTCTGACCCTGACCCTGACCCTGCTGTCACCGCTCACGTCCTAAAACGCACACACACATGCACACACGAATACTGTACACACCACATGCTTGAGTTATATACTACCAGGGCAAGCCAGCTGGGAGCCTGACAACCACAGCGATGGAGGAGACATGAGGGAGGGAGGGAGGGGGGGGGAGGAAGGTACCCTAGTGTGTTAGTTTTCTGCCAGGGAGTCCCTATTGACCTGTTAAACCTTTGTGACTGGAACAAATGCAAATGGCGCTGACTTGTTCACACAAAATACTAAAGGCCCATTCAAATGAGGCCCCGGGCCACAATGCAGCAGTGGCCGAGTGCTCTGTGTGGAGGCAGCGCAGCCCCCAGTCTGAGAGAGCCAAAGACAGATTCTTCTCTTAGCCATTACACAGTTCATTTTAGTTGTTGTTACTACTTCTCTACTCCATGAGCACAGACACTAGCACACGAGGAAGTTACCTCACACCTTTTTGCTGTAATTCTGCTCGGGCTAAATCACTTTAACTTTTACACTGCCCTGAACTTAACCCGTTAATTGTCTTGAATGTAATAATGTGTGAGTGGATGCACAAACTGTTCCAGTCATGCTTGATAATTTGACTCTGCTTAACTCACCTCGGCTTGTGCAAGGACACTTCTGGCCACGGAGTATAGAATAAAAATGATAGAGGGCGCGAAAAGAGACGGAGAAATACATTATTAAAAAAGGGCTGAATGCCTTGGGGAAAACATCTGATAGCAGTGTTTCCAATTTGATTTGTGATACATGGGTTTAATTATTATTAATATAAGAGTTAATGCTTTACAGAATGTGACAGAGCATGAGCACAAGATACCATCACAAACGCTGTATGTTCAAAAGCAAGGATGAGAACTTAATAATTATCCATTACTGAAATAATTACCTGTTAAATATAACCCGTGTCAGATGTGTTGCATATCCCAAATTAAAGGATTTACAAATTCATTTGCAAATTGCAAGTTAGATGTAAAAACGATTTATTGTTCAGCCCTATAATATATAAAATGATATAATATGAAAGGATACTCTTCCTTTTGATTCATCCTAATACAATAATGGTGAATTTACTGGTGAGGTATTTAACCATAGTGCAGGAGCATGTTTGAGTAAGGTTGATTAAATGTGGCTAAGGTGTTTATAAGCCACAGAAATTGGAGACAGCCAGACAGCCTAGTTGAGGTTTCCCCATCGTCAGAGAATGAACAATTCAAAAGGGGAGATAGGAGAAACAAATAAGTTAGCCCACAATTTGGTGAACTGGGTTACAAAAACAAAATTCTTCTGCATGTAAACACAGACATAGATGGTACAAATGAAAGCAGTTGCCTCTAGTTTAGCTGGTTTGGTCGGAGTGGTGCGGCAGTAGACTAAAAATAAGTAGAAAGAACAGTAGGTTGTTGGATGTCATGGAGTGCCGTCTTATTTCATCCTTTCTCTCCAATCAGAGATGATCAGATGCCTGAGGAGCAGCACATCTGGATAACACTGGACCTTCACTCAACTGGTTTTTGTCAAATCAAGGGCTGTTCCCAACAGTAGTGCACTGTGAATCTATAGGCTAAAGTAAATACAATGAATATGAAAAAAATGTGATTTATTATTATTATTATTATTATATCTGTATGATTTATCTGACTCATTCCAATAATAGCTTCATAATAGCTGCCGTCTTAAGTGGCAAAATGCCACTGACAAAGTCCCTGCTTGATATTGAAGAAATTGAAGTCGGGAGGACAAACTCGCAGTGTACGTCGTTCAATATTTATATAAAACAGAACATTAATCTATTGGGCTCGAGAACATGTCAGGCTACTCTTTCACTGACTGCCGAGTGTGACTCGACACCTGCAGAGGTCACACATGAGCTAAGTCTCGGCAGAGAGAAGGGCAGAGGAAGTGAAAGGGGAAAAGAAACACCGAGAGAGACACAGAGGTGACAACCAGGCTGCGGTCAAATAGCCAACGAAATGACATCCCATTTCCTTTCCTAACCACCTTTCCTCAAACTCTATGGAAAACATGATGTAAAGGAGAATGAAAAAGACAATCAGGAGAATTCAACACTTACTTACTTAATCACATCTGTGTACATCTCTAAAACATTCAATGAGTGTTAAGGACTTTTCTGCGACGGCATTTCATCAAAGATTGTTCGGAACCATCTATTCCACCTCTTCGTAAAACTTCTGGCTCACTCTACTTTCTCACTCTTTCTTCTTTAGATAAACAGCATCTACAAACACATATATTATTTATGGACCGTTAAAGCTTGTTTTGTGAGCAGACGCAGCGTCTTAAGCCGAACCACACAGACCCTGCAACTGTCTTAGACAATGATTAGAAGATGGTTTAATGTCTAATTCATGTTTCCCTCCCACAAATTATATTTACTTTACTTATTTTACTCCATTTACTTACTATGACAAGTTTCTTTGAATATTAAATGCAAAGTGTGTGTAATGCAAAAGATTAAAACTACAGAAAAAAAACCCAGCTACAGATAACTGCATCTACTGTATATGCTTTAATCCATACTTTAACTGAAGCAAGGCTGGTTAACTATTAACAACAAGGTAAAAACGACATACTGTAAATATAACACACAGAACTTTAGTTCATTATTTTCAAGTGAAGCTCCTAATGTTTCCAAACATACTTCGTTGAAAAGCAATATGCCACTAACATACAAGAGTTAAATGCTGTGGTTTCAGCGAGGATCGAAATACAAACAACTGTTTTGTGAGCGAGTGTCACATGTGAGGAGGAGAGGGAGGGGCGTTTTCTTTCTTATGATCACGTAAGAGGAACATCAGGTTTTGAGCTGCCTGTGTGAACTCAGTGAACTTTTTTGAGCCTAATATTGATCTTACACGACTGCACCAGTGAAACTCCACCCATCTGGTAGTCTGTGCAAGTAAAAACAAACACGATAAAATACCTGCAACTAGGTTACAGATGGATACTGTCTCCAAGTTAGTGTTTCATTTTGTCATCTGGAAAGCCTATAAAGATAAACATCACACTGTCCTTCACAAACATGTGTCATGAATCCCTCTTGTGACTATTGTGTAGCATTGTTAAGCCTATAGAATAAACTGAGCTGCCCTTTATGAGTAAAAAGTTCTGTCTGACTTATAGGAAGCCTCAGGCTGTTGAGATAATCATCACACAAAAAAAAAGCCCAGTAATTATCATGCCACAAGTTACTTTTTCCTAAACTCTTATTCCTTTACATACAGTTCCCTCCAAATGTATTGGAACAGTGAAGCCAATTCCTTACAATTCCTTATTTTTGACATGAGATCAGTTTTTCAGCTTTTCATGTCCAGGTATTTACATCGAGATATGTAAAACAGCTTCGAGATCTCACTTTCCAGAGAGACCAGTGGTGAGCGGTCTGAAACTGAGAGCAGCCATCCAAGAACGGTGGGTTCAAACAAAAGGCGACTTGCTTAATTATGTAAATAACTTGAAATAATCTCTTATTTTACATTTATATCTTTACCTCAAACTTATAATGCTCCAAAAAGGGAGCCAGGCATTTTCTTTCCTGCATAAGGACAGTCAAAGTGCTGATGGTGTTGTTGGACAAACTGTGTTCATCACTCAAGTCTAATTCTGCTAATTACTGTCTATTAAAAACACTCTGGACATGAAACATTAGCCAGAGACAGTGAATTTGCGCATTAATTGTCTTCTGTCGTGCGTGCACTTACATTTTCACAAGAGATGGGGAACGATACCCAGATTGGACATTAGGTTTTCTTCTAACTTTTTATAACCCGGTTAGTTGCTTTTTGATCATTTTTTAAATTATTTTTGTAAGAAATGTCTTGCAGGAAAAAAACGCAAAAGCCAATGGGTTTAAATAAATGCGTTATCGGTCACAAATCAGCATTTTGCAATAGTTTAGAGGCACAGGAAACCTTACAGCCATAACTTTTATATCCTTTAAGCTATTCTGAAATGTCTTTGTAAGTAACAGCAGTGACCAAACGAAACATATTCTTTTTGTTTTAGCCGACATTTGTTTGCATTCGAGCTCCCATATGCTCACCTGGTTTGCAGCATGTTGGCGTCACAGCTCCGCGTCCTCTTTCGTCCTCTGCAGACCTGCACCAAAAACACGAGACACAGTACAAAAAAAACAATTAAAATCACAAATCAAAAAGCGAGAGAGCCGCAGTGGGGAAAAAAATGATCGAGAGCTGTGATTGATGAGGACGTGTGGTGCACGTTTCTGGTGCAGGTTGTCCTAACACACTGTTCCAGTACAGACCGAGCACAAGACATTCTTAGTAGAACATTTGTGCCGTTACATGTCAGTGGTACTGGGCAGTGGACCAACTCGGTTTATTAGATCTTCTCTAAAACCAAACCAACCCTGTGCCTGAATTATAATCCTATATTAAATGTAGTGGCATGCGGTGCACTCCGTAATCACATTTATGAAAGTATCGTAAACCATTTGTCTTTGACATCAATAAAATGCAGATCATGCTGATCATTGATAGTGGCTCACATGCCTGGTTCGGGTATTAGTGTCTATCTTTAAGGTTGATCTATACTGTAAATTATTTTAGGTGCATTTGACCAGTATGTTTTAGAAAAAGACAAAGTTCCAGTAATAGTTTATATTCCGAATTTAAAACACATTTAGTATCACAGACAATGTTGTGAGCCACTGTTTACACTGTTGTTATGATAAGCCGACAAATACAAGTTATGTAAAGGCTGACATATGATCTTTGAGCAGAAAAAGCTAACATGGAATTATGCGCTACATGTATAGAAAAATATATTCTGGATACTTTTTACTTTCTAGTTTCCTCTACTTATGTGACCTGTGATTTAACAATTAGAAACTATTTTGTGACTTAACTGTAGTAGAGCTGCAACTAACGATTATTTTCATAATTGATTAATCTGTTGATTATCTTTATTAATTGAGTAATCGTTTGGTCCATAAAATGTCAGAAAATGTTGATCAGTGTTTGTCAAAGCTGGAAATGATCAATCTCGAATGTCTTGTTTTGTTCACAAACCAAAATTATTCACTTTCAGTGATTTCTTTGTTATATGGACCAAAGACATGAAGAAAATATTCACATTGAATAAGCTGAAACAATCAGAAATCTTGTTTTAATCATGAAAAGAGCTTCAAATGGAATAATCGATTATCAAAATTGTAAGTTTGCACTTTTGTCAATATAACTCAATTTGTTGCTGAAATAAAGTTAAATTGAATTGAATTGTATACAGTGTGTATTTATTTGTTGCATTTAACATGTAAGAACATCATTTTAACATCAAGTTAAGCTTGACAGTAACACTTTATATTAGGGAACACATATTCACCATCAACTTAAATATTAAGCACATATTAACACCTTATTTAGGGAAAATTTTAATTCATGTCATAATAGAGGTAGAATAAGGTGTTAATACATGCTTAATAATTACTAATAAAGGCCTAGAATGCTACTTATATATTTTAGTAAGCACGTAGTTAATGGTGAATATGTGTTCCCTACTAAAGTGTAGCCAGCTTTACATATAAAAGGATGACCCCAGTCTTCCACATAGCGAGGCATTCAGCCTATTAACCAAACATTGATACTCAAGCACAGGTATCAGTGTCCATGAAAATGTCAGATTGGTACACCCGTAAAAGAAAGGCAAATAATAAAACCCTTTATTGATTCACTTGCTGCCCTTTATGAAGGTCAAAGCACAAAATCAGCCACAGCTTTGTGCGAGGAAACGCGGGTACGGCTGATGCTTGAACGGATGTGTTCTGAGAGCAAATCGACTCCTCTCCTGAACTGATACAAAGCTCTGTGCGTGCACAACAAACGAAGGAAATGAAAAGGCCACACTGCATTACTCCATGGACAGCTCAGCACTGCATCTCCACAGTTCGATGCTAAGTGTGTATTCATAAATATTTCTGTCATACTGCGGCAACAGCATTATGTCCTACTATGTTCCAGCTCAGTCTTGCAGACACACAGTCCTGTGCAAAATCTTAGGCCATTGAATTTGTTGTTTTATCAATGCTATAATGACCATACGGTTTAATTATTTCTCAATCACTTTATTGGAACACATCCAGAAAATACGGGAAAGTTGAGCAGAATAAAAGAAAAAGAAAAAGAAACAAGAATATTAACAGCTTCTATGGGTTCAAATGTCAAGTATTCAGTGTGACCTATACCCTTACACTTGAACGATAACACCACGCTAAAACTGGAATGGAACCCTAATTAATATTGTGGGTAAAAACCTGTGTTAGTTCTACTACTTTTTCATGCAGATAAATATCTGCTTGGAAAAAGCAAGACATGTTTGAGAATTACACACACACATGTTTGGTATGAGTTAAACTTATTGACAGTTTGCTAATATATAAGACCAACTTTCAGTCACATCATTCCAATCCAGACAGACATAAAGACAAGAGAGCTGCTGGCGCCCTGAGACTTTTGCACTGCACTGTATAACTCAAACTGTAAAAAGGTTTTGCAAGCACATGAAAGAGGGTGAGTAGGTGGTTTCACTTAGAATATCTGGTCTTTTTTAATTCCAAAAAATCCCCTTTTACTGCAATATGCTCACCAAACCTTAAAGACACGATTATCGACAATAAGGTTTTGGATCATGCCGTTTCATCATTTCTAACATTTGCCTTGGCCTATGTTTGAGTCGTGGAACAAATATCATCTGATATTAAATGTGGCTAAGAGCATATTTGTCCTCCGTGACCTAAAACTGAAGTTCCAGTCTCCTTGAAAGACCATGTATACAAGCTGCTTTCGATATGGTAGCCACTTTTAGCTTTTCTCCTTTTCATATTATGACAGCTACGACGGTGGCTCAGAGCTTCATCAGTGGCTTTAATAAAGCCAGTTGTTTGTGTAGGTGTTTTAGAACGTAGGCAGCTTCATTTTGCGGTAGGTACAAAAAAAACTTAACCGGAAGAACCTGCACTGCTCCCCACAGAGCCCTGCTTCATTTGCTTTTCGTCTCTCCTTTCCTCTCCCCCACCTCCCCACATTCTCACAGGACTCGTGAACTCTCTGTAAACTCGCTGATTCCCTCCAGAACACTGCTGTCTATCCGACATCTGACGAACTAAAAAATAAAACAAAAAAAGTGTGATAAAAGCTGAGACAGGCAATAACGTATAGTGAACAAAGAGAAGAGGGAGGGAAAAACAGAAAGAGAGAAAAGCAGACCAGATTGCAGAGGGCTGAATCAATGCAGAGGCCTGGTCTCTTTTTTTCCCTCCCTTCTCTTTTTTTTTTTTTCATTTTTTTTCTTTTGCTCTCAAATGATTCACAGTGGAAAGAAAAGGCCTTTTCCCTGTCCTCAGTTGAACTCCACATCAGCTTCCTGTTAGAAAGGCAAGGAGGAAACACCCAGAGCAACGTGCACACACACACACACACACACACGCACTCAAATACACACAGAGGAAGGCCTTGACTAGTGGATTCTTCATTGCCAGAGAAATTAGGTCAAGCACTTAAATGCCCTGCACTGAGATGCACATAGATTTAAAACATGAGGTGTTTGGTGTCGACAGCACAGATGAACCAGAGCAACAAACATGGACACGCACAACAGCCTTGATTCACTTCAAAATACAGACACACACACACGCTACACTCTGTACTATCAACTCATGGCTTGTCACATTATTAATATTAAAAAAGTGAAATGTTATGCTCCTACTCTTAACACACCATCCATTCGAACCTGGCTCAGGCACACACAGTGTAATAAACGGCGTGTACCTGAGAACACCATTGAAAAGTCATCACAATGAGAAAGCAAAGCAGACTGTGCACATACTCAAAAACGCCAGATGACTGGCGAAACGAGACGACACAACACACCACACTGCAGTATCAGCCATGTGCTCCGGCTGAAACACCGCCCCCCCCAACACTCCCACCCCACCGCCTCCCATCCTCTGACCTGAAATGCCCTTAAAGAAACAACACACCGCATCGCCATCACATCCAATCAACTATTCATAGAAAGGCTGGATTGCTCCTGGCCTGATCTTGCCGTTTAGGGTTTCAATCAATTGCGTGAGATATGAGAGAGTGGGAGAGGGAGTGGGTGGGAGGACGACACTGTTCAGAAAGCAAATAAGAGAAATTTTTGGTAAATCCAAAAGGCACATGTCTCCTCTATATTGGCCACTGCTGATACGGCCCACAACCAGGGCTCTGAGCTACAGGGTGGCAGGATGAATATGACTCTAATCTCCAAGTTTCACTCTGCAGCCTTGTGCTTTTCTCCTGTGCCACTGACTGAGAGGAGAAACGATCCCCGACTCCATTGTCTGAGGGCCACCTGTGTTTCTAGAAAGCACAATGGCATTTTCCTGTTTATAACAGCAACTGTGCTTCATAAACATCAAATATCAGGGTCATAATACATCACATAAAAGAGCTTGTTTTGCAACCAACGCCTGCAGCCACAAGGTCACTCTGACCCTCGGCATACTCGAGCATTTGCGAGTTGTGCTTCTACTTCGAACCACGCAGCAGGAGAGACAATGTGGTGATCGCACAACACCATGTTTCTGTCAGCCAACACAGATCTTGTCTCACTAAACACTGCTGCGTTGCAATTTCCACTGACAGTCTGATATGAACAGTCTGACTTAGCCAGTCAACCTGCAGATGCAGCACACACACACACACACACACACAGAGCAAAATACATGCAGGATACCAGAGAGGATTTGAAAGGACTGACGACCTTATAGACAAACTGATAAAAGTGTGTGGTATGTGCCTTGTGACGAGCATATGCTGTCGATGTCCTGTTGTTGGTAAAAGGCATCTGAAGCTTCAGTGATATCTGTGGAATGATCTTGGACAAGTAGACAAAAGAGAGACGGCGTCCAAACGTCACACAAAACCCCGCCGAAGGCTTAGAGACGAAACGTGTTTGTCTGTATGTCGGCGTACATGCTCAAGAAATAAAATCATACTGTAACTTCACCTAAGGCCGAGTGAGTTCATTTTTCCTCCACTGTTGTCTGCGGTATCGACATTTAGCAGGACATGGGATTTTGTTTTTGTATTAAAAAAAGAGACGAGTGTCTGAATGTCTCACAGAACCAGGCGTCACAATAAAATGTACATATCTTGACACGCGCAATTTAAACCCCGCATTTTCACAGATTTCTTTTTTTCTTTCAGTGCAATTCAGTTACATAACGTTTCTATCATTTTCAACGCACGACTGCATCTTCATTTATTTGCATATAGCACAATGGTGAGCCATGCTGATTATTTACAGAAAATAATTGTAATTTTATCAATTATCAATAACCTATAGCCACAGGAAGAAAATATTCAGGCGTGTATGAACCTACAAAATAAGTATCTGACTGAAGAAACTGACTGTCCGTCCACACACACACAATGTCAAATAAATGCAGGCGCATATCCCTAATTTTAATTCTTGCCATTGATTTAAATGTATTCTCCTCTTTTTGTGTAATATTTAAGAGATTCACAGCAACTCACTGCACACCTGAACAGCAGCCAGGGCACATACAGGCCTTTTATCCATTAAAAATACATTCAGCTACTGCTGCTGACTTAGCTCCTCTCGGGTTTCAATGAATTAATTTCATCAAAAAACTTCTCTGAGGGAAACCACAGTGACACATGAGGGGAAACCGCACAGCTCTGCCATATGTTCGCATACACTGGTGATCTCAGGGTGAACACGGTGAAAGCAGCGCTTCTAATTAAACGCACGTTTTTAAGTGAAATTGTACAAATGACTCACTTGAAGAGTGCTGCTGTTTGCATTTATGCCGGATTGAAGCGATCAGCATCGGCTGCCTATATCTCTGCTGGCAGCGGGGACAAAGAGAAAGATTATTGCCTCAGTGAGAGGGGAAAGCGAGAAGGCGATCGCGTCTCCTGTATTTGACCACTTCATCTCACACACAAAAGGACTGGAGGGTGTTTGTGGACTTTGTTGTCAAATAGGTGGATAAACATGTTATAAAACTCTTGTTCTCAGCAGCCTGGAAACTTCCCCCCCAGGACAATAATAACGATGTGACTACCCAATGACTCAGACTGGAGGAAAAAAAACAACGCGGCAGGCACACGGTTAAAAATGCCCGCGTTGTCATTTCCCTCACACTTAACCAAGGTGGAAACCTTTAAAAAAACATATAAATTGAAGACTACGCACCGGTATATGTCAAGTTCAAGTTCCTCCGAGGCTTGTCCAACTTCAGCTCCTTTGTATTTCCTGCACGGTGTCTCGTCTGGACTCGGGTGTACAGGGAAAATAAATAATTAAAAAAAAAATAAACAAAGCGAAAGGCGACAATAGTTATAGACTGAGAGGCAGAAACACGTCGTCATGCTGAATGTGTGTCGGGGGATAATTTACTGAGAGCAGCTGCCGGGACAAATGAGGTAGTTGTCGTTGTTGTCGTCGTCCTTCCTCCGCCCCCCCGCCCCTCGCTGCCTCTCTCATGCCGGCCATCCAGCTCGGTTCAACGGGGACACAGGCAGCAGACTGAGCCGCCGCTGCGAGTCCTGCGCCGCCGATGAACCAGATGCGTCAGGTTCAGCTGAGGTGAAGCCCCGTTATACAACCAGCAGCAGCAGTCTGTGTTGTCGTCCCGCTTACTTAATGTCGACCTAAATACGAGAAAAGGAAAAAACAAAAACACAACACACGTTAAAATATCACCAGAAACCAGACTGTGTTGTTGAGACGATTATTAAAAAGCCCCCTCACCGCCCTCCTTTCCTATTGCCCCCTCCGCGGGTTTTAAAGAACTATTTGCTTTTGGGTACTTACCTGAATCCTACTTCAGTAAAAAAAAAAGACCACCTTGTTTACTGCAGTTTAACATATTAGTCTCAACATTTATAGACTAAAAGTACTTTTATTAGAGCTGTATTTAGTCAGGCAGCCTCTCTGAGATCAATGTCCCTCTCTCTGTTCGAAGATACTTGTGAACAAGGAGCAATTATAAAACACAAATGAACAAAACAAAGACAAATAATATCATGACACAAGAGCTGAGACAAATATTAATGAATAAGAATTGTAAAACATACCAGAAAATAACACTTTAAAATCTCCAATGGAGATGTAACAACACAACAGTTTGAGATTCCATTTAAAAGTTTGAGGATAGTTTAGAGCTCATTCCTTTTAAAATACTGCATTATGCTGCATCCAAAGTTAAGTACTTACTAGATTTATTCAGGTGAGAGTGGAGAGAAATTAACACAATTTAAGGAACTTTGAATGGATAAAATGCTCATGTTTTAAGATATTAAACATGCAGTTAAGATCAACAAGGGTGGTTTGACACCCTTATTGATGACAAAACCAAGACCAAGGCTCAGTCTATTTTAGAAATAATGTCACCAGCACAACTAGTGTGTTTAACACTAAGACTACTGAATGTTTTACACAGATATTAAGTTTTATTTGAGCTGCAATGTGTACATGTGAGTGGCAAACTAGACCACAAGGTTGCTAAAAGAGGATTAAAGACAGGAAAAACATGCATATACCTAAGCTAACAAAGGTCACGTCTCAAGCTGGCTACAGGTTTAATAAATAACAGTAGCTGTTGTTCTTTGAGTCATAGGATAACTTTTTATTTATTTTTTTACAGTCTGACAAACCGAGCAAACACAAATGTTATCAGCTAAACAGGTAATCCTTTCATGCTAAGCTAACAGCAGCATGCAGTCACGCGCCTCTGCCCCTCACCTGTACACCTGCCGTTAATTAATGAGCTTGATTGAGTTCCGTCCGCGTGACAAAAATAACAGAGGAGGTCTACTTGTCCCCCGCTCAGAGACTCAGGTGACTCCGAGGACAAGCCTGGACCTGTTGAACTGCCCCGCTTTGCCTCACACACACTTTATTGATTAATCGGCTATGGAGATGAGGCGAGGCAGAGCTGTTAAAAGGAACAATCCGACATTTTGATATTTGTTTCTTAGAAATATTCTCTGCATCCGACATTCAAACTGCTCTTCTTCTCCTACTATTCCCCCGTTATGCTTACACTAAATCAGTCTTAATTCAAGTAGATGTAAATAATACACAAATGTATATATTTTTTTTTAACTTTAGGTTTTTACTGGACAATGTTTTTTATTGCTTAACAGCAAAGGGAAAAAAGCAGGCTACACCAACTGTAAAAGAGAGAGATGTATTAATAAAGTTTTGAATACATTTTAATGGGTGTTTCACATTCTGCCTGAAGTAAAAAATAATATTATTTAGTTAGTTTGTTTGATAGATAGATAGATAGATAGATAGATAGATAGATAGATAGATAGATAGAGTTTAAATGGCAAGAATACATTTCACCATACACTTATTGGAATGATTCAATAATAGCTATTATTATAATAGTCATTCAATAAATGAACTATTTGAAAATGACTTGTGAGAATTTGTTCATTTACTAATTATTGTTTGAAGGGTTGTAAAAAAAAGTTAATACAGGAATTAAAAACAATTTACTTAATTTCTTGGCTATATTCTAAAACAGAAACACCAATATTATGTAATATATTTGTAGTATATAGTATAGTATAGTATAATATAGTATAGTATATTTTCCAGTGATTCGAGCAGCTAAAATAAAGTAAATGCTCTGTTGTTCAGCTAAATACAGGCTTGTTTTTGCAGCTGAGTTGAGGCAACATCCCTCTGTGACCCCGCACAACAGAAGCCAGTGTATAATGAGGTGGGACATTTAGGTTCACTGGTTATATCACTTTATCACTCAGTGACCATGGCTATATAGTACAAGATAGGGTGTGTGTGTGTGTGAGAGAGAGTGAAAGAGAGAGACAGACAGACAGACAGCGAGAGAGAGACAGAGAGAACTTGGGTCACCCTGTAATCCCTACATGCTCAGCCAATAATCAGTGGAGCTATAGGAGTGTGCCACACACACACACACACACTGTCTAGTGTTTAACATTAAGGTGTAAAGAATAATAACACGTTTTAAAAGCTGATTGGTCAACATTTATATGATAATTTCACATTATACTACAAATTCAAACGAACTATATTTAAATAAGTTCTTTAAATTTAGAGTAACATTAGACATCAGACAATTATAGTCACACAATTAAAAATAGGTTCGATACTGGAAAAACAAATGTAAAAAAAAGAAGAGTGATTTAATATCTTCTAATAATAATCTCTGCTCAGTGTTTTACTCAACATGTGATTTCAAGCCTCTGTCTAAGATTACAGTGTACATATTTATTTAAAACAAAAATAGTGTCTGTTTTCTACACACACACACACTACATTTTGTTCCAAACACATTTACTTACATTATCTTGATTTGTTTTAGTAAAACTCTAAAAACAAAAGAATGTATACTTCAGGTTAAAAAAAAAACCTCTGACTATTATAGTTTAATTAATTTGAATTTAAATGCATACACTCTTAAAGAATTAAAGGAAACATGTGTAACACATTAACTTTTTTCTCCTGTTACTGGGGTGAATATTCCAAAACTCCAAAGACTTTGCCAAGCGGCAACTGCTCAACTTTCAACGAGGGGATTAGAAAATGTAAATGTCACAGTAAATGTGATATGAAGTGATGTCGGCCATGCTGATGGATACTGTAGAAATTAAGCTCTTATCATTCAAAACCTTACACCTAAATGGACCTCAGCACTCCGTACTCATCAATCTTTCATTTTATATCGTTTCTACTGAATCTCTCACTCACATCAATTATCAAAGAGTTATTGACAAGTGAAAACTACCAACTTCACTATTAGACTCCTCTAGTGAGTTTTTATTTCCACAATTTAAAAATATACACAATCAAGAGGAGGTGAGGTAAGATAAGGAAAGGAAAGGAGAGGAAATGAAAGGAGAGGAGGGTAGAGGTGGCCAGGCCGTTCCATTTGGCACTACTAATTTGCAATCAGACACTCTCTGAGCTCTCTCCCTGCCATGTCTCCAGACAGTGTGAATGGCAGCTAAGACAAAGCTAGCATTCTCCGCCGCCTAAGACCCCTCATCGTTTCATTTCAGGCCACTGCTCTCAGACATAGACCACTCTGCATCGAGCACCCGAACACACCACCTGGAGAGAGGAGCAGAGGAAGAGGAGGAAGAGGAGGAAAGACAAGGCGAGGGAAAAAGGTGGGAGGAGGCTTTGTTGAAGGCCAAACTACTGTCTCTCTCTCTCTCTCCCTCTGTGCCACCGCCCTCACCACCTACTCTCCTCTGCTTTCTCTCTTTGGGTGGCACCCGGGCACCGATCCCCCCACAGACATGCTGCAGTGCAGCGCCACACCCTGCACCTCACGCCATGAGGAGGCACGAAATGTGATCAATCAGCTCAGACCATGGGAGCTGATCACGCAGATCACGAAATGCACCAGTGTGAGCAGAAACTTTTAAGATTCTAAGTCGACTGTGCAACACTCAATACAATTAGTATTAATATGACATACTACTTTGAAAAAAAGTAGAACAAATATTGTAAAACAAAAAATCAATAATGATAGTGACTGGTTCACGCCCCCTTAACGCACACATTCACATCTATACATCCCATTCACACACTGCCAGTACATCATATAGGAAAATAGTGGCACAAGATTGGCAGCTTCCGTACTAGAGCAATGAGTCGTTTCTAAATTTAAATAGTTTTTGTCCATTTTTAAAAAAAATGTATAACGTATGATGCAAAGCGTAAATTTTAGAAACGACTCATAGCTTTAAGTTCTCATCCTTGAAATTGAGTGTATTGTTGACGGTATCTCATGAGGTGATGATGTGCCACCTTTACAAAAAAAAAAGTAAATAAATGATAAAGTAAATATTGTTCTGAAGAAGCTGCCCTTGAAAAATACACGTCAGAAAACAGAAAGAAGGATATTCAAAGGTTAAGAAAACAAAATTATTCAGTGATTATACATATGGGTCGTATATTCAATTTCAGCCAGTAAACCCTCCTGAATGTCTGCACCAGGAGATAAAAACCTGCCTCCCTAATATCACTGGAAGCTGCCTCAAAATCCTTCTCCATCTTTGTGCTCGGCATGCTCTCTATATTTGTCATTTAGGTTTTCTAGATTGAGCATGCACATATTTACAGTAACACCCTGGTATAGAAATAATTAAAACGAGTGAAAGATAAAAAGGCTTTCATGGGGCTTCATGAGATGAGCGCAGAAGAGTCCCGTGAGTAACTGCTATCTGATTTTATCTCTGAGAAATCAGTGTAAACGCTACTGTCTGAGTGCGTCCCTCCCTGTGCGATCACTTCACTTGCAGCAGTCCAGTGGACGTACAGTGTGTTGTGGATTGTTTGCCGCAAGTAACACGTCACTGATTACCCACAGGGCCGAGGGTGTCCTCAGGCTCAGGTCAGGACAGGAACAACAGCACAGTCAGCGGCAGGTGTCGCATGTAACTCTCGGCCTGTGCAGTTATCAGCTGCGTCTTGAGCCAAAACCTACACTGTGTCCACATTGTGTATGCGAGCTGCGTCAGGGCCTCGCTTCAGGAGTGTATACTGTATTGCATGCAACGTGGAGATGTTTGTTTTTCTAAGTGGTCAATTTAAAAAAAAAAAAGGGAGGGTGCTGCATCTTCCACACCATTATCTCATCTCGAGGCGACTGCCACGTGTTCAGCCATGACTCCATCAATGAATCAATGACTGGACTGTATTCCTTCATTACACATCAATACCATTCGAGAGCAGATCCAAATAAGTAAGGCTAACAAAAACACAGAGGTGGGGAAAAAACTGCCTCAGTCCTCTTTTGGGTTTTGGGCTGATTCCCACAGGTTGTCTCACTTATTAGCTGCTTTCCTGCACTGGACCGAGGAGCACAATCCCTCTCAGTCTCACTCAAACACATAACAATGCCAGGAATGGCTGCATTTGTGTGGTACGGCCATTAGGCAACATCCGACTGCCTAATTCATTCAATTTCTCCCTCTGCCATGCCAGATGAATTGGCCTGAGTGGGTGCAGGTGGGGGGGGACGAGACTGGGAATCTTGTTGCTTCAAACGCAAGAGGGTTGACGTCGGACACGTACTTTTCTGACTCTTTCAGGTGTGGATGGGTTAAAGTGCGAGACACAGGCCCCGACTGTTGGGAAAATCCATGTCCTTGAGTCGATCCCAGCCGGGCTCAGTGGTCACTCTGACCCCCCACACTGAGGTTAAACCGTGACTATATCTTTAGCAGTGAACGGTACAAATTAGTGGATCACATTGCTGTACTTTCACCCCTCTTCAATCCCTTTCTCATTTCTCACTTTCTTTTTCTCCAGACGATCACAAACAGCCATTGTCACTGCAGACCACGAGAACAATTGGGTTCTTATGCTGTGGCTGGTCAGGGGATGGGAGGGTAAACTTCAGCAGTGACTGCACTAAGTAAATTATAGCTCCAATGGCCTGTGCGGTTTGGAAAGGCTGCGCTTTGTGAGAGGTCCTGCAACTAAAAACACCACTTCAGCACATCTGCTGCCTCTGCAGAGCAAAGCAATGGTGGCACGGGGGAGGAACACGCCGAAGTCTCTCTCTCTCTCGTACATCTGACTCGATTGATTCAACATTAAGTGCTCAAAAAGCACGAGTGGCATTCAAACTTCACTGAGTCATATGAAAACGGAATAATTGTGTGACTGCAGGGCAGTGAAGGACGGCCACAGTCCTGCTCCCTCACCCCCACCCTCCTCTGTCCTGTTCCCTCTCTCTGATCGAAGCTCCGCCCGTCGACTGTCCTCCCGCGCTCCAATCACCGCACCCTCCCACCCTATTCCCTTTCTACATGACATCATCTTCACATCTGTCGTCCCAACAGGGTGCTGGTGACACAGACAGGCCACAAAATTAGTAGAGCTTTCTCCCTCTGCCTTTGTCACCATCTCTTTCTTCCTCTCTGGTCTCTCCGTGTCTTGCTGCACGCCTCCTGTCCCCATCTCTGTCTCCCAATAGGTGCTTTTCTTTCTTTCTTTCTTTCTTTCTTTCTTTCTTTCTTCCCCTGCACACCTTCTTCTCCTCCTCCTCCTCCTCTCTGCATCATGTCCTGTACATAAAATGGCTGCACACAACCAACATGAACTCTCCCGTTTCCTCCAATGTGGCACATACATTTGAAGAGGCAGGAAACGGCCATTAAACTAAATGATCCGTGGGCCTCACCCCGGCCTTGACCCGTGTGATTGTGTGCAAACTCAATCAGCAAGGTCAGCACTGACACGATGTGACTCGCTGAAAAGTTTTAATTCTGATTTGAGCAATTAGATCCTGCTAAAACCGGTTAAGATGTCATGGTTGTATCAGTGTGTGTGTGTGTGTGTGTGTGTGTGTGTGAGAGAGAGAGAGGAAGAGAAACAGATTGGGAGCACTTTTTAGTGTGTTTTTCAGCGATGCCCAACCCATTAAGGGCCGAGTATTTCCAAGGGAATAGAAACTTTCAGAAGTGTAACACATGTTTGATTCCCGAAGCCCCAGTGCAATAATTCTTCACATCCAAATTACTAACAGATCAAATCAAGTTGAACTGCATCACACCAGCTGCAGTGTGCAACTGCAGCGTTTGGTGAGGTGAATGGCAAAATAAGTGCGATGAGCTGTAATTAACCGAGACTTTTCCGGCGACACTTGAAAATGCGTGTGTTTGCAAAGTATTGTCGAAGTAAAAGAAAAACAATGAATTTGTTTTTTAAGGAAATATGAATAAAAATTGTGGGAAAAAAACATTCTAAACTAGGGATTTGAAAGTAGAATTACACAGTGAGGTCAGGGGCCAAATGACCCCTACACACACACACACAGAAATAACCTACCACCTTTTGTATGTATGTGTTTTTATTTTAAATTTTATGCTGCAGCATAAGTGCATTTTGCATTCACAGACTGACTGATTTATGTACTGTAACTGTGGATATTACAGCTGATCCAACAGGGTTTGAATACCATATCAATAATAATTGTATTATTATGATTACTTAAAGGTTGTAAGTTGTCTTTTGTCCAGATTTGAGTTGTCTTTATCGCCTGCTTAAACTTTAAACACACCATGAATCAAGTCATGCCGGTGGATGAATATATAAAAAAACTATCTTCACATTTCTGTTCTTAAAATGGCGTGTGTTACAAAAAAACTAAAGCTGCCTGTGAAGCAATAATAACCACAGTTAAAAACCTTCACAGAAAGCAAAAAACAAAACACGTCATGTGTGCCGTGTTTACACGGGCAAACGCGACGGTTGAATTTTGAAAATTTCGATGGTAGGAACCAAGATGGTGGAACTACCGAGGAGTGCTGCTGCTGGGAGTGATGGGGCGGTCGTGCAGCGTCGCTTCCTCTGCTTTGAAACGCAGGAGTAAAGAGCCCCCTTGAGGATCTGAGAATTACTTACTCGGTAATGTGCACTTTGCAACTTTGCAGGGACTCTAAACCCCTGACACGCGGTACTGTCGGACTCATCCCGGATTCGCCGGCGAATGTTTGAAAACTAAATCAGAACGAGGGACATTTCCTCAGTGAAGTGTCCCAAAAATATTTAAATATGGACCTGTTGATAATGAAAAATCCTCCATTTGCTGTTTGAATTGTGGCGTATCTGTGTGTTTGGAACACTTTCCTCTGCCGTCAACGGCAGAATGGGCGTTAAGCGGCTTGGTTTTAGGGTTAATGTCAGAACTGTGTGTAGGTTAAGGTTGACGTTGTTATGGTGTAGTGTTAGGGTTAAGGATAAGGGTTAAGGGTTAAGGGTAAGGGTTTGGGGCAGTCCAGATGAATGCAAATCAATGCAGTAGTCCTTAAACATATAGCTGCATGAACTTCACATGTGGGTGTGTGTGTGTATAGAGAACATGCTTGACCCACAGCAGAGGTCTGACCTGCAGAGGAGATCTTCTCCTGTACTTTGTCTCCCTCTGCAGTTGCAACTGCACAAAGACAGACGGAGGCGTGCAGTGCTGTCAGTGTTGCATTAACAGGTATTGTGACTACAGCTTTCATGCAGTTGAAAGTCTGTTTCTGTGTGAAGTTGTCATTTACTAAATCATCCGCAAATTTATGCAGATGGCAGGTCTAATTTCTCCCTTTCTGGCTTTGAAGTTGCTTTCAAAAAAAATCAAAAATAAAACCCCTCTGGTGACACTGCACGTCCGTTCTCTCGACATCTGTGACATGTTTACAGCCCAAAAATCTGAATTGCTGCACCGAAAACATCAATCACGTTTACATAAAAGGGATCTTTTCCGCGAGACATTTATGTACCTCGTGGCTCTGTTAAAAAATATGGCCCTGCCTTCATCTGCTCTCAAAAAGGTTCAAGATGCTTCGGCGACAACGATTCGGCTTGAAAGTGGAACTGCTCTTACGCAAGATGGGAACAATTTCCCCTCTGTCATCTTTTCATGTTTCGTGGACGCTGTGAGCGGTGTAAATTAGATTTGATTACAAAGTAGTTTCTTTAAGTCGTGTCGTTAAAATACCCTTCTCCTGCCTGGTTGCCTTTTCATCTGGGTGTTCCGCTCACAACACAGGGGGCAATATTCATCTCGCCGACCACACTCGCATTTCTTGTGCGTTCCAGCTTGACATTTACCCCCATTACACATACAAGCACCATGTGTTTGTCTTGCCATAATAAAGTCAAAACAATGCCTCTGACATTGTGGTGAGGCCACTTGAGTTGCATGTAGCTATGTGCCACAGTCACCCCCATAGGCCCTCGTCTGACCGACACAAATTAAACCCATCGGGGTGTCTCAGAGAGATGAGAGACGCACATGTTACATGCGACCAATGTCTTCCCCCACCATCTAATTACAGCTCAAATGTCACAGTTAAAGATGAGGGCTGGTGTTAAACTGCGTGTTACTGGCTAGCATAGCCATAAAGTGACAACGTAATTGCCAATCATACAGTGTACAGTGAGTGACAGTGGGAGGGAGGGAGACCTCTGGATGTCCTTGCTTGTTTTCCTTGTCTATTATTCACTGGTCTCCAGTCCACATTATACTATTTCGAGTTTTACGAGCTTCTTTTCGAGTTTATTTTGTTGTAATATGAATAAATAAAGGGGCCACATGGCGGCGGCGTGGCACTATTGTCTCGCAGCAGGAAGGTTGCCGGTGTGTGAATTAATGTTTTTTTTTTGTATACTCCCCTGCGATGGACTGGCAACCTGTTCAAGGTGAACCCCACCTTCAGCCCTCAGTCGGCTGGGATCGGCTACAGCCCCTCCCCCCGCGACCCTGATGAAAGATAGAGCGATAGAAATAGAAGATGAATTAATAATTAATGTTAGTTTCATGTTAAAGAAATGTGCTATATGAATAGAATTTAAAAAATCATGTATTCACCCTTTAACACCGAGCATATCGCAGATAATACGTTTGCATTATCGTAATTACGTGACGGTTTGTAAAAAATTCAGACGGTTTTCTGAAGCTACATAAATTCCTTTTCTGTTTTTGTTTTTGCCCGTTTTTGGACATTGAAATATTACTTGAAATGAGGCCAATCTGCAACACCCTCAAGGTCTACCAGTGGGCCGTGACCCACAATTTGGGAAGCACTTTACAGGAGCAACAGACTTCATGAAAACAGCCTACACCATTGTCATACAAAGGCTAAACACACATGGAGTGACAAGAGCATGAGACGGATTTCTTTATACTAAAAGTACAATTATAAAAAACAATCACTTCCTGTGTGCAGCGTGGAAATGTCAACAGGCGACACGGATCTAAACACTGAAATGGACATTTGCTTGTATTCAAAGGTTACACACTGCAGCTTTAAAGAGTATCTACACCCCTAAAGAGACTTTTTGTGTATATGGGTATTTAGTAAGATATTTAAAGGTGCACATCTTCACAGTTAAAGACTTGAAATTATACATGCGGCACACCGACTCCCTCTGTGGTCAGACACCAGCTACTGCATGGCTTTCTTAGTCCACACTTGCTTTACTGGTGGACACTTTTGTTTTCCTCTCATCCAACCAGCACAAGGCTCGTTATCCAAGACTCCTCCCCCCTTTATATCTGCTCGAAGTGTGATTGAGCACCTCGTTAAGGCCCTGGTATACGCACCGAAGTGCGCGTCGCAAATTGCTGACCCCGGTATACTCATGCACCAGGGTCCTGTTGTATCCCACTTCACCATCGGGTGGCGGTACAAGTCTGGATGCAGGGAATAGGCCCAAAGAAGAAGAGAACGAGGCTACAGCTCCCTCGGACACGTCTGGTTCAAACGGCTCACACCTGAAAGCTCAGCTCACAGCCCACTTCTTGGCATTTTTCATTCAAAATCTTTTATTTGTACTTTGACTTGAGTAAAATGTTTGAATACTCCCAGTACTTTGACCTATGACCCCAGCTACTGTAATGAATACCATACCATTTGATGATCAACAATACAAATCTACTACTAAGCTACTACAGTGCTGAGGATCCTTGGTTTTTAGCATTCCATTCGGGTTTTCTTTAGGACTTTTTAGGTTTCCGTTCAGCTTGAGACCTCACTGCATCACCGCTGCAGTTTCTCCCTGCCTCTTTCGAGCCATGACACTTATCTTTGTAATGTGAATAGTTTCAAAACCATTTCTGTCAAGACTCGTCCAGTTGTTCCATCTGATGGAAAAAAAACCCAAAACAGTCCTGTTAGGATCGCGGCCACTGCCATCACTGATCTGCTGTCGTGTTCAGCAGTAAATACCAATTTCTGTGCAGCTCCCCACTTCCCGTGTCTCCCTGTTCACCTCGTCCTCTGCCCGAAAATATGAAAAGAAACAGATATCGCAGCGTGAATGCCAGGACAGTGAGTGCACACTGCTTAAGTGCTATCTTGGCTTTGGAAATTGTGGTTTAGGAGGATTATTTGGACAGAGAGAGGGATCGAAAAAGAGACAGAGAAACCAAGTGAAAGGCACAGAGAACACACATACACAAAGGGTTCTTCCTCTGCTGCCCTCCAGCCACAGACATTATCTGGGAATTGTCCACTGGAATGACTGCATGTTGAGGTTTGCAACAGCCAAGACGGGCCAAATTAGCGGCAAAGCCGCTTTTCATTCCTAGCATCAGACTGCAGCTACAGTTACACAAGGTCTGAGTGGGCACAAGGATCAGGACAATCTTATGACAGCCAAAGAATGAAAGTTATTCTATTATTTTATATTCCAAATCACTGCTATCTCTCAATTGCTCCATTGGCAGCTGCTAAGAATTTAAATTGAAAGGTTCATGTTCACAATACTACCCTCAATAATTTTCTCGGGGAAGGTCTCACTTTTGTTCGTATGATTGATATCTCATATTGGAAGAAATGGTATTAATATTATCTCCTTGCGGTTATTTGTTACGGCTCAAGTGAAGCTCAGAATGTCTCGTTTTTCAGCCTCCAAAATGTCAACAACAAGCGGAGAAAATATGTACTTTGTCCTTGGTCCACTCTATGAAGTAGACCAATAAAACGCCCCATCCTTTGAAGGTCCCTTGAAACTGAAGAGGACTGTCTCCTCCCATTGTACTCATTTCTTTTTTTCCCCTCTGCACAGCAAACAGTGGCGTGTTTGCTGTGGAACATGTTTAAGAGAAAGAAAGTGCAAAAATTGCTCTCGTGTTGTCCTTGTTGGCCTTTCCATCTTTTTTTCAATTACACTCAGGGTTTACAAGGGATGTTTACAACAGAGGGGGAAAAACTCAGACAGCTTTTTAAAACAGAGCGAAACTCTTTGTCTTTTCCAAACCTCATAAATATTCAGTCATGTTCAACAAAATCCAGAATGTGATGATGAGGATTGTTATCCTTCAAGTCACCACATGAGGGCGCATTGTCGATGATGACACCAGCAGAGCATACAGTGTAAGCTGATGGACCTGGAGTCTGATTACAGTCAGTCTGAAGTATGAACACAAGTGATCAAACTTGTTTAGTGATTACTCGGTGAACAGTGAAGACTCTCCCCCACAGACTATAGTTACACTTATGGAAGGTTTACTGTGAAGATAAACGTTTGAGATAGATAGATAGATAGATAGACAGATAGACAGATAGACAGATAGATAGATAGATAGATAGATAGACAGACAGACAGACAGATAGATAGACAGATAGATAGACAGATAGATAGATAGATAGATAGACAGATATAGATAGATAGATAGATAGATAGATAGATGATAGATAGACTGACAGACAGATAGATAGACAGATGGATAGATAGACAGATGGATAGATAGACAGACAGATAGGTAGGTAGACAGATAGATAGATAGTATCATACAGACAGACATATATATATAGTATCAGATAGATAGATAGATAGATAGATAGATAGATAGATAGATAGACAGATAGACAGATATATAGTATCAGACAGACAGATAGATCGATAGAATCAGACAGATAGATAGGTAGACTCAGACAGACAGACAGAATCTGACAGATAGATAGGTAGACTCAGACAGACAGACAGAATCTGACAGATAGATAGAATCAGACACTCAGACAGACAGACAGACACCCTTCAAATCAGACAGCACTATCAATTTTTGGAGACGTGAGCGTCACGTTGTGGAATCGGACATCCGGAAGCCCTGCACTGCTGCACCCCCTGCCCTCCACTCCCCTCCTCCTCCCCTCGCTCCTCTCTTTTTTTTCCCACCCAGTCCGTCACTGTCACACAGTCCAGGTGGCAGATCGCACTGCGGCCGTAGGATGGAGCATCTCATCTCCAGCAGCAACACATGGCCAGCGGAGCTTGGAGCTGCTGCTGCTGCTGCTGCTGCTGTTGTTGCGCGCCACGGCTGCACTAGCCGCTGCTGAAGACACCACCCACCCTCTACAGCGGAGAGAGAGAGAGAGGAGACGACACCCTGCCGTCCACTCTCCTGGACCTCACATAAACGGATTTATCTGTTAAAACTTCATCCTCTTTTTTTTTCTTTTTTTTTTACACTTTATCTACAGTTTTTTTTTTCTAAACCGCAAGAGTGCAGCACAAGTGGTGTTCAATGCGCAACCATGCTCATCATCTCCTCTCGCAGTGCGCTGCTGTCCGTCTACTACCCACAGATTTTCCTCATCCTCACCAGCGGAAGCTACCTGTAGGTTCATGTGTTTGTTTATAATGCACTTCATCGATTTAATCACACGTCCGTTTGACTTTCAGCTCACCTGACACGTGCACTTTGATTGTTCCTTGTGCGCTAAATGGCCAATTACGCACCGGTGAAATTGGACAGTCGAGTCAGACCGAGTTAGAAAGTATTAAAAACGGTCGCTGGTGGGTTTATTTACAAGTCGTGAGAGTTTGACGTGTTTATAATATTACTAATTAACAGCTATATTATGATTTTATGTGATTTTTTCTATTCGCCGTGGTTGCACTTGGGGCAGAGATTATTTTTGGAAAGGGGAAATATGGAATAATGGATTATCCAGTCAGTCAAAACTTTGCTTGGATGTGCGTCAATGTATGTTGCTCAATCATTTAAATTTTTATTCCATGACGGAATCTCAGTCTATACGGGAAGGAGAGCTGCAGACTGTTCCCATTATTAGAGCAGTTACGGCATTTTTTTTATGTCACCATCGTGTCATAAATCGACATTTGGGTGGGGAATGAAGCCAAAAATGTAATCTCTATGATTTTTATATATCTTCTCGATGATGAGTTAACCTGCTCTGATGGATTTACACATGAAAGCAGAGCCACTGGAAGCACCTGGTCGGACAAGTTTCAAGCAGCACATGGGGTTGATATTGGACAGCCTCGTGGTTTGTCTATAGGAGCGGGAGCAATGTAATGAGCTTTACTATGACATTAAAAGAGAGCCAGGCCTTCACAAAGGGGAATGATTGCTGCACCATACATGCCTCTCATTCATAACAAGGGCAGGTCCTGGAAACTAAAATAGCTGCGGTGGTTCATGTTTTCTGTAACAGAACAGGGGCAGAAATGACAGAAATGAACTGGGTTTAGTCCCATTTCTATAATTAACTATTGTTGTCTTTCATGTGTTGCGAAGGTCTGTTCAATTACACATGATGTGATCTGGGAAGAGGGTGAAGGATGCAGAGAATGTGCCTCTACTGCAATGTGTTCTTGTTTATACCTACAGTATATATACATAGCTATAAATATATATCTATATTGTGTATATATATAATTCTAGACTGCCTGCACCAGTGAAATGGAGCAAAGAAGATCGAAAAACTGAAAAACGACATATATATAATCCACATATTGGCATAAATAAGCGTATTTGTCCAGTGCCATGCAGATAAGAGTATTTAAAAGTCTATGGTTGGCAAAACGAGTTAACTACGGACAATAATTATCTCTATGCCATGTTTACAGCCCCTTTGTCATTTTAATTTATTCATAATCTAATCTGTGTATATTTGTCTATATATACAGTATATATTCATATTTGCTTGACCTTGACGTTTGCCACCTGTTCTCTGTGTTATGAGAATTCTTTTTTTTAATTCTGTTGTATTGTTTTTATACCATCAGTTATTGATGTCCTTTGTTTTTCTTGTTAACTTGTTTGTGCAGTGCAGGGTTGTTCAGCGGGAGCACCCTCAATTTCATTGTACCTACACAGTACAATGACAATAAAGGCTATTCTATTCTAATACTAATTAAATCTTTTTAGTCCCTAGTTCTTATTTGCACATTTGAGTTGAATAACAGCCAAAAAAAAGCTCAACTAAATCAAGCTACTGAAGGAGGCAGGTGCATTTTTTGTCTCCATCTCTCCTTCCCAGACAGAATTGTTATCTCTTTCCTTGTGTGTTCCTCGCAGGGCACTGTCCTCTGTGGTGGCCCTGGGTGCAAACATTATCTGCAACAAGATACCGGGATTGGCCCCCCGTCAGCGGGCACTCTGTCAGACTCGGCCCGACGCCATCATCGTCATCGGTGAGGGCGCCCAGCTGGGAATCAACGAGTGTCAGTACCAGTTTCGCTACGGCCGATGGAACTGCTCGGCTCTGGGAGAGAGGACGGTCTTTGGACAAGAGCTGAGAGTAGGTCAGTCTGTGTGAAACTCAGATTCCTCACATTTCTTTATGTGTGATGGTAAAAAAACAACAAAAACATTGCATACTGCAGTACAGTATAAATATTGGACTAATATGTTTAGCTTTGATTAAATCAGTGGCTATGATTTGCAAATGGAGAGATTAAAGTGCTTGGTCACGCATGGTCCGGCACACTGGCTGTGAGAATAACATGTTTGTGTCATCAGATTCGCCCATCCCTGCTTTAAATTTAAGTATTGTCGGGTAATCTGTCATTTTTTAACTGTAAAGAATTGACTAGAATTGAAAAAAACAAACAAAAAAATGATAGTGAAAGACAATAAACACTAGAATAGAAATAAGGACGTTGCACTTCATGACCAGAGTCGGCCGCATATGGCCAGTAGATGTCAAAATCTGTTGCCGCATTGGGGCGACGAAGCCTTTCCCTATTCACGGGCTCCTCCAAATGCATCCTACTTCTGACTTCTTGCCCCTAAGGCTCCAGCAGAAGGAACCCTCGCACCGACAACACTGCCCCAAATTTATTGTGCGCTGAAAACAATCACTTTGTTTATGGTTATATTTAATTTAAAGCTCCAGTGTGTAACGTCTGCAGCCGAAGACGCTGCTAGCCTCTTTGCTCCAGGAACAAGCCGAGCCGAGTCTCTGAAGGTATTTTTTATGATAGTTCCTCAGTGGTTACGATCAAAGCTGAAAGACGAGCAGCGATGAGGATTGGGAGGAAAACATTTAGTGGGTGTTTTTAAGTCAAGGGTGCAGACAGTGACATGAATGCCTTCCCAGCTTCCCGCTACTTTCAGAATGATAGCCGCTCCGCTACGTTCGGCACAGAAATATCGCCGTGGGCAACACGGCGTGTGGAGTCGGCAGGCTTAACCGGCAGCGTGTGAACTCAGCGGACAAATGTAACGCGACCTTTGTTTATGTTTAAAAGTATTCCAGTAAAGTAGAACGTTGTAGTTCTCTGAGTGGCACGGACGCAAAGCTAGAAGTCACATGCAGGCGACGTAGACCTGAGGTGACATTCGAAATAATCTTGGAAGGTCGAAGTCTGTTGCCAGATGCCAGTTTCAATCTAATGTGGTTAGTGCAGACCCTGAATTTAGACACAACTGAGTTATAAACCAAACTATTGTGTGGCCTCATTTCGAAATCACAGGAGTCATCAGAGATGTGCTGTCGATGCTGCACAGTGTGGTGGAAATTTCATCACAATGCTTTGAATGTCCACCGATCTGGATATGGCACTCGGCCGCGTTGCCATTTCGATTCATCACACTTTTTGCGACGAATGCCGCAGGGCCGACTGGCCTCTGTCATCCTGGACACGAGCCTGTCTCCTCATCTGTCTTGCGTTGTCTTCAGACCTCCTCCAAATCTCTGCCCCGACCCAAGTGGCACGAAACAGGCTTCGAGATGGGTGGCAAGAGACTTTAAGTGAAGGCATTTTGTGTTGAAAAGCCCACATGCAACAACCACAAAGAACTCTCTGATTTGTTTGAGACACTAAAACGGAAAAAAAAAAAGTCCAACACAAAAGGATTTGTTAGTGTCCCCCAAAGGAGGTTTAGCCTGTAATTGACGAGTGGAACATCACATGTGCTTGCAACACACTGTCACAGGCGAAGTGTGAAGACTTTCTTATGAAGAAAGGTCTACGGCTTATCTGGGCGTGCCATCCATCGACTGAGAGAATTTATAACCGCAATCTGTAAATGCAGACACGAACACATCTCCCTGGTTTGAGGCCACTTTGTTGACCACTTTATTTCTCACAGAAGCCCGTTTGCTCCGACGTGAACCTCTCATTTAAATTGCATCTCAGTCCGAAATGTTTTGTTGCGGTCTTGCTGTGGGTTTGGATTCATGTTTAATCTAGCAGCTCTGGGAGCAATCACTTTCTACACAGGAGAGGGGCAGGCAGATGTCTGGATCCCTTTATTTCTTTTGTCAGAGGAAATGTCTCTTTTCTCTTGTGGTGTGCAAATGAGCACAAAGAGACACTTTGGTCTCAGCTTTCTACGCCGCGTCCTCTCCGTGAGCAGGGTTTTGGGCAAGATTAAAAAGAAAGATTAGACCTCATTAGATCTGTGTAAAAACTAATTTGGGGGCTGTAAATCATAGTGTCAGATTCGCTGGCATCGTCGCGGGGCCCCTCGAAAAGCGGCTGCCGCGCGGCTCTCGTGCCGCTCGTGTACCGTTCGCCACTTGGGTTTGATTGACCTGCCAGGCTTGTGAACTCATTAAGGATTGAGAGAGAACAGAGAGATTCATTCTAACCACTAATTGAAGTCAGCTCCAGCAGCTGGATGGCAACAATGGAACCCTGCATGCACGGCCGTACAATCAAAACAAATCACGGCACGAGGAGATGGCTGTTTGGCTATTGCATGCGCCCGATGCCTTGAGAAACACTCCCCATACAATACATGTGAATGGGTCGCGGATTTAGGCTGATGAGAGACGACTTCAGAGTTTGTTATGAGTTATGGACTCGGGGAACCGCAGGCCCGACGGTTTCAGCGGGTGAGTTTGTCAGGTTGGAAGGGAGCCATTAGAATCGCCTCTACCAGAGACGCCATGCATTAATATTCTGGGCTATTGAGAAGAACAAAGGCCCAGCATTATCCTGATTGGAGAGGGGGATATCCCGTTACCAATTGTTGTGCCAATAAATTCATTTCCCCGCCATAAATATAAATGTGTTTACTCTGAAGTTCAAATGGTGACAGACAAAAGCACAATCTCGGCGAAGACTGGCCACAGATTATTTCAACATTCGCCGTAATAGCGGCTAAGACGCACACAGAGTGACACTCAAGCCGTGTGAGAAATTCCATTGATGAAAAACAAGAAGACACTGCAAGACGGGCACAAGTGCTGATGCAGAGAGAGCTGCTGCAGTCCGCCAGCAGATGTCACTTGTGTTTTCTTTACCGCTCTCGCTATAGTTTTCACTGTGACAAGTCCACTGATGCAGACCAGAGATATGGAACAAGACGGGGGGAAGAAAAACATCTGAGATATTATGAGATTAGAAACATGTGCAAAGGAGAAGTACAATCTGTTACTGCGCTGGAATATATTTAAATGAAGGGAAAGTGAGATTAATGTTGCTGAGGCTTCCTCAAGTGGCGATGAAGCGGAGATAATTAAGTGGCAGATATTTATTTATACCTACTGTGCATCATAAAACAAAGGGGTTTACTGAAATGAGCCATGATTATTCGATTAGTGTGTTATTATAGTATATATTTTAGATGGATGAATTGGTTTAACAATTAAATTGTGGAAACATCTTTTAATGATGCCATACTTTTGTTTTTCTATATGTCACTTATGGATCATGACTGCTGCGCATTCTCTCCGTAAAACTCTTCCCCATAAAGTGCGAACACGCAGGGGAACCAAACAAGACCAAACACCTTCCCATGATCCCACGCTGTCTTCTGACATCATCAATCACACTCTTTTGCCGCTAAAGGAAAAGACACACCATGTGTTCAAGCACTGCCTTGATGTGACGGTCACCCCCCCTAAAAATATGTCCCGCCTGAAAATAATCAACCACTGTCTACCACTGTGGTTCACATTTCTGTCGAGCAACTGTGTAGAACGGGGTGTCAAACAATGTGAGATATTATACTTTATTTTTCAGTTCCAGATACCTGTAACTAAATGTCTGTGCCTTTATAGGATCCACTGCGCTCGGTAGGTTGTAATGCACATGTGTAAATGGTAAATTTAGGCATAATATTTCGGAAATTGCACGCGTTTTTCTCAAGAAATGTCATGTTTTGTAAAAGATACTTCATTGAATGTAAAACAAAGGGAAAACATTCAGAGTTCTTGTTGATTATAGGTTATTATGCTATTTTTTTACTGGTCCGGCCCCACTTGAGATCAAATTATGCTGGATGTGGCCCCTGAACTATAATGAGTTTGTCTCCCTTGGTGTAGAAGTTGTGGCAGATGAAATTTGTACTTTCATCCATCCGTCTTCTACCCTTTTATCCTCGCGGGGGGGGCCGACATAGGGAGAAAGGCGGGGTACACCCTGGACAGATCGCCAGTCCATTGCAGGGCCACATAGAGACTGCAACAACCATTCACCCTCACAGTCAATTTGGAGCGTCTAATTTAACGAAATAAAGGAAACCGGAAAACCCGGATTAACCCGGTCTCGAACCCCGGTCTTCTTGCTGCAAAGGCAAGCGTGCTAACCACTATACCGACTTTAAAAAATATTTAAAATATAGCACAATATCACACACAGTACCAATTGTAAAAAGAAGCAGACTGATTCAGATTCAGAATAAGAACTCCCGTTTAAATTGAAGTCAACGCAGCAGACGTTGTGATGTTCGGGTCTATTGTGTGAGTCAAACTCCAGAAATGTTGGATTCTAACTTTCCCATTGTGCAACCGAGTGGCATCTTTCATTTGATGACCACTGCCTCAATAGCGTCCACTTATTTCAAACCCGACATCCACAGTTTATAAAACACTGTTAAGTTTCCAGCCAAGAAAACATTGTACAACTGTTTTCACAGGCTGGGAATCCTGCTCGTGCCATAACTGCAAAACTGAGAGACAAGTATGCAGTTCTTGTTCTTATGATGGGACGACCGCGATTACTGAACTTTTTTTAGAAAGGATTGAAGTGATTTTATGATGCGACATATTAGCCGGGAATGCTATCGTTGCCCTGTTGTCTCTATTTATTCAGATTCCTCTCTATTCTCTTTAGGCAGCAGGGAGGCAGCATTCACATACGCCATCACTGCAGCCGGTGTGGCACATGCAGTGACCGCAGCCTGCAGTCAAGGCAACCTGAGCTACTGCGGCTGTGACCGCGAAAAGCAGGGCTACCACGACCAAGAGGAGGGCTGGAAGTGGGGAGGCTGCTCCGCCGACGTCAAGTACGGCGTGGAGTTCTCGCGGCGCTTCGTGGACGCCCGCGAGATCAAGAAAAACGCCCGGCGGCTGATGAACCTGCATAACAATGAGGCAGGACGAAAGGTAACACAGTCGGCCGACTGTGAAACACTGACATTTCACTGTTTTCACATTAACGTCAAACTCGGGCCCAATGGAAAACACCTGTCAGTTTTGTCATCTGAAAATGTTTGCATGGCATTATAATACAAATCTGGTTCACAGTCAAACCACAATGTAACTCCATACGCACATGGTTGCACAAAAGCTCTGGTCAGTTTTCTCGGCCTGTCACGCTATTTTGTGGTCTGAGGAAAGGTAAAGTTAATTAGAGACTCCAGTTATGGGGTATAAGTTATTTTCTCCAGGTTTCTGACATTAAGTTGGCTTACTGGTTAGTGTGCTGAAAAGTTGACGTGCCTGCAGAAAACCCAGCTTATGAGCAGGGGGCTGTATTTTAAAGCTGCAGTGTGAAACCTTTGGTGACTCTTGTTGTTGTTATTCTGGCTCGGTGACATCTTCATAAACAGAAACCATGCAATGTTACTCGTATGTCGCGTCCTTCGCCTGTAAACGGGTCCGGTAAAGACACATTATACCGAGCTAGATTGTGCCTTTACGCAAAAGACGGAGACGGATGGCGACTTTGTCCGTACTTTGCGTTAATTTGAATGAAACGTAGCAATATCACCGGAAATCGCGGGGGCAGTATAGAGTCCACACTATACTGTATAGAAAATAGAATAGAAAAATGAAAAGAAGCAACCAGTTACAGCGAAAGAACTGGAAAACTGGTTCATCCCTGCATCCAGAAAACAGAGAGTAACTGCCAGGCACTCGGCTTCACTCAGTGGCACGCTGTGGTTTTAAATCGAGGGGCTATCCGGTGAAGCAAGCTGTCAAAAGTCATCATCATCGATCTCTCGCATCGGCAACACCAACAAGTAACTTCCTCATTAACGGGACGTCTTACATTCAGAGGTCTAACATTCCACCACCGCGAAATCCACACACTTTTCATTCGATTTCATATCAAGCACAATAAAAAAATAAGCCCTTTTAATAGTCGCTATGTTGATGCCTTCAACGTATCTACTCAGCACTGCCCTCTAGAGGAAGTACTGTGCAAACGAACGTCCATACCAACACAAAAGAGGCATGTAGGGTAGTGACAGAGGGGACGTTTGGGACGGAGGGACGTAAAACGGACCAAAAAAGGAGTATAAGTGGGCCTTAAAGTGATACTATGGGACCTGACTGAGGGAGTGTTTGTGTGTATACAGCTGCAGTGCAGGGGCGGGTGGGGTCAAGAAGCATCAAATCGCTGAACAACCTGCTCCAGTCTGTTTGCGGCAGTCTCCCCTTTACTAGCGCAACATTGGCTATGAGACTGCATTTGAACATAGGTGTGTTTGTATAGGGGGAAAATGATTTTATATGATTTAGGTACAAGCAGACATTTTGAAGTGGAAGCTTAGCATGCAAATGAAAAGAGAATAACACGAGAGTCTGGTCTACTCAACACTGAGCTAAACTGTACTGTCCGTCTCTGTGTCTAGATCCTCGAGGAGAGGATGAAGCTCGAGTGCAAGTGTCACGGTGTCTCCGGCTCATGCACCACTAAGACCTGCTGGATCACTCTGCCCAAGTTCAGAGAGATCGGCTACCTGCTGAAGGAGCGCTACAGTGAAGCGGTTCAAGTGGAGCCCGTCCGGGCTTCTCGGCTCCGCCAGCCTTCCTTCCTGCGTCTCAAAGAGGCCCGGGGATACCAGAAGCCCATGGACACAGACCTGGTCTACCTGGAGCGCTCGCCCAACTACTGTGAGGAGGACACGGCTACAGGAAGCACAGGGACACGAGGCAGGCTGTGCAATGGCACCTCCACCCACACGGACAGCTGTAACGTGATGTGCTGTGGCCGGGGTTACAACACGCACCATTACACGCGTGTCTGGCAGTGCAACTGCAAGTTCCACTGGTGCTGTTTTGTCAAGTGCAACACCTGCAGTGAGAAGTCCGAGGTTTTCACATGCAAGTAGGGAACAAGCAAGTTGGACGGTATGAACAGGAGGGGGAGGGGGAAACTGGCAGAACTGGACAGAAGGTACGAGGATATGATAAAAGTGGACTTTTGAAGTATTTATTCAACATTTTGCACATTGTGACAGCCTATTTGGAAATCTTTAAAGAACAGAAAGTTGGCCGTGGAATGGAACAAAAGAGTCTGGAGAGTTATGAGGAAAAACAGTCACTCGGCATCTCGGAAAAGCACGCTTGACGGTACGAAGCTGTGACGTGAAACAAGTTGCGGGTTGAAGGGATTCGGAGCTCACACGTGACAGAGATTCCGCACAAGAGGGCAAAACAGCGGCAGAATACGGTTGGCTCACGCGAGGACTGGATACATGCTAAGTGGAGACAAAGTGCATTGGACTGCCATGAAAGACGAGAGGCTCCCGTTGAACGTTTGTCACTGTACACTCACACTGTATTCTGTTTGAACACTGAAAATAAAAAAAAAAAACAAAAACAAAAATATTTATGTAAAAGTATCAAAACTTTCAGTCTTAAAAGGACGGAGAGCAAATTCAATTCAAGGTCTAGGTCACATTTTTTTACTTTCACAGCTTTCTTCTCTCATCCACATCATCAGTGGTCCGTGAGGTAGTTTTTGCTACGTATTATTTTTCTTTTGCACTCACATAGTCTTCCTGTTTTTTCATTGGATATTACTAATGGGGTGCTGGTGCTATCGGGTGCTGTTGCTGAAACTCTCTCTCATGGACATATTCCCACCAGGGGCCAGACCCTTTGTTACACCAAGAGCCAAAGAGGCAGAAACCACTGACATACTATTTAAAGTATCCAACTTGTCAGTTTCAGCAGCACTTAAACTCCTGACTGTGTTCATTGTTTTGTTTTTGGAGGGCTCTTGACTTCTGAGAAAAGCATGTAAGCCTCAGTGGAACTCCATAGAGGTGCAATCAGGTTCAGATGCATCCAACATTCCCATGAACGGCGGAGACGTGGAATTCCACAGCGTGGCCTCTGCTTACACAAGGCCTTCCAGCGCGGTTTAGGCCTGCCTGGGTGGATGGCATGTGCCATAACCACACTGAAAGGGGTACGGGAGCATCAAAGGCCTTTAAAGTTATTTTTGGAAAGCACCCTTAATGTATTCAGAAATGTTTATTTAGGCTTTATATAACTTACAAAACAATTTGAAGAGTATATTTTTATATGAGGAACGTGGCACTTTATGTCATTTATCGGTGGAAAACAAAGTCGCAATTATTTACCAGTGTTTTCTTTTGTCATTGTATGCAGATTTGAGAGCTATAACTTATTTGGAATGTATGTCTTTGATCAAAAGTTCAAAAAAAGTGTAAATACTCATTGTGTTCTATCCAAGTAGCCCAGATTCGTCCATTTCGGTTCTTTGTGATCTTTCACAAATCAAAGTCACTCATCAGTGGGAATCAGGTAACCTGGTGGACGCTGTTGAATGACACAATAGTACATTGGAATTTAGAGAATTGAGATTTCTGTGTTTCCATTGGTTTCAATTGTTCTTTCAGTAACAAGGAGCGACTCGATGCTTCCAAAAAGTGTAGTTATGACATGAAATACAGCTAATTATCAAAGTTAATTGTTCACTCACAAATATGGACGTTTTTTTTTTCTTTTTTATCAATAAAACCTGAGTATCCTTTTCATGCCTCTTGAATTTTATGTCAAATCTGGCCTTTATTGGCTTCATTAAAATCATTACAAAAAAACCTGTTTGTCACACACAATTCTTTATTAGGCATTAAATAAACATATCATTTGACTGAAACTTGAAAATGACTTATTTTTTCTTTTCTTTTTTTACCCTGAAGAAGTATTTTTGCTTTAAAGGTAATTTATCAAACCAGAAGGCACAAAGACAACAACTAAAAGAAGCCTACAGAATAAAACGCTGATGTGGGAAACAAGAATTTATAATCTCCACTGCTGTGGTGCTAATGTGTTAGGGAGGTGAACAGACGACCGTGGTCATGCCACCTCATTCAGCACGACTGACTCACACAGCCTCTTTCCTGTGGGGCTGAAAAGCATTGCAGCCGGCCAGTCGAGCGCGAGTAACAGCTGTTTTGTTAGCCGCCTGAAATCCTAGGGACCGGAACCACATAAGCTCCCTCCACTATGCCGGCGGATTGAGGGGAGAGTCGAGTCGATTGTTTCAATACATTTTGTCATTAAAAATCAGAGGCAGAGCAAACAGGGTGGAGCAGGGTGTGGACAGGACTGAAAAGCACGGCATTGTTGAGGTGTCAGGATTATTCAGCTTATCCAGCGATAGCAGGAGCAGAGAGGGATGTCATTCTGCAAAGTAATGCTTCTGCTCTGGTTCACTACTCACTCACTCACTCATTAATTCATGCACTCACTCTACGGATGCAGACTTTTAGTATACTCTCATCTATCGATTAATGACCCACAGTCACTTAAGCAGCACGCACACGCGCACACACACACACACACACAAAGCTACAGCTAAAGAGGAAGTATGGTAAACACTATATAGTACAAAAGTCTTTGCACTCTAGAAAATATAAATAAAGCATGCTCAAAAGAGAAGAGAGGCAGTCAAAGAGGTAAATCATAAACTCAGTGAACCGAGTTTAAAGACGGTTAGTGATTGATGATGCATGCCATCAGCGCTCACACCTTATTTACCTACAGGATCAAAGCAGGATAGAGATAGAGGATTGAAAGTGATGAAGATGAAGGATAAGATTCAATAAGTTGAGTATAAAACTCATTATTTGAATAACCGCAGCATTACACCTCTCAGTGTACAGCCTGCCGGAGATTATCATTAGTAGACCTCAATACTAACGGCGTTGCAAAAGCAAGCAGAGACACAGTGATTACCTCACACTTTGTACTGAGCGTTGTTTAAATGACTGTGCATTACATGCATAGTTTGCTAGTTATTGCATTCTGCACTTTGGCCCTTAGATTATAATACGACTACTGACTATTACTATGTCACTTAAGATCGGAGGATATTTTAAGCATTTTGGAAGAGGAAAATAAGCCTTTGTTCCTCTGGCAAAGGCAGCGCAGTTTAATAAGGTAAGGTGGTAAGGAGGTTTGATTACATCATGTTCTTCTTTTGGTCATTCTCTGTTTCACGGCTGCTGCAGAAGTCACTACAGGCCTGGAATTAAACTACCAACCTCTGTTGGTAGCATTTCAAAGGGAAAGGCCAAGATACTGTGGTGCTCTTTGTTTTTGGGATTAAACCACAAAGCACTACACTTGCCAAATGTTACCAGCATGAGTTTGTCTGTACTTTTTTGGCTTTTGTGAGTCAAGTATTCCGATAGGTCTATCTGAGCAGCATAGGTTACATTGCAATAGTTGAAAAGGATTAACTCTTCTACGGATACATCTTATTTAAAAAGTGTTACTTAGTTTACTATATCTGTGATGTAGCGGCCATTTTGTTTCCTGTTTGATAGAGGAAGAGACATTTACCTGCAGATGAAGCTTAATACTGTATGCACTTGTTAACATTAGAGTACATGTTCACACAAGAAGGCGCACATGTAATTTATTCCCTTCTCAACAATAACTTCACTTGAAAACCTGCTAGTGGGTTGAGGATCTCACTTTCTCCTGGCTGCATCTCCGAGGCATCTATGAGTCTTTCCTCACAGTTTTGAGCAGCAAGCTTCCGTCTCGTTCCTCCACCAGGAAACCCAGTTCTCTGAGAGCAGAGTAGTCAGCGGGGCCACGGCGTTCCAGCTCAGCCACCAGCTGCTGGTTCTGCTGGTTGTTTTCCAGCAGGTTCCTGATGGCAAAGATGGACCACTGGCTGATGACTAGAGGCATCCAGTTAAGGACAGCAACATCAGAAATTCACAGAACTATGTATGTGGCGATTCAAATGCAATGACTAATTCCATTGCAGTTGCTTTTCTTTACCTAAGATTGCAGAGTGTGCATAAAAAACCCCATAAAAGACGTAATTCAGAACGGAGGGTGATCCAGGCACTTAAAAAGCCTTCATTCTAATGGCTACGTCAACTTAAGAAGAGCTAATGTGTCAACCAGTGGCCTTTGTCAGGGCTACATTCCAAGTGTCACAATGAAATGTGAACAACAATGACACGTATGAAAAACTGACAGTACAATATGAACACAGACATGATCACACAAAGGATACATGGGTTGTTGCTGTCTATGTTGCAGTTGTCCAAGATGAGAGGAATGCCTTCCACTTCTCTCACCTGAAAAAAAAAACAAATTCATTGAGACGTCAGAGAAATGACTGACATTGATGGATCAAAGTTTGAATAACTTCTGGAAGTGCTGACAGTTTCTCAGTCATTATTGTATTTGTATACAATGACCCAAAGCAAGTATCCTACATAAACTTGGGACACAAATCATAAAATTCTAAATAGCAAATGTTTCTAATTTTGTGAGTCTTCTTTCAAAGCAACGGTCAAAAGAAGTAACAGTAGCAGCAATAGGTTTTTCTTTCTGTCTGATGTCCATGCTTCCTGTGGTCTGACAAAGCAAACATGCCACAAGCATAGACTGACTTCCCATTCTCAGAGAAATAAGAGTATAGGTCTCATCAGTACCACTTAAATCTTCCATAACATTTCAGTAAATGGAGCATTTGGTCTAGCGACAGACTCGCCAGCTATTGTTGTTCGAAGAAAAAAACAAAGGGCAATCTCAATATGGAAGGAAATGCATTCAACCCAAGTATCGTGTCCACACTAAAGCAACAGTGTGGTTGTGGGTTCAAGTTGGTGACTGTCACAACACGGTGATCTGCTCAGTGTCATTGCTTACTGTTGCTTTTCTCTCACCATTGTGGCACCTGTAGGAGCTCCAGAGCGCCACCAAGCAGCAGAGCTTTAGAAAATGGAGATGTCACTTCAGTTGTCAAAGAAACAAAAGTTGCTATCACAAGCACCCAGGTCTGCATTTTCCAGAGAGATCTGAAGTTGCTCATACAGTATTATGTCCAAACTCATGAAGAGTTGAATGACAAGTGACTGGGCCCTGACTTCGACTTAGTGCATGCAGTTCAGTGCTTTGCATGCACATCTTAAATTTCTCCCAAAAGGTGAAGAGAATGACATTTGGTTTACTGGAAGAGATCTTAGTGAAAACAGATATGGGGCGATTTCTGACCACTGACAGACCACAGATCAGCATCCATAAATATTATAGAGAGGCCAACTGAGGGTGGCCATCCCACAAGCATTCCACAAATCTGTTTCTATTAAGTAGGACTGAGTCTATAATGGGCCATAGATAGAGGCCAACTCCTCCCCATCCACATCATTATTTATCTCTTTTTTTATGTTAATAGTGCGATGCTGACAGACGGAGACAAAGTGATAAAATCATGACAGAGGGAATGTTTCATATTTCAGCACAAAACCAAGCTGTTGTGTTGAAAGAACTCGTAAGCTTGCAGTCGCGAGAACACTCGGCCTCATGCACCATTAGATACTACACTTTGTGCACTCCTCACTTATTCCCAGCCCTAGGGAAATACTGTGGTTTGATACAACAGTACATTACTAGAACCTGCACTCTGAAAAAGATTATTATTACCTCCACCAAGGACATTATGTTTTCATTGCAGTCTGTCTGTCTGTCTGTCTGTCTGAAGGATTTGTCAAAAACTAAATGGTTTTCTATGAAATGTAGTTGGATGATGGGTGGAGCGTGACCATTGAATTCTGGAGTGGATCTGGATAAACGGGCGGATCCAAGAATTTTTTCCTCTTTATTTAAAATGATGAGTCAGGGTGTTGGCCTTGTCAGACGTTTGTGCTCATCGAGCGTTCTTCTAGTTTAGTGCAGAGGTACTTCCGTCAAAGCGAAACCAGGAGGGCCTCCCTGACCACTCATTGTGCTCTTGATATTGCAATTTGCAATTGTGCTTTAATGAAGAAATTACTCTTAAGGACCTATATATATTTCAGTTCAGTCAAATAAATGTTTTCCTTCCTGGCAGAGTTATAATACATCTTAAATTGACAACAGCCTCAGTATTAAGTTACTGACTATAATCTAGACTATAAAGTGTCAGAAAACCCTAGAAAATGTCCAAAGCCCAAATGAGCTTCTTCTTCTTCTTCCCATTGTCTTGGCCTTGTTCACTAAATTAGCTTATACCAAATAACAAGAAACTGTGTCTGTATGTTCAACTTTAAGCATATTCATTTGCAACTATTCATGTAACCCTATCATCTGCATTTTTGTCAATCAGTCAATTCAACATACCTTGTTCTGGTTGTTAGTGTTACTGTAACAGAGGTTTCCTATCAGCCGGACGAGGTGGGCCTTGAAGCTGATAACAGGGGAATGTGAGGAAGAGTCTCCATCGCCACTTAAGGAGGAGAAGTTCTGAGCAGTGCTGAAAATATTCTTACTGGCCTTCCCTACGGCGTGCACCTGCTGAAGGAGCTCTGTGGGGGAAAGCAAGGGTTGAGGAAATGGTGGAAAAGACACTTAAATGACCAAAGCTAAAATTTGAGCGAATGCATGTTGGTTCACTATATGATTTAATGAGAATCTGGAGAGTAGGTGAGTGCCTTTTCATTTACCAACGGTGGATACTAGAAGATCGGGGTGGTCCTGTAGGAACATGAACTGCCTGTGATCTGAGGTCATCTCACACAAAACATCCAGCAGACTGATCACTGTCAGTGCCTCCTGCAGGACCTACAGGGGATTACAACCAGCAGGTGTCATTCAAAAAAAAGAAAAGAAAGCATGTGCAGTATAATGCGGTTTAGAAAACATGCTCTTTGGCAGTGCATGTTTGTCTATGACCTATGAAAAAAGCAAGAACAATACCAATAATTAAAAAACGACAATGCTTCACATACAGTAAAGGTCCAGTGTGTAATAATTAGAAGAGTTCAAGACTTTTACATGCACTTTAGAACTCCACCATCATGTTTTAGAGCAGAAGCTCTTCAAAAGAAGAATGGCTACATCCACATAAACCCAAAAATCAACAACAAAGAAAGAGTAAATGGGTTGCCATAGTCTGCCATAGTTCTCTGATGAGCATGGAAGAGGGAGGTGTGAGTGGAGGAGTTCACCATTTGTTGCACTATGCAGTCTCACGTTCAGTTTTCATAAATTCTTTCCCATTGGACCTTTAAATCAGACTCAGTAGACCGGTTTTTATGACTTTCTGTACCTCTTCACTGGACGTAGAACCAGTGGCAAGCGTAAGCACAGCTCCACAACCGTTTTTGAAGCAATTTGCCAGAAAACGAGCCACACTGGGTGGAATGCCACACTCCTCTGGGTCTTCCTCTCTCAGTTGAGCAAAGAGCAGCTCTAGCAATGTAACCCTGGAAATCACAAATATGTAAGATACATTTTTGGGCTTCTGACAGTGATCTGTGACAAGTTGCACAAACATTTTTTGCCTTTTTCACTGGTTATTTTGCAGAATCAGAAACCACTAACATCACAGATCTGGATTGAGAAAAGTTCTCTACTAGAGAAATGACAAGACTGTCTCTTAGCATGTCAGTTTCAGTGATAAATATCAGTTTATTATGAAATATCTTCATCTTCCTGCAGCTGTATGGAACTGCAGTAAAAGTAAAGTACCTTTCATGGTGAGACATCCTTGAGTACATGTTCTCCACCAGAGCTGAAGATTTGAGGAAATGTTGAGTTGCAATGAGAACCCTGTAAATTCATACAAATACCACGTTAAAAGCTCAACTAGTAAGACAAAATTGATAGAAGTCAGTTGATGACAACTTATAACTCTTTAAATAAACGAATAATTGCTTTACACACTTACGTCCAATCCAGGTCAGGCTGAGTTCTGCAGAGCTCCATCACTCTGAGAGCCAGCTGAATGTTCTCTGACTCAGAAAGCTCTTCCACCTTGGCTTCATCCAGACATGTGTGGAAAACCATAGAGGTGTAGTTCACTGTCTTCTCATCATCCACACTGAGCAGGTGCCTGCTCACACATGTTTGACTTCACTTATTACAAAAGTAAAAATTATCAATCAAGAATTAAATTACCACGGTTTTACAATCATAATTTCTGACATTGCTGTTATAAAATAGTGTTACAAACTTACAGGAGAAGATCTGGAAAGCTCAGCTGCCAAATGTCATCTTTACACATTTGGTTTCCCACAGCTAAATTACCAAGGAACTGGACCCCACAACGCAGAGCTGAATAACGGGAAAATCCATATAAACAGGTTAATATTCATATTGTTTATCCAAGATTATGACATTTTTTCTTAGGATAAATAACTTCCAAACGTATGACTTACTTTCAAATATGCTATCTCTGCTTTCCAAACTTGTGGTGTGAAGGAAATTCAGAAGTTTAACTGACACATCAAGGAAACCAAGATTCCTGAATGACAGAATTTGATCATTTTGAGTTAAGTGTATATTTATTTGCGTCTTTGCTTATTTCTTTGGTCAGATAAGTGATCGGCAGGTTGGCATAAAAAGGCAGATACATATAATGCAATTTTATACAATAGCACTGTAAAAAAAGCAATGTTTATCTTGCTGAGATTGTGTCAAAGAAATTGAAAATGTTCTATGGTGATTCTTGGAAAGACTGTACAGCTGAAAGACCACCCTGTAGCTGAAGACCAGTATCTGTAGTCACCTGAGCAGGCTCTGATTGCGTGTGCTCTGAACACAGGAGTTCCTCTGTGCTCTGAAGCATTCAGCAGCCAGCTGCAGTTGCAGGTTCACAGAATGCAGGTCCTCATCGGGTCCTCTGGCAGCCTGCAGCTCATCACTGAGCCTGGTCAGGACCTGCAGCAGCTGAGAGAACACCTGCTCCTCCACAGCCTCCCTGACAACACACAAGATGACCAACAAAAAGGAGAAAGACAACAATTGGCATTCTGTGCAATGGTTTCTTAACTGCCACAAAAGATTATTTTCACAGTTAATCAACAAGAACACATAGTTGGACTGCAATTTGTAACGGACACTGTTTGGAATACATGGCAAATACATTGGTATATCAAGAAATTGACATATACCCAATCCACTTATACCAGAATTTAATAACAATGAGAAATGTGTGAGGTACACACAGCATGAGAGGATGAATTTCAACTTAATGATGTGTAAATACGAGCATTTTCATTTGAATCACACTGATGGCAGCCAATAGTAAATTTCACTACCAAACGATTACCTAGATATTATAACTGGAAATAACATGTTATATGATTATTTATAAGAAGACGAGTTATCATACAAAAGATAGATTTAAATAGTGCTGCTTTATGCGTCAGTAATTGCAGTGACGGGAGCGTCATTAATTGAAGTAGGTTCCACCTATGCTTATTTATGCTATGACTTGGCAAAAAGTCCTCTGTAAATGTAAATATCAACAGCAGCAATACAGTCACGTCGCTGAATAAAGTCACAAAACTGCATGTGTTGATATAAAATAATTCAGATAAAGAACTGTGTGTATATACAGGAATAACTGAATAACAGTAAACCATGACCGCGGAGTGACAGTGCGTAGTTAACGGCGTTTGCACTTCATGCTAGTTTAGCCAACAAGCTAACAACCACAGCTTCCGTGAAAAGCTGCGGTAAATGACGCTGTCCGCACCTGAAGTCCTTGTCCCGTAAGGCAGCCGTAAATGTTTTCAGAGCCTGCAGGTGCTCGGGACGGGGGTTTTCATTCAAAATACCAGCGATAGACGCCGACATGTCCAGGTTGCTATTGATAAGAGCTTCCATGTTTAGCTGTCTTCATGAGTGTGGGTGGAACATCCGGCGTAATCTGCGCCGTGTTATTGGTTCAATCCGGGACGAGGGTGGAGTCAGAGCATGTGCTGCTGTTTTCACAGAGATTAAAAGCCTCGGATGGAGAATCACCGCAGCTACCACTTAAAATAGGAAGGACTGGGATGAAGTTACTCATTTTGGGAATAAGTGAGTCAAGAAATGTATTCCAGTCCAAAATTATTTCGATTGCCTTCACTTATCCTCTCTTCACCCTACGTCATCAGCTCTATAATAAATGTCCATCATTTTTAGGAATGGCTCTTTTAAACATTACCGATATCAAAAGCCCATCAACCAATACCGATATCAGTCCGATATAGTCTCTTTCAGGGGTTGGAATCACAGGGTACGATAAAATATGTGATGCACGGTCCACATTAACAATAATATCACAAAAATAATGATTCTCTCATAGTCAATGTATTTAAAGACAATCATAGAGTGATACATCACGATATCTGTCCAGATAAAGATAATAAGAGCTGAAACCTGAATTGCATAAACTAGGTTAAAAATGACTATATCAACACTCGAGAGAGAAAAAAACAACAACAAAAAAACACATCCAGCCTTTTATCGTCCAACATTATCATCTCTGGTTAAAACATCATCATCATTACTATATTTATATGCTCTACAGTTTTACACCCACTCATTTCTGAGATGGAAGATTTGTATGAGCTGCAGCTGCTTCTTCAATCAACTCGCCTTAAAACGATGTTTCACAAGGTTGGAATTGTCGAGCCATGCAAGGCAAGTTGTGGTACAATTGTTGCAGCTGCATCAAAGAAGCCACAGGACAAATCCGCTCCGATTTCCATGTAGAGTGGTGAATTTTAGATTTCAATATTTTCCCCTGTAAACTTGTCCCTTGTGTTTTCACTGGCCAGGCACGGCACAGCAGCGGTGAAAGGCAGATCAACATGGAAGAGGGTAGATTATAAATGTAAGAGGTATCCATCTCAAGCAATTTGTCTGCTGTAAGGCGGGTATTCCAAAAACCAAACATTCCCATTATAGGATTCCCATTATTCATTCTTTTGAGCAGAATAACTGGAAATATCCTCACAAACTGGAAGTGGTGTGCTGTGATGAGGAATCTGAAGAGTTGAGTTACAGGAAAGAACTGGACATCCCATTAGATTTTAGTTATTCTGTAAACCTCAGAATAACTAAACTGGTTTTGAGCTGCAGCGTTGGCACTTTCTGCAGCACAAAACACAACTGCAGTCTTTATTGTTCACAGATGGTGGTGGTGGCGCAGCCTCGTGGTACAAAACACAGTCAATGTTGGGAGCAAGTCTGTAGGTGAATCCTTTTATTATCATGTGACGCGCATTCAACATTTTGGTCAGTCAACACAAATAACACGGGGTAAACATCAAACGGTGACTGTCCACGCACGACAACAATGTCTGAATTCATATTAGAGTTCCAGTGTGTAACGTTTAAAATTGTTTATGAGCAGAAACTTATTTATACTGCCCATAAATGTGTTTTTTTTGTTTAGTGTAAATTCACGTAGCCTTAGAATTAGCCTTTTACATGAATTTTAGGTAAGGGCCTTGCTTTATGGAGGCCGCTATCTTGCTTTGTAAAAAAAGTGGAAAAAGTGGGCTTATTTTTGGACATTGAGGCAAAAACTCTTTTAATTTTAAATACGTTTTATACTGTTAAACTCAAATTTAACTAGAGTGGGGTCTTTTTAAATTCTTAATACACTATTTTAACATGCAGTCAGTTGTAAATAACTGCCAGATATTGAAAGTTATTCTGGAAAAATGGGCAAAAGCACTTACTCACAGGACATTTTCTGGTTAAACTAAGCAAAGAGACAGCAGCTGATTATTACCATGTAAATCTGTCGTTATATTTAATTTCTCTCTTGTTAAGGCACACAAGGTATCGTATTGCTGTGGATTATTTTGATGGGTTGCAAACTGCAACTGTAATTAGATTCAGCACAATAAACGTGGCATTTGTAAACAATCAAACATTATATTTAAATCGTATTATGGCAGAGTTGCATGTTGTATTACTCATGTCGCGTTTCCCCTTTCCGTTTTAGCTCAGCTCAGAACCAGAACTCGGAAATGAAAATGTGCATGACAATAAGATTTTGATGGGAAAAGACTCCTGACTTGAAGTAATCCATGGTCACCCTCAACACAAGGTCTTTTGGGCCAATGATGCGTTTCACCTGCTGAACCACACCTGGAAGAGGACACAGATTAGGATTAGTGACTCAAATCCGGTCAAAAATATACATCAGGTAAATAAAATATGAGCATATCCTTTAAAATAGGGTTGTTTTTTTGTCTGGTTCTGAGTTTTCCCCTTACCCATGATCATGCCCTGGTGGTAGCGCTTCACCACGTCAAAGGAGAGATGTTCATCTCCAGCCATGATCTCAAAGAAAACATCACTTGCACCAGTGGTAGATGCAGGATAAGCTGCCACAGATGTCCGCAGGAAAATTATTTCTGTTGAACAAATTGGTTTAAAGCTTTTATTAGTCTGATAGAGGCAAACCACAGACTGAATTCAGTTCTTCAAATCAAATACGGATATTTATGCTACAATTAAACAATTGTTCTGTGGGTTTGAACTATGTAATTGAATCTGATGAGCTATGGCAGGTTGGTGGGTGGAAAGTTTTGCTTCCATAAGGCTGCAAATAATGTCAGAATTTGCTTTTGCAAGCTACTGAATGGAGTAACATGATACATGAACACTTGAACCCAATCATGCTGGCAGGTCAGACACAAAAGGCATATGCATATAATCATATGCTACTTTAAATGTCGGAGACTCATCGCGCAGAGCCACCAGGAGGCTGATGAATTTTATTTCATGCCACTTTTGTTGTACCCTCCGGTCCAGTGAAGTCTCTGAAGTAAGGCAGAGTGAGGGCGCTGTAGGTGATGAGATGGGCAGGATCCTGGGCACAGTCGCTGCTCCCAGGTTGGCAGGTGTTGATACAACGCAGACCGACTGAAGCGTCCTGTCTGGATCTACAGTGGACAGATGGTCGTAAAAAAAAAAAAAAAAAGAGAGAGAGAGAGGAAGAATTTGTGAATCAAAAAACAGAATTTCCAAAGGTAGTAGCATACAGGCATTAAAGGCGTAGGAAAATGTATTATATTAAGACATAAAATTACCAGCACGTGTCACAACACATGTTAAATTGAAATAAAACAATGGGGCAGCCAGTATATTGATTTTTGGCCTGCAAACCCCACAGCCCTGAGCACTGCAACACCCGGAACAGAACGGGACCTAAAAAGCCTCACTAGGTTCTTCAGTGGCGGTGGGGAGGAAATTGACAACAGATAATGACAGACAAGTTTAGCTAAAACTGTCGCTCAATATAAATATATACATACACTACTTTATGGTCTGTTATTGTGTCCTTGTTATCTTCTGTTGTTTCTATAGGCACACACTTTTACTTTCAATGTCCGTCTGTTGCTGACACGTAAACAAATGATGGGACAGTTTTTTTACACAGAGTGTAAGTACAGCTTCCTTTTTGCATTTTTCATTACGGGTCCAACATTTAGGAGGATTTATTGGTTGAAACTGAATACACCCATAAGTATGTTTGTAGCTTCAGAATAGTAAGGAAAGAGCCTTGCTTTACAGAGGGCCCCGTGTTTCCCTCATACAGCAGTTCGGTTTAGTACAGTACGGTACGGTTTGGAATGGTAAAACCCAGTCCCTTTACTTAATAAGAATGCAGAGTCATCTTTGTTTCTCACAGATTTGCACAAATATCACACAGTTATCATTTTAAATATGTATTTCGAAAGGGAAAATGAGAATAATGAGCATTCGAATAGACTGCGAAACACCGGTCGCAAGGGAGTGACGCTTTTCTGTTGCCCAATCAGCTGACTGTTACTGTACCATACTGTACCATACCATTATATATAAGGGAAGGGTACAGAAAAATGGAATGGTTGGGGACGGTTATTTTGGTAATATTCCTAATGGAAATGGAAAAAAATACCCACTCTACCAAACCAGACCATTTCACTTGGTGGAAACACGCCATATGTTTATATCTTTTTTGACATACAAAGGACACCGTAGTTCCCGATACACATGGGAAACGAAGGGGTAAGCAGTCTGTAGTCTCGCCATTAGATGTCACTATTTCTTACACAGTGGACCTTTAAATCTGGCAACAACACTCATGCAACAATTTAATTGGGACTGTTGTAACCACTGTAAATGCTAACGGTCGCGATTGTACGTATTTTACATCCACAATATCATTTCTAAACACAGTGTGAGAAAAGCTCTTTCGACAGTTGAGTTGAGCATGAAAAAAAAAACTGGCAACACCTGAATAGCCCCATAGACCTCTATGGTTAACCAAGTGACGAATGCCTGAGAAACAGGCCAAACCCTGGAATCAGAGTTGTGAGGGTTCCCCAATGTGAAGACAGTAAAGCTTTCAAACATAACCTCAGAAAGTGCAGCAAGAGCGCAACCATGTCATTAACAGCAAGCAGGTGAGTCCAAGTAGTTTCGCTGTGAGCCAGAGGCCAAAGCCACGGAGATGATTGTGCGGTATTCCAGTCCAGTGAAATGTCATCAAGAAGAAACTTGCTGGTAGAGAACCAGCAGAGGATAAGTAAGAATGAGAGTCACATGATTTGGCTATAAATGACATCATATTAAAATGGCACGAAGGAGGAAACGTCAAGATTTTTGACGAATTCAGCAACCGGCAAATGGGAAAATATGTTATATGTTATTATAATAATGACACCACATTTCACTAGTTATACATGAGTGTCCTTATTTACTAAGTATTTCAGGAAATGATGTGGTTATATAATCTAACTATCCTGGAGAATTATACTTCTTTGCATTTTTAATCCGCTCCACTCTAGATTCACTCAACCCTTGGAGTGGAACAAAAAAATGTGTCTGGTTGCATTTATCCAGCTGACCAGCAGCGCTAGTGGCCCTTTGGTATCATTTACAGAAGATTTACTGATAACCACCCAATATCAACACTAAAAGCATCATCCATCATGTGAATTGTAATGTCGCTCCACCACTAATTGAGAGCCCATGCTGCAAGGCTGGGCCCCGTGTGCCCATAAATAAGTGCCACGCTTATTTTTCTTGCTGTTCGCTGAGGCGAGGCCTGTTTGATCGTATGGCGAGGCTGCTTGGAGCAGATCATAGGAAAAATTGGTTTTTACATTAAAAAATGACCACAGCGGAGGAAGCACAAGAAGTTGTGGCGGAAACCACTGCCAATGTGTGTGTGTGTGCTTAGACAGTCAAGAGTGAAATACATTTTCTCTTTAAATCTGTCACTATTTTATTCTCAAACACACAGAAAGTACAAATAAATGGAAGCTGCAACAGAGACATGAGGTAGACTGAGCTGCCTGCCATCAGCAGTTAATGCATATGAGGGCATTAGTGTCAGAACATTGTAGAGATCTATGACAGCCAATGAGCCCCATCTAGTGGTGAGAGGAATGTCCTGATATACCTGCAGCTATACCATATCCTGGAATAAATAACATAAAGGCATCAAGAGCAGTCATAACAACTGAATTTAATGAACTTATCACCTTGTTGCTGTCATTTTTTATTTATTATAATATTAATTTGTGGCCACAAAATACTTATTTGTTCCAACGAAATAGGGAAAACGTGGCCACGAAATACTAATTTGTGGCCACAAAATACTAATTCCTTCCCACGAAAACAGGTAAATTGTGCGCATTAAATACTAACTCCTTCCCACAAATAGGTAAAATGTGCCCACGAAATACTATTTTGTGGCCACGAAATACCAATTCTTTCTCACAAAATAGGTCAAATCGGCGCATGAAATACTAATGTGTGGCCACGAAATACTAATTCCTTCCCACGAAATAGGTAAAATGTGCGCATGAAATACTAATTCCTTCCCACGAAATACTAACTCCTTCCCACGAAATAGGTAAAACATGCCCATGAATATTAATTTGTGGCCACAAAATATGTAAAAGAGGGCTGAAAGCAAACTATCTCTGTCCATCCCAAAGCTTCAGCCCTCTTTGGTCGCTTTAATTCATGAGAATGTTATTAATACTATGCGTGCACACATTTTACCTATTTCGTGGGAACAAATCAATTATTTTCTTTCCCATGTCATGTGAGGGGCTCCGTATATTTCTAATATCTTAAAGGGAAAATCTGGGTTTTGTTCAGCACAAAAGCTTTTCCCGCTCTAAATAATCCAATCCATATTATTCTAATGAAATGTCTTTTCATCTGGATCAAAACAGCAGTCAATGGGCAACAAGGTAACAACATCAAACAGGAAACTATGCTGACTCATTTGTGAAATACATGACTCAAATTCACTCTAATTTCAGTGTACATTTACGTTTACATCTTAAAGACTAGACTTCAAATGTGGCAGTTTCCTGGAGGTTCGCATGGGTTGCTCATGTGTGACAAAAACAGCAATCTTGGCCATGTACAGATGTGCGGTTCCATAACGAATCAGCCTCATCTCCACAGTCAGAAGGAAATCCCGAGGCTCAGACAAGACACGGCGAAGGGTGATCACGCCTCCATGGATCTGCCGCTGCACGACAAAGAAACCCTCCTCGTCTCCTGACGTGACGTTGAACAGCATCTCATCTCCCTGGATGGAATTGGCGGGGCCCATTCGGAAAATATCAGCGGGGACGGGAGTGTCGGTGGGGAAGCTGATGTTATAGAAGGAGATTCTCAGTGGAAGTGAGCGGCACGACGCAGGATCCCGCGCGAACTCACAAGTCACGCGCTCGCAACGGCTGAAAGGGAAAAATAAAATGAGGGGCTCACTGGACGGAGGGCAGAATAAACTGAACGTGTGGCTAGAAGAGGAAATGTAATAGAAGAAATCGGGAGATTGAATGTCAAAAGCGAGCCAAAACAAAAAAAAAATTGATAAATGAATGAATTGAACTGAAGTGTAAAATGAGACTTAAAAGGGTGAACTAATGATGAGTGGGATGCATCATGCACAGCTCAGGGGACAGTGAACCCTCTCATAACCCAGCAGTCTTCAGCGCTTACCCCTGCGATACTTGTCGAAAGTGTTGAGGACACTGGAAGGACAGACAGCGAAATCCCCCCTGGACGTTGAAGCAGCTCTCAGATACAGAGCAGGTGTGGCTCGCGCTTGCACATTCGTCAATGTCTGTAAACACGGGAGGGAAAACAAAGTGATACAGTTAATCACAACAAAACAAAAACTTCATTGCATTTTCTTTGGTGGGGAGGGATGGACAACTTCTATACACCATACTACAGTCTGCCTTTTATGAAAAACATACCAAAATATTCACTGTCTGCTGCTTCATCCTCGACAACATATACTGACAAAGAACCATTCATACAATTGTCGGCCCACGAGACAATAGGCAAATTAGGGCATGTCCTCCTCCAATTTTGTTGTTTACATGACGCATAATCTTGTGCAAGATGTGGCACAAGGCCAAAAGGGGTTGTATTTAATGTCTGAATTATTCATAGGTGTGTTTTGGGCGTAACATCAAATAAAGGTATTAAAGGTTCAGTGTAGAAGCCAATCTCAGCTTCACTTGTCATTCCCTTTAATAGCCAGGTGTGCCTATTTAAATGGTCTGTATTTATAGAGCGCTTTTCTAGTTGCTTTACGGTTTTGCCATTCACCCATTCACTCACACTTTCATGCAGCGCATTTTCTATCACTCATCTTTCATACTCATTCACAGGAAACATCGGCATTTAGACGAGAAGAGCTGGGAATCAAACCCACAAGCTTTAAGTTGAAAGACGACTCGCTCCACCACTGAGCTACCGTTGCAATGGCACACGCAGGAAATTGTAAACGATTCACTACTGAGATGATGGACCTGCTCTTGTGCGAAAAGATTAAGCGACAAATAAAAAAGTTGATGGTTGATGGTGATAAGACGGGAGCGCACCGTCTCACATGACGTGCCCAAATAAATTGTACAAATAACTACTGTTTTGTATTTATGAAAGCTGTAAAAGTGAGTGAAATCTGTGTGGCAGCTGACCTTGACACATGCGTCCACTGGGGCCAAGTATGTATCCAGTGGGAGGGCAAGTACAGGAGAAGCTTCCTGGGGAGTTCATGCAGCTGTAGGAACACACGTGACCTCCAGCGAGCAGAGCGCACTCATCAATATCTGAAAGAAACAAATAGTTAGAGAAAGAAAGAATAGAGAAATTCACTACAGTAAGATTGTATCAATGTGTAGTTGTTTTAAAAGTAAAATAGTTTGGTTTTGTAGCCTTTATATATACTTAAAATAAAGCTTATGACACAAACGAGGTAGAACAACATCTTTTCTGGTACGCAAAGGCCACTGTAGCTCCCGAGTACACTTGAAAAAGGGGGCAAATGAGTGGAGGAGTCCTCCATGAAGACAAACTGTACCGTCACATGTTATCCCATCGATGTCGCTCAGCTGGTAACCACGGCGACAGTAGCACTGGTAGGAGCCGTAGACGTTGGCACATTCCTGGTTACAAGGGTTCTGCTCACACTCATTTATATCTGTCAGCACAAAGGGACAGCGACGTTTGTTCACAGCTTGCTCTCATGGCATAATTTAAGTCTTCATTTTCATGAATTATTCAGCCTTTACCAGGAAGTCCCTTTACCCTGTAACACCTAACCCTCAAAATGTCAAGGACCAGAGAGTAATGTCCTGTGAGTAAGTAAAAATTTACTGCAATGTTTTAAAATATAATAATATAACAAAAAACATATTTACAATCAAATGTTTTGAGTCTTTTTCCCTCAATGTGTAAAAACAGGCCAAAAAATGGAAACTATGTACAGGTGTTCTTCCCACTCTTTCCTCTGTGGCGACAAAGACCCAGAACAAAATGCCAAACATTTTCCCCACTTCAGAGTAAAAACCTTTATGAATGAAAAGAAATTCCGGGCTTACCCTCACAGCTCTTGCCGTCTTGGGACAGTTTGAAGCCAGTGGTGCAGCTGCACTGGTAGGAGCCCTCAGTGTTCTCACACTTGTGGGCACACAGTCGCTCTACATAATGCTCCCTGCATTCATTAATGTCTACAGAGCACAGAGGACGGAAGTGATGAAACATTGAAATTAAATTAATATATACAAGAAACAACGTTATCGCTGCAAGGTACATTATGTAAGAAGATTATTGTCACATTATTGGGCAGGTTAACAGAGGATCCAACCAGGGTCTTTTTGCTGTAGGGCAACAACGCTAGCCACTACGCCACCATTTAGCCACACCTCATCCAATAATGGAGCTCATAGCACTTCAACACCCAGGTATAAAGATAGATAGATAGACAGCTAGCTAGTTAGCTAGATAGATAGCCAGCTAGATAGATAGACAGACAGAAAGACAGATAGACAGCTAACTAGTTAGCTAGCTATTTAGCTAGATAGATAGCCAGCTAGCCAGATAGATAGACAGATAGTGTGAGTGCTAGATAGCCAGCTAGATAGATAGATAGATAGATAGATAGATAGATAGATAGATAGATATGTGTATAAGTATATAACTACTTTAAGATATTTGACACATGGGCCCCTTTAAAACAATAATAAGATAGCTCTAAATACTTTACCTTCACACAGTCTGCTGATGGTGTTGAAGGTGTAGCCATGTCTGCACTCACAGCGGTACGTTCCCACAAGGTTCGTGCAGCCGTGGCCGACACAAGCGTTGCCAGTGCGACACTCATCGATGTCTGAGGCGGAAAGATTGAAGTGATCAGATTAGATTCAACTCCACTGTCACTGCACGTGTCACAGGAGGAACGAGGCAACGAAAACGCAGATTGCATCAAAGCAGAAGTGCAATAAATACAATATACTATTATATATGTCTAATGCCGCATGTATAGACAATGGGCTGTGACTATATGGTATAAAGTACAGTGTGCAGATGGTAAATATTACTGGGGAATGGGAATGATTTACTATGTGTATATACATATATATATATATGTATATCTATATATATATAGATATATATATATATATAGATATATAGATATATATATATATATATAACTCAGATATGCATCATGTACAGCAGTGCAAGTAGTATAGTACAATAATAAAAATATCTAAAAGCACAAAGAGCAAATACTTTTGTTGTATCAGTACTTACCTTCACAGCGTGTGCCCTCCTCAGTTAGATGGTAGCCTCTTCCACAGGTGACGATGTTCCGGCGACAGACATAGGAGCCCACCATGTTGACACAGGTGTGGCCAGACGGGCATGGACTGTCATTGGCCACACACTCATTTATATCTAATATGACACACACACACACACACACACAAACACACTATTCATCAAGCATTTTCACTTATTTTTAAATGTTTTTTTATTCTGGTTTTCAAAAAAGTTTAAACAAGTTTGAAGCTTCTTAAATGTGACTGGTGTATTTTTTTGTTTGTTTTAAGAGTTGAACTCACCGATGCAGGTGCCGGCAGCGTCCTGAATTAAACCTACGGAGCACTTCTCTTTCGGGCGGCAGCGGAACGAGCCGGCTGTGTTGGTGCACGTAAACTGTGGACCACAGTTGTGGGTCCCCAAAGCACACTCGTCCAGGTCTGCGACATCCAAGGAGATTGCGGCGTAAATACACTGCGCATACATCTTAGAACACAACATTCAGTATTGTGAACTCTAGAGTTGCCTCTTCTAAACTTAAAGGCTCAGTGAATAGGAATGAATGGCATCTGCTGGTAAAATTACAGACTGTAATAAAGGAGGGCTCAGCTGTTTACTCCTCCCTGTGAAGCAATATATTTATATTTGTCCTTAATTGCAGACATTATCATGCTAATAAAACCAAATTATTTTTATTTTAAAGTACTTATGGCTACTATATTCAATTTCTGCACATAGAGCTTTCTAAATATTACACACTGGACCTTTAAGAATGTCACAGACTATTTTATATCCTGAAAATCTTTGACGACCCTCCAAAACCTAAAATTATAATTACTCTGATCATCACAAAAGAACATAGATCAAAAGTATTTAATAAGGATGAGCCGATACGATACTCATTATTGGTCCGATAATGGTCAAAAAAAAAGAAAATTGTAAAATATGATACAATCCAAAAATCGTATATACGATCAAAATGTAAATAATGTTGTTGTCGGCTGTTTCTTTTCTTTTCCATGGCAGAAGAATATTTGTGACACAGTTGGAGAATTGTGTCTTTGAAATAGCTTGAAACGGCACAAATGTGTGCTGATATCTGTAGATATTCGAGTTTGTGATATCGGTATTGGTATCATGCCATCCCTAGTATTTACATACATTTAAATTTCACTTATTTATTATAACATTAGAGCTTCCATATGGAGACCAACTTTTTAAGATGACCAACGATCACAACCCAGATTTGCAATATAAATCGTGACAAGAGCCAATTTGTGCACAGGAAAAATATTCAGACTATTTTTTAGTGTAATTTATGTAATATCTGAAATCGTTATAAAATCGTTTTTTTATATGTCCCCCCGGGACAACCATATAAGGAGTGCACAGTGCAACTGTCTTGTTACCTTCACAGCTGTTGTTGTCCTTGAGTTCATACCCTGTGCCGCAGCCAGTTTGCCTCTGACAGCGAAAGGAGCCTTCTGTGTTGATGCACGTTTGACCGGACATGCAGTTGGGGCTGCCCGTCAGACACTCGTTTATATCTGAAATAGAGAGACATGCGCCCACAAAAAGTAAATTGACACATTATGTCTATTATTTTTGAACTAACACCATGTTGCGTGAATTGCTTTACGAGTTAGGTTGAACTAGTGCACGTGTAAATTATCGACATGACTTACCTTCACATGTCACTCCATCACTCTGCAGTTGAAAACCATCTCGACAGCCACATGAGCCGTCGTCGGTGTGCAGCTGGGAGCAGGAGGAGTCTGAAAAACAGCACGGAGAAGAAAATGAGTGACTTTACAAAATCATATAGGAATTAGACAAAAGCCACCTTGAGGTCAGATCAGTGTAAAACCCTTTTGTTCCATGTGCTGTTGTTACATTTGTTGAGCTCTGAATCCACACATTCTGCTTCTGCTTTTCTTTCCTTGACACATTCTAATAGCAGATGATATTAGACGCCTTGTTGAGTGAACTCTACTGTATTTTTTCTGTTTATTTATTGTGTTACATTTTTTAATTGCCCCTTGGGGACATTAGTTGGTATATTTCACTCAAAGGTATAGTACACAAATAAATGCAGATACATTTGTGTTGACACATGTCAAACACACAAAATACGACTCTGTCTTCATATACATATTAATAGTAGAAAGTTTTCAATGTTTGAAAGGTGAAGTACTTCATTTGAATTCCTCCATGCAGCTGTTCCACAGATACACTCCCTTAACTTGTATCCAGGTTTCTTTATTGTTTGTTCTAAATGCTGTGGTTTTTTTAAAAAAACATTTCATTTCCTCTGAGTTGATATTGACTCTCTATGGTTGTTGGCAGAGGTAATCTTTTAATTTAAACATACATTTCAAAGTGCTCAGGTCCACATTTTAATATCCGTAGGTTCAGAAAGTTTCTACATAATCTATAGGCTATAAACTATAAATTAAAGTTTCTACTTAACTACATAACTCTTATGTATGCTCTTTTGTTGCTATAGCTATAGGACCCAGAATTACTCAGGCCCTGGTGCCACGACCCGGAATTTCTGTCCTGTGACTGTTGGTAATAACAATAATAATAACAACAACAACAACAATAATAATAATAATAATAATAATAATAATAATAATGATAATAATAACAACAATAATAATAATGATAATAATAATAATAACAACAACAATAACTGGGTGTCTTTTTTTGGTGAAAAGAAATTTACTGTTGTCCCTGAATTTGAGATTCAATAATGGTCAGAAAAGTATTTGTCAGGTCACATTGAATGGTCACATTGAATGACCTATGACCCGGTGTCACAGATAGAGGACTGTATACCCCAGATTTTGGTCAGTCTTTCGCATGTCAAGCTCCATTTTGTCACGTTTTTGTTACTGTTGTCTTATATTTTTGTGTGCCAGAATCTTTCATTACTTCAGAGTTTAAGCCAGGGGTAGGATATGTCAGCTTCAGTCCAGCTCTTGTCCAATTTAACACGTGATTCAACTCCAAATCATATTTATCAAGGCGTGTTTGTGCGACTTAGAAGAATTCAATTTAGTTCACTTTCACTCACACTTACTTGTTCACATGCAAACTGACTGATAGTGACCGCAGACAACCGTGACAAATGCGGAGGCATGAAACCCGTCTTTTTGCGGTAAACACAATTACAGTCCCAGCATATGTGAGGAGGACGGAGGTCAAACACTTTGCCTCTGTTTGCTCTTATCACTCTGGCCTTTGCTCTACACGAGCACCACAATGGTTTGCTTTTCTTCGCAAACAGATCTTTGCCTCCCACATGTTTGTGCTTTTCACTTGGAGCCAGTTGGGCAACAAAAGCTGTGAGCCACAACAACTCACCATTTGGCATCATTTCTGCAGTTTAGCCCACCAGACCTCCTGTGTGTCTGGCCTGTGGGAAACAATCTGCTCCGCAGATACAATCCACTCCTTTGTGGAAAACAGTGCTGCTCTCTGATTCTTATAATGCTGCTTGTTCAGACATGATCGTGCACCTACTTTAGTTAAAATACATCATATCCCTGAGAGTCTAAAGCCTAACAAAGTCACACTGCGCTGAAAGTCGTTTGTGTTTAAATGGCCACGTTTAATGATTGTTTTGCTCTGATTGACTTGAGCGTCACAAAGATGATAACAGAGAAGAGCTAATCACGAGAAAGAGAGAGGTTTTGTTTTGTTTTTTTACCTTTAGAATTCAGTGTTGGCACCTCTGCTTTTGTGTTTTGGCTGCAGCAGGCTGCAGCTGTTTGTGCGCACTGTGTCCCCACCAACAGACCCTGAAGGTTACACTTCAAACCCGGGCCTGATGACAGGCCGAGCAAACAGCAGTCACAACACATCTACACAGGGACAAACAGAAAAAAAAATGCGATGTACAGAGGTGAAAAAGGACAAATACTTGTGTTCCTATAATTGAGTATACATATATACTACTTCCATTTTTTTTTTATTTTCACTTTGTCAGTTATATGTTGGCACCACACAAGTCCCTCATCTGCTGTTAAATTTTTACTAACTTTTAAATGAGCCACTTTTCATTTGACTTGAGTATATTTTTACTAAGTAAAGTAAAGACTGGAGCTCAATGAATCAAAGCACGACCTGATTGGATTTTAAAGCTGCAGTGTGCAACTTTTGACGGTGTTGATGATGTTACTGTTACTGTCACTGTCACTGTCTGTCTCTATGTAAAACACATCACTTCCTGTGTGGAGTGAGGGCATGCCACTGGGCGACACAAGATGATGGTTCGACTCTGACAGACATTTGTTAGTATTCAAAAGTAATGTTGTTTTTTTTGACATATTGTACTTTATGTATGTATGTATATATATATATATACATACACTTTGTATATGTAATATACATTTATATAATGCCCTTCCTTTCTTCCCCTGGTTGTGACTAAGAACCACCTTTGAGATGTGAGATTCCGAGGATGCAGACACGTCACAGGCTCCTTGCCTGCGAGCCAACTCGACGCCGCTGTTACAGAGCCTCTCCGCGAGTGCTGCCGTACAACACTGCTCTTGGACAATCCTGTGAACGAGCAGAAAACGTAAGCACGAGCAGGAACAGCACTATCTGCTCTACGATAAAGAGCACTGTTCACTTAAAGGAATACGTCACTGATTTTGCATTAATGAGGACTGTTTTTTGGTTACTCTACATATTTGCTGTATTTTGTGGTTGTATCTTCACAAAGAGACCTGGGACTTTGCAACAATTCTATTGGCAACCTTTTCATATTTACATTCATTATACCATGGGCTAGTCTCCTCGCCGAGTGTCTCTATTTTACTGTTCGTCCGCGGCAAATGTTGCCTCATCTGACCTCCATGTGTGGACCAGGTGTTCCCCCATCAATCACCACCTCCATGTTTCTTTAAGTCAAAAAGGGCCCCTCGGTGCTAAAAAGAACGCTCCGGGCACTTAACGCCTGCACTAACAGTGTCGTAGTTAAATGTGGGCTGTAGAGACGATTTACAGTTTGTTTCCTGCTTTTTAAGACGCCATCACAAACCCCCCAGCCTCAGAGGTCGGACATATTTCCCACTGGAAAACTTTCACTTCAGGCTTTTTTTCTGTCTCCACACTGAACACCTATAAACCCGCAGCTAAAAAGTCTACGTGGCCAAGAAAAACATTTATCAGACCCACCTCCTTTCATCCCACTGCCATAAGCATCTTAAACCAACATCCACATGTACAAATTAATGTTGTATTACAAGTTCAGTAATATTCTTAACTATGCCTTTTTTTAGTCTATATATGAAACAAGTGCCAACTTGACCTTATATTAACTTATTTGGTGTTTAAGTAACATCTTTAAATGTGTCAACCATTTGTTTTAAACAATGGATGCTGTGTATTTTACTTTACTTATTTTACTGTGTGCTGAGCTGAGAAGATCGTGATGGACAATTTTAGTTGTAAGACGTGGGATACACAACCACTTCCATGAAATATCATTTTACAATGATCCCCTGTTTTGTTTTGGCCTTTCCTTGTGCCCAGCAAGGGATATTGATTATATATTGAATGATGGGGACAGGTGAATGAGGAGGACAGGTGAATGAATGATGAGGACAGGTGAATTGGCGCTAATTAAGTGAGTGAGAAAGCTGAAGCATTTGTGACCTTTGACCCATTTTGACTGATACATTACGTGTTTACATATTTTATTTTCTCAGCACTTTAATTTGTAAAGGTTTGCCTTTAATTAAAAACAACGAATGTGAGATTTGTGTCCCCTCCTTTTTGCACGACACAAGAAAGAACCCCAACCTTGTTAAAAAAAAGAAGTAACTAAGCTACTTTTTTATTTTAACTTGAGTAGATTTTTAGACCAGTACTTTTACTTGTACTTAAGTATAATGTTATCAAAATAGTGGTAGAATATTTCAGTACACTTTCCACCTCTGCTCATGAGCCCGTCCATTTTGAGACCCCCACCCCACTTTTTACCCCCATGCAGAAAGACCACTGTTGTAAGGAGAAACCAGGTGTTTCTTACCTGCAGGTGTGGGAGTGTGAGAGTGCTGTGAGGATGGAACAGTCTTGTCCTCTGTGGGCTGCATCCCTCCCGTCCTGACAGCATTCTTGCACAGTGGGAGGCTGAGTCTCTGCAGGGTTGGGATGATGGGATTAGTCATAAAGTGGACGCAGCGCAGTGGGTGGAAAACAACAGCATGATGAACTTGACTGGACCAGCAGTGAGTGATTTAGTGACTGACTCAGATTTAATTAAAATGGGCTCACACTCGCGTGATAGGCAGTGAATGGACGACAAAACAGGCTCCAGTTGAAGTTGTGGAAGTTTCCTAAATAATCATGCGCATTTTTTTTTCTAGTTTTTTTTTAAAAAAAACAAAAACACCAACAGATTTAAAATTGGTCCAAATTCTGTTGCACGTAAATTCGCACGTATCTCAGTTCTCACCTTGTCCCTGGAGAAGTCCACATAAAGAAAACACAAGTATTATCCACGGCGCCATCGGACCCTGCGTCGCTGCGTGAAGTGTCCCCAAGTCTTGATTTGATGATTTTAAAATGTACCAAGTGTTGGATCAGTGGGTCACACAGCGAAAGGGAGGACGATGAGCGGCTCCTGCAGGACTTTGCTCCGCCGGGGAGGAGAACATCTCACAGGAACAGCAGCAGGAGACGCGGACGTGATTTCTTAGGTTTGTGTGGAGGTGGTGACTCGGTGGGTGGAGGTTTAACTTTGTCACCGGGTGACTATACCGCCGACAACAGGTCAGGATGTGGACTGAGCATGACGTCAGTGAGAGTCCAGAGGAGATGCTGCTGTTGATAATTAAAAAGTGCCAATGTGGGACTTTTAATTTGAAATGTCTCAAAAATTGTACTTTTTTGTACTAAAATTGTGGCTTTTCTTTTTTTTTTTTACAGTATAATAGTAGTCATAGGTGTCCTGAACACAAAGTAGTAAGTCTTGTCCAGAACATATGACAATTTATTACATCTCAAATTTTTTAATTAAAAAGAGCAAATATGGGACTTTTAATTTGAAATTCTTCAAAAAATTGACAGTAAGAATGTCTGATTTACAGTATGCTAGTAGTCATAGATGTCCTGAATACAATCTAGTCAGTCTTGTCCAGAACCTATGAACATTTACATTTTATTTAATCACAAAGTTGACTATTTTTTGATTAAAAAGTGCAAATATTGGACTTTTAATTTGAAATTCGTCAAAGATTGTACAGCAAAAATGTCTGATTTACAGTATGCTAGTAGTCATAGATGTCCTGAACACAACCTAGTTAATCTTGTCTAGATGTAGTAAAAAATGTGTTTTTACTACATCTCCAAGTTGATAATGTTTTGATTAAAAAGTGCCAATATGGGACTTTTAGTTTGAAATTTCTCAAAAATTGTAAAGCAAGTAAAACATGTCAGATTTACAGTTTGGTAGTAGTCATAGATGTCCTGCACATAACCTATTCCTCATGAGAACATATGGGTAGTTTGTATTACATCTCAAAAACAACTGAGTACGTGCATGTGCAAAACACAAGTCTGATCAACATGAAACACCGTTTATTATAAATATTGTAAATGCAGGTATTTTTAAATGTTCCACAAAGTTGGTCGAGTTCATCTACAAGTTCTGTGTGGATTCAGATTGTAATAAAGTGAAGACACTGGACAGAAAACATTCTATTTTCAAGTTTATGTGTGATGACGCTCTTGTTGTTGTGCATTTTCCCAATATTTCAGTGACAAAAACATTCATTTTCTAGCCTAACGTTATATCCCAGTCATTGCGATGCAGAAGGGCAGGGACACAGCACTCTTGTGTCAGACGCTGATAATGATAAAGTGATTACTGTGTCTCTGAGTTATCTATCACCAGTAACATTTTAATAAATAAAGCCAGTAAAGAAACATTTTCTTGATAAAAAAACAAACAAACGATGCAGCCGTATGATGAATCATCTTTGGGATTTGGGACATGAAAGGCCTTGAACTGCGATATGACAATTTTGTTTTTCCTTTCTTAAACGCCATGTTGTGGCAGTCAGTCGTCATTGCACAGATATGTGTCACTCCTTCCTGTTCAGGAAATAAAAGTAAATACAGCAGCCATATTTGTTAAATACACAGCATTATTACAATACTACTAAAATAAAAATGAATACTAATGCAATGAAACATTTGTTTTTACGAGCCGTGTGGCTCCAGTACAAGTGAAGGTACTGGAGCCATTACTATTCATATTAAGACATCGTGCATGCATTGTTAACCCAACGTCTTGTGTTCTGATTTCCATTGCAGCAGGTGTGTCCTCAGTTCGTGGGATTATTATGTACAAGTAAAAAGCAAAGCAACTGATGATAATTTACCCATGATCCTATCTTTCACGTTCTTCAAAGATAATTATATCACATTAAAATTGTACACCTCTGTACAGCTTGTTTACTCCATTCCTTGTGCACTTACAGCATCACTGCTACTGTACACTGTTCCTATTGCAAATATAACGCGGTACAAAAGCTTCCTGCTTGCAGCGGCAACATACAGGTCCCCACTGGGGCCAATTCTGCGGAAGACTGAAATCATATATCCTCTCTCTACAGCTGGAATATCCGACTAGCCCTCCTCTTGTTTGTCTGTGTCTGCGGGATCCGCATCCTCCTTCTGGGTTTCATGTGGATCGACAGGCTCTGATGGCAGTTCGGGATTCTCCCGTTTAGGGGAACTGAGAACTGCACTGTCTCCTGATTCACCATTGGTAGCGAGGGAGTCTTTCACTTTCTCCACAGAAGATTTCTCATCCTGCTTCACCTCCACCTCAGAGCCGGTTCCAACTATAGAGGAGGCCTCTATAGTTGGAACGCCTCCATCAGCAGCTGCGACCTTTTCTTCCGTCTCCATTACACTTGTGTCAGTCGCCTTCTCCTCCGTGTCGGTCGCCTTCTCCTCCGTGTCGGTCATCTTCTCCTCCGTGTCGGTCGCCTTCTCCTCCGTGTCGGTCATCTTCTCCTCCGTGTCAGTCGCCTTCTCCTCGGTTTCAGTCTTTTCTTCCTCTGCTGGGACCAACGTTTCTGTGTCGGGGGCTAAATCTTCTTCCACGGGTGGAATTCCATTTTCCACAGGACTTTGTGGCGTATCGTCTTTGACGGGTGCCACACTTTCCTCCATCATCTCTTCCTCTTCATCGTCTATCTCGTCCTCTAGTGGAGGAATCATCTGTTCTTCCCTCCCACCTGGGAACACCTTGTCTGGGTAGATAAGCTTCAGCTGCTCCTCAAAGTAATCCTCCAAGTACAAGCCTGCACTCCCCACTTCTGAGGATGCCTGCACAGTCGGTGAAAGACAAAGTGCTTGAGTAAAATAACAAGTTAAGGTTCAAGAAATTGTCTGCAAGTCACTCTAAAAAGGGTCCAGTGCGTAACAATGTAGGATTTATTAGCAGAAATTGAATATACAGCTCTGTCCAAAACTGCTGTAAAGTAAGAATGCTTACATTTCTCTGGATTTCAAACCTGCCTAAAACTTTTACTTTTATCACATGTACACAGGAGAGCTAATGAAAATATACAAGCTTGCAAAGCTTAGCCCTACACACGAGCCCTAAAACACTACTTCTCCAAACACCACCCTTGGGTTTTTGCACAAACGGCACATAAGTTTGGGAAAGCGTTGATGTCATAGCTCTAACCCCACTGGCTTTATGCACAGACAGCACAAAGGGCTGTTTTGGGGGGTGTCATGTGTAAGAAGACACTACTTGAAACAAATAAAAGTTTTCAGAAAGCTTTCAAGTACGAAAAAGTAAAAGATTTACAGGTAAAGTTCTGTTCTTATACAGAGTATGTACTGTGGGCACGGACCTTGCTTTACAAAGGCCGCCATCTTGTGGTGGCATATTGATACGGCAGCATAAACTGATGTGCAGTTTTTGCCTTGATAAACCAACAAGGAAGAAGGAGGAGATGGCAGAGTGGGTGTAGAGATTTGTGAGATGAAGTGTTTATGTCCTTTCTAGTGTGTAAAGGCCACTGTAGATCCTTGCAATGGAGCTTTAAAAACTAAGCAGAATGTGCGTCATTTCTAATTATCCCTCAATCAAGGGCAACTGGACTTGGCTGTAGATATTTAAAATCATAAAGAAAAGAGGCAAAAGAAAGAGAAGAACCCCCCCCGCCCGAGAGTACAGAAACTGACTTTTACCTTGTAGTATTTTGCACAGTTGAAAAAGATGAGCCTGACGTCCGTGACGAACCCCTCCGGAGAACTATAACTTTCTCCATCCTTTGACTTCAACTGCAGCCTCCTCTTCACTATTGACAAGTCCATCGGAGTCTTGATCAGCTCTTTGTACCTTTTTGTCTCCTACATTAGAAAATGATGGAAAACATTACGATATATATATATATATACACACACACACATATATATATATATATATACATACATATATACACACATATATATATACATATGTACATATATACATAAATACACACACATATATATATATATATATACACACATATACATATATATACACACATATATATATATATACACATATACATATATATATACACATATATATATATACACATATACATATATATATACACACACATATATATATATACACATATATATATATACACACACATATATATATATATACATATACATATATATACATATATATATATATATACACATATATATATACACACATATATAAATACACACATATATATACACACACATATATATATATATATATATATATATATATATATATATACATATATACATATATATATATATATATATACACACATATATATATATATATATACGTGTGTGTGTGTCTTTCTCAAAAAATACCCAACAGATTTAATGGTGTCATGGTTTATCATCTATTTTCCACTAAATGTGAACATAATTGAATATTAAAAAGACCTGACAATAGCTATTGAGACCATTAACTCCCCAGGAAATGGTTCAGTGATGTGATTAGTAGGCTAATTTTTCAATATAATAATAATTTCACTGACTTGCAGTCCAGTGTCCAGCTGACATGTTAAGGCTCCTTTTAAACTGTTGAAAATATATATCATTGAAAACAGGGTTTACCGATGGAGAAGCAGGCAGTTGGAAGTCAGCGCTGAAGTCATTGCAGAACAGACGCAGTAGCAACCTTTCACACTTCTGTTTTAAGAAAAAAAAAAGTTTTAAAATAAGATTATCTCATTTTGTTCTCCACCATTAGTCATGTCATAGCAGGGCAGGATGGAGGCGTACCCTTTTATCAAAAGGCGAGATTCCGTCAGAGACAGCGCCGTCCTTACTGTCACAGTCGTACACCATCTCAGGCGAGACGATGTCTCGGCAGAATGAGCAGAACCACTCACCACTGACGAGAGAAAAGAAACGTCACAGAAAGCGGTTAGGACACATGCAAATATTGAGCGGTTACTGCAGCAATGAGATCAAAGTTCTGTCTCTCGCTACACCTGGAAGAGTTCATTGTCATCTTTGTCATCAGTATTAATATATAATCTTATATTATGAAATGCTTTGAAAAGGGAAATGCAAGAACAAGACAGAGACATTTCTGACACAAGATCAAAATGTCTTAAATTTTCACCTTAATTTGTTTAAAATTATTTCGCTTCCGTTTCTCAATAGCTACAGAAAATGAGAATCATTTTAGTGGAACTGCAAAGCATAACTTTGTTATAAGCGCCACAATAATCTTAATAACGAAGCAAAGAACACAAAAAATGTGTTCATGGACAATTGGATTACTACAATTATATAATATTTATAATTTTTTTTTCTTAGACAAAATGTGCACATGCAGCTTTAACGTTCACAAAAAAACAGGTTGCAAATATGACTGACAATACCTTAATTGTTTAATTATTTATTAAATCTCTACTGTCGATTCATGGGGTGGTATCAAAACAAACTCTCATTTTGTATTTGTACAAACTATGCTCGAAGCAATTAAGATTCCTGTGTCACGGATTCCCCATTCAGACCTGGTATTAACATCCATCCCAAATCATCCAAACAACGAAAGTACGACTGTTCACACCTGACAACACCAAGCGCCCTGGATGTGGGAACATAGCCCACATCGGAAACTAGCTTTTTTTTACCAGATCTGGAAAGGGTCTGTTAGACTGTGTGTCTGTCACCTGGGGGACTCATTCAGCGTGGGGATGTGGCAGGACAAATGGAAAACTTTGGGACACTTGTCGCAACACAGCAGCTCTCCTCCGTTCTGACACACAGCACACCAGTCCTCATTGGGATCGTCCTCAGGCTCCGCTCGCTTGTCCAACACAGGTTGCGCCGTGGGCTGAGGACACTGCCCATTCCCAGGGTTGGACTGTGATCTAGGCACCGGGTCTGGGACAGACACCTTCTGCTGCTGCCGGGGCTTTGACTGAACCCCAGTGCTGCTGTCAGGTAAGCTGGACCCCACACTGGACTGCACCTGCAAGATTTATGCGGAGAGACACACAATAACTAATAAACGAGACAATTGGAAATGGCACATTTAAAGTTGTGATCTTTTAACCAACAAAAAACAAAAACTAAAACATTTAAGACTACATATTGAGGTTTTCTTTCCCCCTTCAAATTTTCTTACAAAACGGACTTCATCCTCGTCCTCCGGTTCGTCCTTGATGACGATTATGGGACCCGGAGATGACCTCCTCCGTCTTTTGGAGGAGGGAGCAGGCGGCGGCTCAGAAGTTCTCTTCCAGGAGGAAGTCCTTCAGCACACATGACCCAAAACAGAAGAGAAAACACTGAAGAGTGAATTACACTATAGGCTGCGAGTTGAGTGCTGGACTGACACAAATTAAAATAAACGTAGTCATTTCACATCAAAAGAGACGGATAGCATTTTCTATGTGTCTATACAAGTAAAAATGCACAGATTCAAGGCGATATCTGAGGGTGAAATTGTGCTGTAAAATGAAGAAGTGCTCAAAGTAACTTAATATCCTGAATGATTTTACAGCCAAGTTCAGGTGAATCTCTTACCCCGTGCTTCTGTCTGTTGAAGACGGTTTGGACATCGGGGAGTTCTGCCTATTTTGAACTTGGGAAAGATGACATGAAAAAAAAATGACTACAATTTTGAAGGTAATGACAAAAGGTTTAACCTAAGTTGTATTTTTGTGTGAGAGCTTCAGGGTTGCGGCTCGACTGCAGCAAGGATACTGACCTGTTATGTGGTTAAATGTGCTAGTTTTGTCTGTGGTTGCCGAGGTTAGACTTGAAGAATAGTTGGGTTTGGGAACAGAGATGGTGATGGAGGGGACAGACGCACTTGGTTCGCTCCTCTTTAGGAAGGAGGACTCTGACACACCCCTCTGAGGAAAACCCATCAGAAATATAATCAAGTGAATGCCTCATCACAGTTACCCAAAACATGCTCTTTCGTCGGTCTCCTGCCAACCTGGTGTAGTGACGACTGTGTGGCTGCTCCAGCAGACAGAGGTGGTGGGAAGCGAGAAGTGCCCTGCGACACATCCATTGGTTTCGGAGCAAAGCTGGAGCTATTGATGAGATCTCTCAGAGACTAGATGTAGGAAAACATGAAGTTAAAAAAAACAAAAAACTTTTTTTTATTTGGTCTGTTTCACATCAACTTTATATCAGTTGGTCCAAATGAAAACTTTTTGGTTCTAGTCTGTCTAGTCTTATAGATATGTGGACGGAAGAATTAACACAACCTGGCACGGCGCCTCACTTACTCTTTGATCATCAGCCCTCCAGCACCACATTAATTCTTTAGTTAGCTCTGGCCTTTTTGTTAGTTATGTTCAGTACTCATTTTGTGTGACTTTGATATTATTTATCAAAATCTGGTAATCTTTTGTTAAAACCGCGTGACTCCTGATTTTTTGTCATGACTCATGAGCCGGGTCACGACAGAACATTTTACCAATGAGCATGTTTGCATAAGTGTATGACTGCTCCAAAATGAAATACATTTGGTTTTTGTAGCCTTCAAATTAGATTTTATATGCATTCTAGACAAGGGCCCGGCATCAATGCCATCATCTTGCCCTGTCCAGAGTAGCCTGGATGGACATGCCAACTGATTGCGATTCACATTTTGAAGCTGAAGCTGGCTACCCACATGAAAAGGAACATATATTCTGGTATGTGGGGGTCACTGGAGTTCCCTGCAGCTTGGGAAGTCTCACAATAGAGGTCACTAAATCTTGCACACTGGATCTTTATGTGAAATCACATTTCTGGTAATCGAATCTATGTTCAGTATAACCTAATATAAACTTCCAACGGGCTCATGGGATTACTTTTTTGGTCTTACCTGAGCAGGGGGGAACCCTGTGTTGTGAAGCATGGAGGATGTGGGACTTCTGGGGTTGGAGCTCCCGTACCTGCGTCCCGTGTGTGCCAAGTTGGGGGGTCCCTGAGATGGTGAGGACCCTCCATGGACAGGCCTGGTCAGTGGTGGGGGGCCAGGAGGTCCAGGGGGCCTGATGTTCTGGTACCAGGACCAGTAGTTAGTAGGAGCAGGCTGTCTGTGGGACTGTTGGGAAAGCTTGTCAACCTTGGACAGAGGGGTATTTGGACAAACAATTTTCATCAGCGCTGGAAGAGGTTGTAGATTACTTTGTCATTTTTACACAGTGAACTCCATAACATAGCAGAAAGCTCAATGTGGATCAGGGAGAAATGGTCAAACACTAATCAAAGACTACATTGGATAATTTAACAACACAAGATTAATTTGGTGGTCGGAGAATGAAAACCACTACCTGCATCTGGAGCTGAGCTAGTGTGCTCTGTCGCTGCTGAGCTGAGACTGGCAGTCCACCAGCAGGTGCCTCTGCTCTAGGAGCTGCTTGGTGGTTGAGGACGGCCGGCCGTCCTGGGCCTCTCTCTACTACCAAAGAACCTGTGCAAAACAAACAAAAAACAGTTACTAAATAACTGCGGATCTCCTGGACGCGCACATTTCTGCCGACAATGATGGCGGCCTGGTGATCTCATATCTTTCCTACTTAACTATGGCTTTAAAAAAAAACAACTAAGACATGCACTCTTTTCCCCCACATATGTAGCAGAACAACTCTTGAAATAAAATAATGTACATAATAATGTAAAATTAGCCAAGTCATCCTAAATAAGACCCAACTTTTACAACCAATTAATTTTATATCTCAATTCAGTTGTATGATGTATGGGTTCATATTACTCACAATATTAAGTAAAACACATACGTTGAACATTTCTTGCTCTATTATAGTAGAGTATTAATTTAAAAAAAGAAGAAATGTCTCCACACACAGAGCAAAGGCATGGAGGAGAAAAATTCAGGTGAAATTAAGTTGAAGTCAAGGTGGCTGAAATGATGGCAGGTCATGTTGTGACAGTTAATCCAATAGCAGAAATAATACATAAAGATGACTAAATCTTCTTCGAAACTGAAGTAGTTAGGTTTAACTCCACACAATATCCATTGAAATATGTATGTGTAATATAAGTATGTAAATGTAGTGAGAAAAATGGTGGAATTCGGTGGAAATACCAGTCATTTTACAGTCAAAAGTCAGTATTCATAGCTAATTGCAACTGCACTGCACATTTTAGATTAAAGCAACTCTTACCAAGGTCGACATTAGTGGCCCAGAAACCAGAGCGACACTGGAAGCGAACAGAACTCTGGGGAATGATGGAGGGATTACAGCTTGCCCTCATCAGGTAATGGATCTGGTAAAGGATCTATGAGACAAAAAAGGGGTTCAAATTCAAAAAAGGTGTCACAACATTTCTAAAATAATTGTAAGAGTTTGTCAAATAATTGTTGCAAAAATTCACCAGTCTCTTGCAGTACAGGAGGGCAGTTCCACTATGACTGGCTGTAGCCCACTTTGTGAAGCTAATTACGTGGTCGAGGTGCCTACTCAGAGAGTTGACATCCTCTTGCTGTTTCTTCAGACCCACCTCATGTTCCTTTGTGAGACCCTGAGAGTGAACGTGTCCGTGAAATGTCAGAAAACAACTCACACTTAGATTTGAGAAGGTCATCGTGAATATAAACAATGCAGACTATACCTCGAGCTGATTAACCAGAATCTTGCCCTTCCTGTTGATCTCCATTATCAAATTACAGATGGACTTCTTTATTTCATTTGTAACTGCCTTACGATTTTCTTCAACTTGTTGAAGTCTGGGGGAAAATGGAGGGCAGAACATGAATATCAGTTGCAATGTTAAAATTTTATTTCAACATTTTGCTTTTCAAAAATACATACAATACAGTATTTCTGTGAACACATAATACTACACCTGAAATGGGATAAAAAAAAAAAAACAGTGGAGTAGAGAATAACTTTACCCAGAGCTGATACAGCTGGAAACATCCTCAATGGCTTGTCTTTTCTCTTGCAACTGCTGTGTCATGTTCTCTAGGTACTGTCTGTGGTTTCTGTATGCATCCTCCAAAAACTGGTAGCTGAAAAGAACGAATATCAAAGCACGCCATGGGTAAATTATGTCATTTTTGTGACCTAAATCAATCACTGCATATTCTTGGTATTAAAGAAAGTATATATATTATATTTAAAAGAAAGAAAAGTTTTACAACTGTAAATAGATTGACATTAATATATAATTTACCCTCACATTACAGAAAAAAACCCATTTAATATAAATCAGTATCTTTAACTCTCTAAATAACTGTAATGATCTGACACCAATGTGTGCTGTATAGTTACAAATAAAGATTCAAAATGTTACGGCGGTGGGTAAAAATCTGCACATACTTGTGATCCTTGTGCTTAAGCAGCTGACAGTCTCGACAGGTGAGCCTGTCACACGTTTCACAAAACAGCTTCAGTGGCTCCTGCTTGTGGATGTCACAAAACACAGGCTTCTGTGTCGACAGACCTACGGCCTCTGGGATAAATAAAACAGAACAATTTCCTTAGTAACCACTTCACTACATTTGAATATTTAATATTGACAGATATGCAAATATCACACACACACAAACTACCTGGAGACATCTCCTCTTTCTGCCGTATTGTGTGATCCCTGGTAAACTTAACCCTTTGGTGTGCATCAATGCACGTCAAGCACAGGAACTCCACACACTCCACACAGTAACCTGTTGCTTCCGTGTTGTCTTCACAGCTCATACACAGCTAATAATAAAAGGAGACAAAAAAACTATTGTATGGAGAAAATTCAACACTGTAGTCTCAAGAGCAAAATTCCTTTGGCATTTTTCATTATGTACAGAACTTCCTTAGATTTGCAATCAGAAATTAATAGCATTAGCATAGCATTCTTATTTTAAATAAATCGTTCATGTCCATAAAGTGTGAGCCCCTATCTGAAAAGTGCATCCAAATACTGTTGAGAGGATGTGAAGTCTGAATCCAAGATGAAACCAAGCTGTAGAAAACCGAGAGGAAAAACTACAGAACACCCAGGTGACGGCTCACCTGGCTGGTTTTTTCCACTGTGCTGCTCGGCACTTCAGCAGAGTCCTTGACAAAGAAATTATCCAGCACGTCCATCTCCCAGCATTCCTGTCTGCATACTGGACAGCGAATGGCACCCACTAATAGAGCAAGAAACAGATATTCTGTGTCATTTACAAATAGAATCAAACCCTCCGTTTGTAAATACCAAGTACAATTGCAGAAGTTCATTCTATGTGTTGTTACATATTTTACTGACTATTTCAGAACATGGTTTGGGACTAAATATTCTACCTTCTTTCTCAGGCCAGGTAAATAAAATCTTCCCTTCCTGAGCACAAGTTTTTAATAACCATCCTATCAAAAAGAAACTATCATACACAAAGCCCATTTACTAAAAAGTATGTCCTTTACCACATAATATGTGGTAACAATGCAATTGCAAACAATGCAAAATGAATCTCACTCTCACACATCTAACACAGTCTGTGTTCCCTTGGAGTGATACTGAACTTGTCTTTTAACAGGGCAAATGTTACGTTCCTAAACATTACTGTGTGAACATCAGGATACTTTTCTTTTAATTATGTCACGTAAAATGTTCTACTTCATTTGGATTTTGTGCTTTACAATCAATTACTTCTGCAATGGGTATTTACTGTATGGTATTGACTTATTGTTTAATATGTATACATATATATCTTACTTGCTAGTTTGACAGTTTGGGCTGCTGTAGAAATGTGGCAACACTAGATGGAAGTCTCCATAAAGCAATGCCTTTGCCTCTTCTTAAGATCATATTTTTATTCTTACAAAAAATAGCCATCTTCTATGTTTGAGTCTGTGTCATGTAAATGTGGACAGCTGCTCTGAGTAAGTTATTCTAGTCATTATAAAGCCATGAAAAACAAACTATTGGTGTTTTAAAGCAAATTCACGTAAGTTTAGTAGGGGCAGTATATTACATTTCTGCAACCAAACTCAATGTTGCACACTGGATGTTACATTAATTTTACCACAGTCACGAATGATGAACGATTGTTTTGCTGTGACTCATTCTGATGTGTCCCCGATTCACTAAAGCCATACATCATAACCGCAATTGAGAGTGTGACATCACTTCATAAGAACTCTTTACTCACGTGGTTTGCTGTTGTCTACGTGAGCTTGCATGTCACGCCTCGGGTCAGCGCTTCTGAAGGGGGCAGGTAGACATCGCTTGCAAAAGGAGTGGAGACATGGCAGTAGTTTGGGTTCCCTGTTGTGGAAGCTCAGCTTGCAGACGGGACAAGTGTCCATGAGTCCGATTGTGCCTGGCTGTTTCTGCCTCTCCTCCTCGGCCGGCAAACTTTCAGCTTCATTTTCCACGATGATGACAATGTCGTCGTTTTCCAAATTTTCGGCTTTTTCGTCCATTTTTTACCTCGAGACAGCTACTTCCCGATATCTGGAGCCAACCAATCAATCAAGCGATGCGACTGGAAACAAAGAGCAGCCTATAGTTTTAACTTAACAAGTCACATAGAGAATATAAACAAATGGTTTAAGATATAGCCAGTTAATTCTATCGAGTAAGGTTAAACCGTACGCCAGATGCATAGGTTAAAGACAAACTCTTTCCGTTGTGGAAGCTAAATTAGCAACGTAGCTTGTTTTAATTGTACGCATGCTATGGTCCGTAACTAATGAATGTCCGTTTTCTTTGAGGCCCTTATCAACACGGTCAAAAAACAACATTACACGGTCGCGTATGAGTTGAAATTGTGTTACATATAAAGTGTTTTGAAGCTGATATGTCCATAAAAAAGGCGACCATCTGTGCCTCGGATGCCCAAAACACAGACCACATATTACCAACAATGCACTGCGGTGTTTTAAAGCGACAGCGCTGCTTAGTTTTGGTGTTGCATCGAAATGTTTCCCCGTTATTTTGCCCTGATTATTGTTAATTTACTTCAGAATTAAAAGAAAAGAAAAGACAAATTATTTCAAATGAGATAAAAAAAGAGCCAATACTGACACATTAACACTTTATTTTGTATGAATTGTCAGAAATAATAATAATTATTATTAGGGCCTGAACACGGATGCCAGGGGCCAATAAACAAATTTGTGTGAGGAACCTATTGTTTTCCTTCAGATAATAATAATAATAATTATTATTGTTCTTATTATTAGTATTATTATTGTTATTATTAGTAGTAGTAGTACTGTGTGTCTTGGACCTTGAGTCTGAAAATAAAGCTTATCTATCTATCTAGTAGTATTCCGTGGCTTTGCCATCATTTCAGGGGGGTTTAACATGCATTAAAAAGTCATGAGACTTTGCACAGAGGTCTGGCGAAAATGTGATATTTTATATCAAATTTTTTATATAGTTCCCAAACCCATTCTTTGCTCAAGGGAACTATATAGCTTCCCCTAAGGTGAAAATGGGAGCTTTCCCCTTTTTCACAACATTTTATAATGATCACTTGCACAAAGTTGTGCATACAAACCATTGTATGTTTTTGTTTCGTTGGAAAAAAGACAGACATTCATATTAATTAATGATTAATATCTGCAGATCACTAAATGTTGCGTGCAACGCATTTAGCTTTTCTTCCCCCAATGCCGTGTATGGCAGTTTCACATCTATTCCTAAGGACAAACTACTATGGAAGGTGCCAGGTTTCAAATTGAAAGTAGCTTTACCAGCTTTACTTGCTTCATAATGGATGGCCTTGATTGAATGTGACTTACCTGTCACAGCACCATCTGTAATTAATACATGAAATAGTTTTGGCCTCTGACCTTATCTATGCACTACTGTCTAACAGTATAAAACACATCTTTCTGTTTATGATTAAGTGATTTGAGTACATTAAGCGCATCTATGTTCACGTTAAGCTGGGAAACAGAGTCACTAGGGTGGAAATTAAAACGACACAGTGCCTCTTACTATGCATCTAAACAGCTGACACAATCTCTGCAAATCATCTGATGGAAAGCATGAAATATGTTTGTCCACTCAGGCAACAACTCCCTAATCACTGACTTTATCTACTACTATCTACTGAGTCTTTGCTGAACTTCAACATGATAGAAACAATCTATTACTTTCCCTATTGGTTGACTAGATGACAGTATAACCTCTTTCAAAAGAGTGTTCCATCTATGATCAAACATGCATGCTGTAGTCACAGGATGTTGGCTCCATCTATGATCAAACATGCATGCTGAAGTCACAAGTCACATTTTTGTGTCCAGTTTAGATATTCAGCATTCACAATCCTGCCCTCTTGTTACAAATTGTGGGCATACCTATCTGTCTAACCATAGAAAATACAGCCTTCTGAACCCCTGACCAAAATACAGGGGTGCCTCTAATAAGCTTCAAAAATCTATACCCCTCATTGCACTGAATCATGTATGTTCAGTGAAATACTCTGTGAACTATATCCTTCATGGCAGTTACCTGCTTGACTTCACTCATGTACTGAGCACAGTATTATTGATGTTTGCTCCACTAAACTACCAATGGAGCAAACACCATTAAACAAATAGACCAACAAACTTTGTTTGTATTTTAACTAAAACATTACAATGTAATTAGAACTCACCCGCCGGCATTAACAGAAAAAACAGGATAGTGGCGAAAACAGGCTAAAGTAAAACACATGCCTTCAGCAGCTTTCTAACACTAGTCACTCATTTGTGTGTGTTGCGCGTAAAAACAAAGTCAGTAGGTAGGTAACCTAAACCGTGCCATGCCGTGTCGAGGTGAAAGGGTCCTCCGTCATGTACCGTGTAGCCTTTTCTGTTTGTTTGTTTGTTTTAATTTCTTTTTCTTCTTTTCAGCAAAGAATACTGTAGAATGCCTGGACTCAATGCTTGATGCATCAGTCCCAATGTTCAGGGAACCCTGTTCATTTGTTTGTTTCAGTTCTATCCATTTGTTTTCCGTTAAGTGTTTGTTTTGCATGCAAAATTGGATTGCTAAAGACTCTGAAAATGCCAAAGATAACGCTCCCCCCCTCCATAGAGACGCCTCTAAATAAAAAAGGGCTGAACAATCTTGGAGGGAGGGGTCGAATTCCCTATAAAGTCGCCTCTGGAATCACAGTTGTATCGAATTATCGAAGACTTGTCTTGTTGAACAAGAATGGAGCTAACAGCTGAGAAGCATTCTATTCCTCTGAGTGATGGAAACAGCATTCCTCTGATGGGACTCGGCACTTACGGAGATCCCCGCACCGTAAGACTTCTTCATGCTCAGAAGAAATAATAGGTTTATTCTATGACTCTTCAGAGAGGTCATTTTCTTGTGTGTGTTGTCTTCTTTTGATAGTCCCATAAAGGAAGTGGATATGAAGCCGTCAAAGTGGCCATCGAAGTAGGATACAGACACTTTGATGGGGCTTTGGTCTATTTTAATGAACATGAGGTGGGGCAAGCAATACGGGAAAAAATTGCTGATGGAACTGTGAAGAGAGAGGACATCTTCTATTGTGGAAAGGTAATGTACTCTGTTTGCTTATTAGTGTCTCAAAGGTGGAAAGAGTACTGTACTAAAATATTCTACTCAGTGAGTAAAAGTACCACTATGGTCTAAAAATGATACTCAAGTTCAAGTAAAAAAGTAGCTTGTTGTACTCTTTTAGTACTTGATAAAAAGTTACTTTTTATCAAGGGTGGGGTTCTTTCTTGTGTTGTGCAAAAGCAGAAGAGGGGACACAAATGTCACATGAACTGTTTTTAATAAAAGACAAACCTTTACAAATTGAAGACAAAATAAGAAAATGTAAACACGTAATGTATCAGTCAAAAAACGCCACAAATTAGTGCCGATTCACCTGTCCTCATCATTCACTCCCAAAGTTTCCAGTGCATGCCAACTTTTCTTTTCTCAGTAACAGATGTGATTTAAAATGTAGTGAAGTACAGTACTCCCATAAAAACATACTTAAGTAAAAGATTTTAAAATGACTTACAAGTACACAAAAGACCTACTCGAGTAAATATATTTCATTACTTCCCACCTCTGCTAAATGGCTACATGGTGAATGCTAGTGCTACACCTAATAATTTAGTAATAATGTTTCATCTGCACCCATCATGCAGTTGTGGAACACTTTCCATCCCCCGGCACTGGTACGGCCTGCTTTGGAGAAAACATTGAAGACATTGCAGCTGGATTATGTTGACCTCTACATAGTAGAACTGCCTTTAGCCTTTAAGGTATACATGTATTTAATATCACAATATGCCAAAGTTATTTCATTATCACTTAATATTACTAACATACTATTATTTCTGAAGCCAGGGGATGATTTCTACCCGAGAGATGCAAATGGAAAGTGGCTTTATCATGAGACGGACCTCTGTGCTACATGGGAGGTGAGAATAATTGATCTACACCATATTCCACCATAAATACCTTGACCTTTTGTTGTTCTCACAGGCTTATTTTAATACACAACCATTCATTCACAACCATGTTACTCCTACTTTACGAGCAGCGCTACACACAGGAACAAATATCTGTGTAGTGTACCAGCAAAACATTAACAATCTGTTCAAAGTTGCATTTTGGCTGTGCTCTTTTCAGGCGTTGGAGGCTTGCAAAGATGCCGGGCTTGTGAAATCTCTTGGAGTGTCCAACTTCAACAAGAGGCAACTGGAGATGATTCTTAATAAACCTGGGCTGAAACACAGGCCTGTCTCAAACCAGGTGAAGACACAATAACGATGCACATATATTCAAAAAATGAATGAAGGAAAAGGCATAAGTGCTGAGAACCCAAGCGAATTATCTGCAGTTACTAACTAATAAAATGTGTGCTTATTTTTATGCTTAGGTTGAATGCCATCCCTATTTCACTCAGCCAAAACTGATGGAATATTGCCAGCAAAATGACATTGTGATTGTAGGATACAGCCCACTGGGGACAAGTAGAGACGAATCTTGGGTAAATCTAAAATGCCCACCGCTGTTGGAGGATGAGCTGCTTGTATCAGCAGCTAAAAGGTACAACAAGACGACAGCCCAGGTGGCGCTGAGGTTCAATTTGCAGCGAGGAGTGGTGGTCATCCCAAAGAGCTTCAACCCTGATCACATCAGGCAGAACTTTGAGGTTTGTTTTCTCCACATTAAAATGTACAGTACTGTATAAAGGTCTTGACCACCATTAGATTTTTGTTTTTGTTTTAGCAGTCCTATAATGATTATGCACACACACACACACACACGCTGTGACAGTTTGCTAATATCTAAGACTGACTTTCAGTCACATCATTCCAATCCAAATGCCAATGATCACAGAATTTGACGGACATATTTTTTTGACAAGGGTTTTGTCTTTCATGTGGCGACGGTTGCTCAGTGATAAAGCGATTCAATAAAGCGATTTAATTCCCGGCTCCTCTAGTCCACATGGCAATTGTGTCCTTGGGCAAGGCACTTAACCCCACGTTGCTCCTGATGGCTTTGCTGGCAGCATGTGAATGGGTATGAAATGGAGCTGCAACTGATGATTATTTTCTCGAATAATCGAGTAATCGTTTGGTCCATATAATGTCAGAAAAACGTTAAATGTTGATTAGTGTTTGTCAAACCTGGAAATGATGATTTTCTCGAATGTCTTGTTAATGAAAAAAAACTTCAAACCGATTCTCAAAATAGTTGACGATTAATCAAGTAATTGTTTCAGCTCTAGTATGAAAGACGAGTGCTATATAAATACAGATTTATAATATCTAAATACCATTTACCATTTCTACTGGATTATTGTAATGCCCTCTCTCACTTGCAGTTAGTCCAGAACGCTGCTGCACGTCTGCTGACTGGAACTCACTATATCGCTCCTGTGTTGGCATCTGTGCACTGGCTCCCAATCTATTTTAGAATACATTTTAAAGTTCTGTTTTTTACTTTAAAAGCCTTGAATGGTCTTGTCCCATCCTGCCCTCACTGAGGTCTGCAAAAAGGTCTCTTCTTGTGGCGCCTAGGTCGAGATTAAAAGACCTGGGAGACAGAGTCTTGGCTTTGGTGGCTCCTAAATTGTGGAAGGAATTGCCTTCCAACATTAAACTTGCTCCATTTTTTAAATCTCAACTAAAACCCACTTCTCCTTGGTGTTCCCTGACCATGTATAGGGAGCTGGCAGTTGTAGTGCTTTATTTTTATATTACTTATTGACCTTATTTCTGTTTTATTGGTTTTCCATTCAGTTTTATTGTTTGTTTGTTTTTATTACTGCTTTTAGTTTACATTGTTTCATACCCTGTCTGATGTATTTATGCGATGTACAGCACATTGGATACTGTACATCATAAAAAAAACAGGAAGTAAAATATAAAATCCTTTGTGATTGATGTTGTGTTTTGAACACGGCAGATATTTGACTTCTCCCTTTCTGAGGATGAAATGAAGGCAATTGAAGGACTGAACAAGAATATTCGTTTTGTGGAGCTCCGCATGTGAGTTGAATGCATGCTGTGTGAGTGAAGCCCTTCTTTTTGAAAGAGCAAGAAATGATTTTTTTTCTCTCTCTCTGTTCACTCAACAGGTGGGCTGATCATCCAGAGTATCCATTCCATGATGAATACTAGACATAGCAGATGTTAAGAATGTTCCCAAATGCATTTCCTCACTTTTTAAAAAATAAATAATAATAAAGTCTTCTGTTCACTCTTGTTTTTACTCACTATTTTTATTCGATTGTACTTTATAATGATTATAAAGATTGCTCCTGTCACTAACCTGAAATAGTCCATGAAACCCTGTTTGAAATTGAAATTCTTTCTAAATCCATCACTGTTCTACATTTCCATTAAATTAATACACTTGTGATATAGTGATATGATACAGAAAGGGGTGGAGTTGGACTCTTTCCCCTTGTCACAGTCCAAAAATGGCATTTATACTGTACATATACAAGCCGTTTTGGTAGTCTCTATGTCAAGCTATTATGTCTGTCTAGAATGCTCTTACATTTTTACAATTTACTGTAATATTTTTATTTTATTCTATTTTAGAAACCCCATTTGTGTGTATGGGGTATCAGATAACAGATATCTTCGATTTATAAACTAAATGGGGACAATCCACAGTTCCAGTTTAAAATATTTAGGTTTGAGAAATTAAGATAAGACTTCTTTAATCCCACTCTGTGTAAATTCTCTTGTTACAGCAGAAAAATGGGCCAGAGGTAAGCAAGTGACAAGTACAAAAAAATCACAGCTAACTAAGTTTTTACTTAGACGGTGAGGTGGAAATATGTATGATTCATGACAAGGATTTGCCAAATAGTGCATACATACATATAGGTGATTGTTTACACTATAATTATGTACATTGGCATCTACAATGCACCTCTGGTATGTCATACATGAAATATTCCTGAATACAAATAAAGTTGTGCATATTTGTAGTGACCACTGTGGAAAGGAAGCACCACCACTGGAGCTTTTCTGTAAATAATACACATTTATTTTAATAAATATGCACAGTAAAAACTGACTTGCAGATATCTGAAACCATAGTTCTGACTAGTAAGAGTGGCATCACATATATCTACAACTACAACTCATAGTAGTCACAACAAATTCTAATTATGAAATTAAAATTATTCTAGATAGTCTAACGAAAACACAGGAGCTGTCACCAGCAAATGTAAATCCGGAAATAACAAACCAGATTAACACTGCGCATGTGTAGAATTTACTTGAGCCGGAAATGGAGGACGGGTACCGATTTCATGGTTATAAAGTTGCCTTTTAAAATAAATTGTATCATTGTCATTTGTAGATAAAAAATATTTTCTATCATATCATCTTAAACTGTAAAACATATTCATTAAATAATTATCACCGACCTTGTCGTTGCATGATGCATTACGGTGCTGTTGGAAATTACAGACCTACAGAGGTAGATAGACGTAATATCGAATGTTTTAGAAAGGTAAACCAGTTTTTTATGTCCAACAAAGAGGACATAATGATTGCTAAAAGATATCGTCTAAAGACGTAGTAAAACTAGTAAACGGAATGCTGCAAGTCACCTCAGTTTTTGACTTAAGTATTATATCTTCTTCAGACTATTATTGCTATGTTAAAAGCATACATGACAAATCTATGCCACAATACACATTTCGAAATTCAAAAACGGGTCACATTTATGAAGTCTGGGAACCCTGTTGTACATACATAGAACCTGGCATTACAGCCTTATATTATAGCTTAGCGGTTCGCAACATTTAGTTGAATTTTTTTTAAATGAAAAAAGGCCACAAAAAAGATACGAAAATATTTTCCGAGTTGTCGTGAAAGCACCACAGCAGCTCCTCCAACCTTGCTAGTTGTTGGTAGCACATAGGCTAATACGGCTACTGTACCTCGAGACGACGTTACATTTAATGGTTGCTGACATTCGGCAAAACAAAGCACATTAATTCATGTTCATCTTCTATGTGATTTCAGTGAGTCGACGCAAACCATTGCGGACGATATTGCTCAGTCGACTGTCTTCGCTGACGTTAGCTGCGCCACGGATATCGATCGCTGTGTTGATTTTAGCCAGTGGAATTAGCCGTGTGCTAGTTTTCCATCGCCTCCAAAGCTTCAATGAATGGGGGTGGATGCAGGGAGTGGAGGTATCCGTCAACAATGAACGATTTCCCCTGCTAGCTTCCAACGTGTTATTGTCCGACTTGGCTGGAATACTTAACTATCAGGTGCTCGAAGACGCGGCCACAAAGACTGGAGTTTGTCGGGGTGAAACCTGACAATCGAGCGTGATTACGTGAACCGTAGTAGTTAGCTACACGTAGCCGTGGATAAGTTTGTAGGAAATGCATCACAGACTTAGCAATGTTAGCTTGCGTAACATAGTATCGCAGCTAAATTTCAAGTCAGTGTGTTTGTAGCCTTAGGTTTTACATTTAAGTGATCTTTGCTGACACAAGTCTTCACAGCAGACACGATTTGTGTGAAGCTGTCACCTCGGAGAAGAAATGATTGACCCTGCCCTCCGTCCCAGGTAGGCGAGTGGTGGTGGTCGAGACTCCCCGGCCTGGTTTGACCTGGCCTGGTCCGCTGTTTACGGATGATGGGACAAGTTTAAAACCAGTAGTTGTTGAATTTACGCATTCACTTTCAACGGGGATGTCCTGTCACTAAGGTGATTTGCTGATACGGAGGTTTGGAGGATCATGATGGACCCGGAGGAAGTACCCCAAGAAGAAAATCACTGGGAATAACCATGGGCTGTTGAGCTCAACATTTTGCATTCAGTCGTTTACTCTTCTTAAAGACAGTGTCATTGGAAACACACCAACATGTCTGCATTTGCTGAGTTCGTCCCTCCTCCTGAATGCCCAGTTTTTGAACCGAGTTGGGAGGATTTCTCAGATCCATTAGGGTTTATCAACAAGATCCGACCCATTGCAGAGAAAACGGGAATCTGCAAGATCCGACCACCCGAGGTAAACTCACATCATTTCTAATAGTGTTAAAATAAGCATGTGATAAAATCTGTACTAATACAACACAAGCCACGACCGTTTACTTGGGGCATACATTTTGCGATAGGCAAAGCCATTACTGTAATTAGAGGTCAAATAAGGCTCAATTTCTCTGCGTTCAAGTTTATAGATTTGTGATTTTGAGTGACACTGGCTTTCCCGGTGTTGTTATCAAAAGTTTTTTTTTAAATGCAAAATGAAGTAATCAGTAGAAATATGTATATATTTTTTGTTTACCTGGTGCCTATAGACAAGTGGTATCGCAACGTTTGCGCCATGTTAGCTGCCCAGATGAGCCACATGCAGGCCTGTAGCTACTGTCAGACCATAATCCATATTAATGGGATTTTTAGATCTATACGAAATTAGTGCCCTGCAAATATAAGATGCACACAAGTTATACAATATTGCAAAGTTATACATAATTAAAAAAAAACCTGTCTTATTTTAAAAAGACTAACAAGAAAGTTGCACTGACACAAAAATAATAATGTGTCTTAATAATAATAATAATGTTTATTAATAATAATTAATAAACGTTGTTTATTAATGGTTTAAACTGTTCTGCAGATTGAAAGGTGTCTAACTTGAGTTACTCCTGCATTAGGAGCTAGTATAGTAGATGAATGTCGCTTTCCCCAGTTCTCTGTGAACAACAGGTTCTTTGTAAGTTAGAAACTCAAGTAGTCCTAACATTTATGAGTTGATGTCAAGCAAAACTACTGGTATTGTACAGGCATTCAAAATGAAGACAATTGCATTTGAATCTTTTAGGACCTTTTTAAAGTGTTAGAATATGTCTGTGGCCAGCAAAGCATAATGTTACAGTTCACAAAAATACCCACAAGCTGTTCTGTTCAAAAATAGGTTCAAATGCACTTGAGCATAAATTATGTAATTGTGTTATGAATACAGTAGTTATAACCCCTAACCTCACAAAATGACTTCAGCTTGTGTTCTTTCTTTGCAACTTTGATTTTATCCGCGTAGCAATTGTTTCTGTCATTTCCTCATTTTTGATGTTTCTGTTTCCTGTTAGGACTGGCAGCCTCCGTTTGCCTGCGATGTAAGAAACTTTCGCTTCACTCCACGAGTACAAAGGCTGAACGAACTTGAGGTAATTCCAAAGAAATTAAATTGTGTCATAACAATAATAATAATAATACTAGTAATATTAATTGAAGGTATAGCTCAAGTGATGCTTTGTGAAGAATATGCATTATGGTGTATTTTTATTCTAACTGCAAGGCAGCAGTGCAGATTTAAGATCAGAGTTAATGCTTTCTGTTCTCTCCACGCCATTACATCTTTAGGCTCTTACTCGAGTGAAGCTCAATTTCCTGGATCAAATAGCAAAGTTTTGGGAGCTGCAGGGATCCAAGATTCGATTCCCTCACGTAGAAAGAAAGATTTTGGATCTATATCAGCTTAGTAAGGTATGGACCGATAACTTGAAATCTTGTTTTTCTGTGTTTGTTCTTTGTTTTGTGAATAAGTCTGCATGTGATCAGTTTATAAATTAGGAGAAATGTTTGTTGTTACTTGGGTTTCCAATTTGGTTTTCATTGTGGACAATCACTGTCAAAAGCCAAGGTATATATTTGACTTCTGGTCCATATTGCATGTATTTGTTGATCCACAGTTACGTTTTTGTTGTGTGTATAAACGTGTGTGTGTGTGTGTGTGTTTTAGATTGTGTCGTCCGAGGGCGGCTTTGAGACAGTGTGTAAAGAGAAGAGGTGGTCCAAGGTGGCCAGCCGATTGGGCTTCCCATCTGGGAAAGGCACTGGCACTTTGCTGCGCTCCCACTATGAGAGGATTCTTTACCCCTATGAGCTCTTTCAGTCTGGAGCCACACTAACTGTGAGTGGTGATTTTTTTCAGGAAAATTATATTGAATAATATTTAAACCAGTAAATACTAACCCCCTTTTTTCTTACACCTTAATGTTTTCTCAAATTAGGGCACCCAGAGGCTGTACGATGAGGGCGATGATGTGGAGGAGGTAGATGAGGGAGTTGGTGAGGAGGCAGTAGAAGAAGAGGAGCAGGAGGAGGAGGATGAAAGGGAGAAAGATGAGGGTGATAAAACACAAACCAAAGAGCAGCTTCTGCCGGAGAGGCGTTCCAGGCGTCTTAAGTCTGAGGTAAAAAAACAGATCTAAAAAAACAGGATATATTTGAAACTGTCTGATACTGGGTCACATGAGGGAAAGATTTTCTCCCTTTGCAAATGGGTCACAAATTCATGCAAATTTTGTTGCTTCCTTTAGAGAGAAAACAAGGAGCCAAAAGGCCTTAAAATCTTTAGTACAAGTCCCAAGATGGTTGACTTGGAGATCGTTTCAGCTGGTAAGCAAGGTGTCCCGTTTTTTAATTTTTTTTACAGATGTGGTGGCACTGAAACATGAGAAGGTACTGTGAATATTTATTTCTGACATCTACAACTTTCACTTAGATGACGGATTCAAAAAGAAGCAGCGTCACCTCAAAGCCCAGGCTTTTGCCATCAAAATGAGACCTCGGCAGGAGACGCTGGAGGTCAACTTTGTGAGTCCAGCATGTTTTTACATTTGGTTGTTTTCTGACGATCGTTGTATACTGGGTGACACAGGATATGACTGTTCTTGTATGTTTTGTGTCACGTGCACCACAGATTGACCTCTACCTCTGCCTTGTGTGCGGTCGTGGTGATGAGGAGGACCGGCTCCTGCTGTGCGATGGCTGCGATGACAGCTATCACACCTTTTGTCTGATTCCACCTCTGCAGGATGTACCCAAGGGAGACTGGCGCTGCCCAAAGTGTGTTGCTGAGGTAATGCTTGAAAACTGTCTATGAATGTTTGGAATTTTTAAGGCCTTCTAATGCAATTTCACATCGTGGTTATTTTTCATTTTTGAAGAATTTCAATTGTAAAAACTTTAGCAACAAATTGCTGTTAAATTCCAACCATGGTCAAATTAGTTCACACAACACTAATTAATTAATCACTGTAGCAGTGTTTAGATCTCATTTTCATTTGTGGGCCACACACAGGAAGTGATTCACGCTATGTCAAGACTGACAGAGATAACGGCAACATTGTGCTAGTAAAGCAAAGGGGAGCAAACAGGTTGGCGCTTGACTGAAAACACAAACAAGTTTTAAGTGAATTCTACTGTTGAAAAAACCTGGTCATTTCACAGTTTGACTGCCCCGTGCTGCTCATGTATACACACAAATGTTCCCTCAGTCAGGTCTGATAGTATTGCTTGTCGGAGCCCATTTTCAGATAGATACAATAGACAAATAACATTACATTGTTTCTGTTTCTGAAAACTAAACAGAGGCACAACATCACCAACACCAAAAACAAAACTAAAGTCACACACTGCAGCTTTAAAGAAATGATTTTCTTCTTGTGCTTAATATACTTGATAAATAGTTGTTAAAATGTTCTGTATATGTTGTCCATGTTCCCTCACAGGAGTGCAGTAAGCCGAGAGAAGCATTTGGCTTTGAGCAGGCTGTGAGAGAGTACACTCTCCAGAGCTTTGGGGAGATGGCTGACCACTTCAAGTCTGACTATTTCAACATGCCCGTGCATGTATGTGAAACCCAATTTTTTAAAACTTCCTCTGACCTCCACCTATAATTTGGCTGTACTAAATTCTGCTTTAGCACTTTGAAGTTTAATGTGTTGCTCACATGCACGGATTTTCAATAGTTTTACTTTGTTTCCCCAGATGGTCCCCACAGAGTTGGTGGAGAAGGAGTTCTGGCGCCTGGTCAGCAGCATCGAGGAGGACGTGATCGTAGAGTACGGGGCTGACATCAGCTCTAAAGACGTGGGCAGCGCTTTTCCTGTCAGAGATGGCAAGAGGAGGCTGCTGGGAGATGAAGAGGTGAGAGCATAGCCGTGTCTCAATTCAGGGTCTAGATCCTGTGAAATGTGGATTTGTCGTCCGACTGTTGTCAAAATGCGTCACAGCGTTGTGCCATGGGCTGTCCCAATTGCCACACGAATCGTGTATTGTAATTATGTATCCTTCACAGCAGAGTCTTTGTGCACCAACAGCAGAGGGCTTTTTTGTAAAACTTTATTTAAACCACACAGACAGACAGACAGACAGACGACTTTATTGATCCCTTTGGGAGGTTCCCTCTGGGAAATTAACAACAAGGACGGGTTTGTTGGAGCCTGGATAATTGTAAACCAAACACAAATGCAAAACAAAAGAATAAATAAATAAAATAAACTCCAAAATAATAACATTACACAAATGAGATAACATCATGATTTAATTAGATATAATTTTTGAAGCCTTTTATCCAAGTTATTTCAGCTGATTCTTCATAATGAATTTTTCAACTTTGTTTAAACATAAAATATATTTTGAAAATGTTTATTTTACATCAGATATGTGTAAATATACCAGCTTTTTTTCTGCTTTGCCTGGTTAAATGTTTTTGCTTCAACTTTCATCTAATAGATCCCAATTAAACCATAGCCTTTCCCTTAAGTGAAATGAAGCAGTGTATTCCTCCCTCTCCTGTCAGGAATACGCCAACTCAGGCTGGAATCTGAACAACATGCCGGTGCTGGAGCAGTCGGTACTTGCACACATCAATGTAGACATCTCGGGCATGAAGGTACCCTGGCTCTATGTGGGCATGTGTTTCTCCTCTTTCTGTTGGCACATTGAAGACCACTGGAGCTACTCCATCAACTTCTTGCACTGGTAAGACAAAATATTCCTTCATAGCTCTCACAATTGAATCGGGGCAAACACAAGATCGCCTGTTATATGCAAGAAATACGACTGTGACAACTGAAAAAGTATAACTAATCAGCAGAATTATAAATGTTAGTGTAGTCATTCTTACTTCTGTTCTACTCGAGCATGAGGGTTTATGTGTGTAATGCTGTTTTATTCATCTCGCTCTTCTTCAGGGGTGAGCCCAAGACATGGTACGGGGTGCCGGCCTCTGCAGCAGAGCAGCTGGAGGCGGTCATGAAAAAGTTGGCTCCAGAGCTTTTTGACTCGCAGCCTGACCTTCTCCACCAATTGGTCACCATTATGAATCCCAATGTTCTCATGGAGCATGGCGTTCCTGTATGTGTCCTGGGCATGGCATTGATATTTAACTTAACTTAAAATGGTTGTGTGCTCCATATTGATCAAAATCCTCCCTCCTTAGGTGTACAGGACCAATCAGTGTGCTGGGGAGTTTGTAGTGACCTTCCCCCGAGCCTACCACAGTGGTTTCAACCAGGGCTACAACTTCGCAGAGGCTGTTAACTTCTGCACCGCTGACTGGGTGAGGGGAAAGTTTTACAGTTCTTAGTAAAAGTAAAAGTTCTCTCTGCGTGAACACAGTTGTTCATCTTTCGTTTCTGCTCTCCTTCAGTTACCTGTGGGTCGTCAGTGTGTGGCCCACTACAGGCGGCTCCACCGCTACTGTGTCTTCTCACACGAGGAGCTGCTGTGTAAGATGGCTGCTGACCCGGAGAGTCTTGATGTGGAGCTGGCTGCTGCTGTATTCAAAGAAATGGGAGATATGATGGAAGAGGAGACAAAACTCAGACAGGCTGTCCAAGAAATGGTGAGTAGACTGTCGGCATCGGCCAATTTGGGTGCTTAATAACTTAAATGCTGCTGAGTGCATTAAAACCTTTTTTTTCTTTTCATTTGACAAAGTTTTGTTTTGTGATGTTTGATTTACATGTGTTATGTATCATTATATGTACTCTGTATATATTATATATACTGTACTGCCCCACTGCAGGGGCCAAATGCAGATTAGAGCGATAGGTTAGTGTTGCTTATTTATATTCAGTCATTTTGTGTGTCATTTGATATTATTACACTGTCGTATTTTGAATGGAGGAAAAAGAAAAATGCCCATTTCAGCACGAATATGAATAATAGTCAACGCCCTCCTTCACGTTGACTGTCGGCTGCCCTCCTTTTTAAAGATGAGCATCAGCTTACTGTAAACATTTGTTCTTTTTTTTCTCCTTACCTACAGGGGGTGCTGTCCTCGGAACAGGAGGTCTTTGAATTGCTTCCTGATGACGAACGCCAGTGCCACAAGTGTAAGACAACCTGCTTCCTGTCCGCGCTGACCTGCTCCTGCAGCCCCGAACGTCTGGTTTGTCTTCACCACGCAGCCGATCTGTGCGACTGTCCACTCGGCAACAAGTGTCTCCGGTGAGAGCTCTTGTTTTTGGACACAGTAGCTGTTCACTTAGACTGGCTGAAATATCTGTTAATGAAGTCATTTATTTGTATTTCAGGTATCGCTATGATCTGGAGGAGTTTCCCTCCATGCTTTATGGTGTCAAGATGCGAGCACAATCATATGACACGTGGGCAAAGAGAGTCACCGAGGCCTTGGCTGCAGACCAGAAGAACAAGAAAGGTTCTATGTCCTTTATTACCACAAAAACAAACCCCCAAAAATAGTGTTTTGATGGGGCTGGTGCGAAGTTTATGAGGAGCTGATGAGTCACTGTCCCCTTTCATATTTGTGTCCCAGAACTTATTGAGCTAAAGGTTTTGCTGGAGGACGCAGAAGATAGGAAGTATCCAGAGAACGCGCTGTACCGACGCCTTAAGGAGATGGTCAAAGAGGCAGAGACGTGCTCCTCTGTAGCCCAACTGCTGCTCAGCCGAAAGCAGAGGCACAGGTCAGTGTACGTTGGTACACTTTACCTTTTAATGTTGTTCAACAGCAACAAATCTACTCACTGCACCCACATGTTTTTGTCCATTTGGAAATCAAAAGGCTTTCTGATTCAGTTAAAAAATGAACAAACTCATAGATGTTTGTCCATTTGTGTGTGCAGCAGCCGCCTACGTTCTGAGAGCAGTCGTAACCGCACCAAACTGTCGGTGGACGAGCTCAAGGCCTTCGTGGATCAGCTCTACAGGCTGCCCTGCATCATCAGCCAGGCGCGACAAGTCAAAGTCAGTCCCCTGTATACGCGAGCTTATCCAGACAAACAATTATAGACTTTTCCCATCTTATTTTTTTATTGTAAAATTGTTTTCCTCTAATCTCCATCCTTTACCCCCCATGTTTATAGGAGTTACTGGAAAATGTAGAGGACTTTCATGAGCGAGCACAGGCAGCACTATCGGATGAGATGCCCGATTCGTCCAAGCTACAGGCTTTGTTGGACCTTGGTAGCGGCCTGGACGTTGAGTTGCCTGAGCTTCCAAGACTCAAACAGGAACTCCAGCAGGCCCGCTGGCTTGACGAGGTATGAACTTATAAGAGCTTCAGCCTGTTATTACGATTACGATTCAGGGGCCACTGTTAGATCATGAAACAATCAAATTCAATCAGTCTTTTGAAAGACTTTGTCTCACTGTGATCACTCACCACATACCCACCTTTATTTTTAACAGTGTATTGGTAATGAGAAGTGAAGAAGTGTTTTAATTAATTTCCATTATCATTTATTAAACTAAATGAAATGTACAATACAACTGCATTGTAAAGAAGTCACATCGTGAATCACAATTCACATATTTAAGACAAAAATGTAAACTGAAGCATCACAGGTTATTTCTATCCTACCCTCTTTCACCCGTGAGGCCATGACTTCCGTTTTGCTTTCGTTGTTGAGTATCGCAATCGCCGTGTCAACGGAATAGCACTGCTGTATCTCGGCTCCACACTCTTTGTTATGTGCTCCCCATAAAGTTTTTCGTACTGTCTATTTTACATTCTTTGACATTTATATAATCGGAATTCGGACATTTGTGAATCGATTCAGCATCGTCCACATCTGAATCGCGATGCATCTAAGAATCAATGTTTTTCCCCGACCCCTACTGTACGTAACACATGCTTCTTGCATATCAGGTGCGCGTCACCTTGGCCGAGCCGAACCGAGTCACCCTGGAGCTGATGAAGAGACTAATCGACTCTGGCGTAGGTCTGGCTCCCCATCACGCTGTGGAGAAGGCCATGGCGGAACTTCAAGAAATCCTCACCGTCTCTGAGAGATGGGAGGATAAGGCTCGTGCCTGCCTACAGGCCAGGTTAGGCTGCTCTTACGCACATAATTACAAACATTCAACTATGTCACAAGAATGTTTGCAGTTGGTTATATTAAAAGATGACTCGCACATCGTCCTCCTCCTACACAGGCCTCGACACAGCATGGTGACCTTGGAGAGCATTGTGCTGGAAGCGAGGAACATCCCAGCATATCTGCCAAATATTTTAGCTCTTCGAGAGGCCCTGCAGAAGGCCAAGGAGTGGACTTCCAAGGTGGAGGCCATCCAGAGTGGCAGCAGCTATGCTTATCTGGAGCAGCTGGAGAGTCTGCTGGCCAGGGGGCGCTCCATCCCTGTCCGGCTTGACCGGCTCACCCAGGTTGAGTCTCAGGTGGCCTCAGCTCGAGCCTGGAGGGAGAGGACTGCTCGCACCTTCCTCAAGAAGAACTCCACATACACACTGCTCCAGGTGCGTCATGATAAGAGGACGAGAGAGTGATTGGTGCTGCACTGTGAGGTTAAAACAAATAACAGATGTTTGCTTTTGGTACACACAAAGTGGAATAAAACATTCTCTAAAGGTTCAGTCCTCTGCTTACCCTGCCCCTTCTGTAGTGCATCAGGGATCTACAGCAGCATTAACAAAGGATGTTGATGATCTTTGTTTGCATAGTAAGCTTCACTTTCAAAAAGTGAAATGCATTCGCTGGTTGGTTTGTCCATTTGGACTGCTGAAGAAACATGGTGGCACCTTGTGGCTTATTCCACGGCTATCAAAACCTTACACGGTTCTTTTAAAGCAATTTTACTAACATATCCTTGGTCGTATATACAGCTTCTGCCAATAAACCCTAAATATTACACACTGTGCCTTCAGTTAGAATGAAAAGTGCTCTCGTTTGTGTCTCTTCTGATAGGTGCTCAGTCCTCGCGTGGACATCGGTATCTATGCCAACAGCAAAAGTAAACGGAAGCGAGTCAAGGAACTAATGGAGAAGGAGAGGGGAGGCTTCGACCCCAACACCCTCAGTGACCTGGAGGAGAGCCTCGAGGAGGTGCGAGAGCCCTCCACCGTTGTTGCAGCCTTCAAATCCAAAGAGCACAAAGAAGTAGAGGCCATCCACTCACTCCGTGCTGCCAACTTGGCCAAGATGGCCATGGCCGATCGCATCGAGGAGGTCAAGTTCTGCTTGTGTCGAAAGACGGCCAGCGGCTTCATGCTGCAGTGCGAGCTCTGTAAGGACTGGTTTCATGGAGCATGTGTGCCTCTGCCTAAGACGGGATCTCAGAAGAAAGTGGGTGTGGGATGGCAGAGTAACAGCAAAGACTCTAAATTCTTGTGTCCGCTGTGTCAGCGGTCGCGGCGGCCAAGACTAGAGACCATTCTGTCGCTGCTGGTGTCGCTGCAGAAGCTGCCGGTGCGTCTGCCAGAGGGAGAGGCTCTCCAGTGTTTGACGGAGAGAGCCATGAGCTGGCAGGTGTGCACAGAAACTATAGGACTGTTTATAACATCTCACATTTCTCCTGTCACCTACTCCATTTGAACACTTAATTATTCATTATTATCCCTCATAACACTGGCTTCCTTGTCCTTCCAGGACCGAGCACGTCAGGCTCTGGCCACTGACGAGTTGTCGTCAGCGCTGGCAAAGCTGTCTGTGCTGAGTCAGCGCATGGTAGAGCAAGCTGCAAGGGAGAAAACTGAGAAAATCATCAACGCTGAGCTTCAGAAAGCTGCTGCCAATCCTGACTTGCAGGTACTCGGCTCTTTTTACATTACAGGGCGACATCTGGTCTATAGGTAGAGTAAGGTAATTGTTGTGGCCTCTACTGGGTTCTTATGTGTAAATATAGAATGCACCAGAAGGGGGCAATAGATCACTAGATATGGATTTGTTCCAAATCATAAGAAATCATACAGAAATGGTTCTCAAATCAGAGGGAACACATTTACAGTGATTGTGTCGTGTCTTAAAATGGGTTTGCACTGCATAATGTTGAACCTTTGTTCTGTTGATTTTGAGGAAATATCCATTCCTTGCTCAGATGCCACTTGTTGTTATGCAGTTAACTACTAAAGCACTCTTATTTTATTTTAAAGAAGCAAAGTAGTAGTTTTAAAGAACTCCAAAATGTGTGGTAAAATGTCAAATTAAGTCAAGTCAATAATACAACACCCAAGAGACAATCAGTGTTTTGTTTTTCCGTCTCACCAGGGCCACATCCAAACATTTCAGCAGTCGGGTTTCAGCAGAGCAACGTCCCCTCGTCAATCCGTGGACTATGATGATGAGGAGACGGACTCAGACGAGGATATCAGGGAGACTTATGGTTATGATATGAAGGCATGTCCGGCCAAATTTAATTATACAGATTTAAAATTTGAAGTTTCTGTTTAGTTTTTTTTTTAAATCTAATTATTTGCTGTCTGTGATTGTTATGTTGTAGGACCCAGGTGAGGTGAAGCCCTACCTGTTCTGTGATGAGGAGATCCCTGTCAAGTCTGAGGAGGTGGTCAGTCACATGTGGCCGACTGTCACGCCATCTTTTTGCGCCGAGCACGCTTACTCCTCAGCCTCCAAGTCCTGTGTGCAAAGTAAGTTTCTGCCACCCCCTTTTGGCTTGATTTGATTTGTTACCTCTGGAATCCACAGACTCTTTGTAAAAGTGGATTTAGTCTTCCTGTTATTCCCGTAATTGTCTTGTCTTGAAGCCTCAACATTTAATTCCTCAGGATATTGTACTGATGTTATACATCTTTTTCTTCTCATAATTTCTGTAGGCCGTACACTAAACCTGCCCGCCACTTTATTTTCTTACCTATAGATCGGTTGCCCTTCTCTTTTGAATTGACGACATGAAACTAAAGCGTGTTTAATGGATCACGTGTGAAATATGCTCATTTTCCGAGTTCTTTTAGACAACAAATGGAGTCGGACCTTGGTGGGTAACTGCTGCTTCCTCCTATATCCTGGCTTCACTGTTCAAATTGGAAGGCTACATCCATTTGTATCCACTCTGTGCTGTGAACCTATCACCTTTGAGCTCAGCTGATTCAAAGCTATATTTTATTGGACCGTTTCTGTTTTTAAATGAGAGTCACATTTTATTGTAATATTATTTTATTTTATTTCTTAATGTCCTGTTCCAAATGTAAATTTCAGACATCGTCACGCCCAGAAAGCAGCCCAGGAAAACCCCACTTGTCCCGCGCAGCCTGGAGCCTCCGGTGCTTGAGCTGTCCCAGCAGGCTAAAGCCCAGCTGGAGGAGCTGATGATGCTGGGAGACCTGCTGGAGGTGTCGCTGGATGAGACCCAGCACATCTGGAGAATCCTGCAGGCTACGCATCCTCCCTCTGAGGAGAGATTCCTACAGGTCATGGAGGTGGGGAGGGAGGTTATTTATATCACACACACTTCCACACGTTTCTTGTGGTTTGTTCTGCTGAAGAGATTTGCAAATACAAGTTCTTTGAATTATGGAAAAAGGAAAAGATGTTCTGATTCACCTTGATATTCACTTGAAAGATTCGTTGTAGATTCATGAAAACTGTGGAACAATATATGCCATGGTTTCAGGCCAAGCTGCACTCGCAGCACCCTCTGCTGGACAACTTACTAATTAAGTTGTACTCAGTAATAGTAATTAGGTAATTACTAATTCTGATGCACTTTTAGGTTGTATATTTTGAACTCGGTATTTAAGATGTCAGGTTTGAATTAGTGAACTACTAGGGGGTACATTTTGTACATGTAAACTAATGGACCAGATAAATAGCAACAATAATTCTGTGAAAATCTGTTTCATAACATGCAAACAAAAAAAATGTAATCAATCTGGAAATCAGTTGCAGCACCAGCCCGATTTCAGAAGTGTATATAAAGCTAAAATTGTCTTCCTGTCATTCCCCTTTGGTTTCCTACAGCCCGATGATTCTCTGATGGAAAAGCCACTGAAGATCAAGCTTAAAGATTCAGAGAAGAAGAGAAAACGGAAGCTGGAAAGAGCCGAGCACCACCACATGCTGATGGCGGCAGCAGCAGCCGGCGTGGGTTCAGCAATGGGAGAAATGCGACCGGCCAAGTCCAAGGAACTGAAAAGGGTCAGCCTCGAGCTGGGTTTGAGTGGAAAACCCAAGAAAAAGAAACTCAAACTCAACCTAGACAAGAACCGGGAGATGAAGCAGCTTGCCAAACGGTTAGCCAAGGAGGAGAAGGAGAGGAAGAGGAAGGAGAAGGCAGCTGCTAAGGCAGAGGCCATCAGAGAGGGACTGGAGAAGAGGAAGGAGAAGAAGATTCTCGATATTCCCTCCAAGTACGACTGGTCTGGAGCGGAGGACTCCAATGACGAGAACGCTGTGTGTGCAGCCAAAAACTGCCAGAGACCCTGCAAAGATAAGGTGAGAACTCAGCCGTCAGCCGTCTCAGGTTTACTGGTAAATACATTAGGTGTTTGTCGCCCCTCGTCGCTGATTCGTGATTTTCAGCCATTCAGGTTGTTAGGAGGCTGTTGCAATAGAAGAGGAGACAAGGAGACAATTATAGATGATTGATAGACACAGCGTTGGTTTAGCAATTAACAGTCAAAGGGGGCCTGTGTGAATGTGCACCTTTTTTTGTGTGCTTAATATATAATAATTCCAATATTCCAAGAAAATAAATGCATGTGATAATTATCCCAGCATAATAAAAATGTCACATTTTGACATTTTTACCTAATAAAAAATATATATTATAATTTATTTTCTAAGGTGATTATTTAAAAAATTAAAAATAAAATACAGTTAAATAACCAGTCAAAACAAAAAATACATTTTCCTGAATGTAAAGCTGAAACCAGAAAATGTGTCATTTTTTGCATTCACAATTAAATGTTGTGTATTAAATTTCATATTCAAATATTTTGGTAATAAAATTAGATGTGGTTTCACACTGCTCATACCTACAGTCCCAGTGTCTGTTGTGCTGGTGAGGGATTAAAATACTCAGCCAGTTGGAAAACTGTTGCCCTTGTTGAATAACTGAGGTGGTGAACACTGGTTGATTCCTTGATCTCAACAAGTTTACAGCCCCTTGAATCTGTAAACATGCAGTGAACGACAGTTTATTCGTGTTTGCTGACTAGAGAGTTAATAACAAACGCTTTTTAAAATGAACATTCGAGAGCTGTATTGAATATCAACAGCTGATAACAGCACTGGAACACCTTAAAGAGAGTTACACATAACGTATTAACAGGACACTGTGATGTGGCTCCTTTGTGAGATGGCACTCCAGTGAGTTAACCAGTGGCCAGTCCACCAGCCAATCAGAGCCGAGGAAGTGGTGGGCCTGTACCTCTGTGGGAGGGGCAAACATGAAATGATGAAAGTGCTGGTCTGAGTAAAGCCAAACAACATACAAAGATGTTTTTGTTTTTTGAGATTTGAAAACATGTGACCAAAGGTACAGCTGTGAAATAGAGATTGTATTAAGTTTCACTCTAGTCTTTTGTTAAGGTGCTTTATCGGTTGTTTACTCGTGAGTAACTGCACCTCCTACTTAATGAATGCTAGTTGAGATGTCTGTGTCCCAAAATGTCACAAAACACACCGACGTCTCTGCCACTTTATTTAAAATGCCCAGAGAAGAGGAAATGAAGTAGAAAAGAACTGAAAGAAGACTCCTGCTGTGAGGCTGTAGGAGGAAGAGAGAAAGAGAGCAGGACTGCAGCTGAGCCATCTTTTGTGTTTCGATAAACTGTGACCAAAATGGTGAAAATGTTGCTTTTCTGCATGTTTGTTAAACAAATGGTTTTGATACCTTAGCCTTTACATTCATATTCTGTACAAACCTTGGGGCAAACAGTGACGTGGTAGTGCATTAGGAGGAGAGGACAGAACTCCAGTGGACACTGACTCACATGTGTGCTTTAGGCAGGACCAAAGCAGGTGAACTTGGCTTTTCTAAATGTTTGGTAAACAGGAAGGAATTCATACTAACACTGACAAACGGGGACGTTTGCAGATTTTGGTCCCCACTTAAGCGAGTTGGCCAGTATGTGTGTGTAACTGTGTGTTTAGCTCCTTCAGCAGAAAACGCTGAATTTTACACGGTTACACATTTTTCTGTGGGAAGAAGATATGGGTTTTTTTTTTTTAATTACTTTACAGGGACTTTGAAGAAATGAGCTCTGCTGCTTTCTCCAGGATGCGAGTTCAGGCTGAGGCTGTCGCAGTCAGGGGCTTGTCAGTAGTTTTGGATCGTAAATTTCTGACCCTATCAGAAAATTATTTCACAATAGATATCTTTGCCATCTTTTGGGACCCACGATGAAAGAAATTGCCTAGATGCATTGATCTACTGCAGTGTTTACTCATCCATGGTCCTGGGGACCCACTGCTCTGCATGTTTTAGATAGGTTCCCCTGCTCCTACACACCTGATTCAAACAGTCAGCACTGCAGAAGCCTGATAACAAGCCTTTAATTTGAATCAGGTGTGTTGTAGCAAGGAAACTTCTAAAACATGCAAGGCAGTGGTTCCCCAGGACCGGGATTGAGAAACCCTGATCTAATGGACAGACGGGAGGCCTGGATGGTGTCCAACAGTGTTCAGTCACTCTAGCTTTGTTATATGTATTCCAGTAAGTCACAAAGAACAATGACTGACAGCTTTGACACTTGCTGTTAAAAATTATACCTTAATGATGGTTCACGTGTCACGTGTTCACATGTCCACACTGGTGACAGCAGTGGCTGTGGCATCGTGTTTTCAAGTTGTGTGTCTCTCCCATTGGATTGATGAGAATTTGTGGGTCAAATGTGACAGCCAGTGTCACCTCATGAAGTCAAATCAAGATTAATTCACTAATTATGACAAAATAGACTTTAAAAAGGCTATTTTTTAATGTATCTGGGGGTATAGAACCATGAGGCAGTAATTGCAGATGTTATTTAACCCACGTACTAAAAAGGACATTGAAAAGTGATACATTTTTCAATTTGTCCTTGTTGTGCTTCTCATTTCTCACACGTCTGCATTACATTTACAGGTGGACTGGGTGCAGTGCGACGGTGGCTGCGACGAGTGGTTCCACCAGGTTTGCGTGGGCGTGTCGTGCGAAATGGCCGAGAACGAGGACTATATCTGCGTGGACTGCTCCGGCAAGGCCACGGGGGCAGAAGGGGGAGGCGGCGTGATGACTGTTGAGGACGTGATAGCGGAGGAAACCGAGGTGGTGCTGTCGACTTCTCTGTCCAGCAGCAATGTGCAGTGTCTGCCCTCGTCCGTCGCGGTGTCGTGGACTCACGCGCCTGCCGCCTCTCACCTGAACCCGACAACCTCACACCAGCAGCAACAGCCGGACTCGCAGCAGGGCAGTTAGCGGGAAACGATGACCGGTACTGCGTTTGAAATGTCGATACGTCACACTAAAACCTGTCAGCCTGATCAGACTCTGACAAGAGAGGAAAAACTCCTGTTTGAATGGTGTGGTACAATAGGAACAGACATTTCTGACTGCCTCCATTACGGCGCACAAGAAAAACGGATGCATCTGGAAGACTGAGAAGAATATTCCTATAATAATGCGGCAAAGGGTGTGAAACGTTGTTCTCCTGTGACTGTTTTAGGTGTAGAAACGTCCACCACCTCCTCAAGAATAACAAGTCGCACAAAACACCCCAGCTGTTGTATTCAGTGCAAACAGGCACTGGACATCCTGAACCACTCTTCCCTGTCCTCTCTCTCAGTTTGTAGGACTTCAGATTAGGAAAAACAAGTGGTTGTAATAATGTAGTGGACTTATTTATAATGTACATAGCTTGCAAGCAATTAAGCAAATGGATTGTGGCTTTTTTTTTGTTTTCTCACCTTTAATAAACTATTCCTAGTCAAATTATTGATATATTTGATGGTGTTTTTTTTTTTTATATGTATGTTAATGCTCATGTTTGAGTGAGTTTTAAAGCCTCCCCAATGTGGACCGGGTCATTATGGCACAGCTGCACAAATAGGTTGTGATACGGCTCACAAATTTCGGCTTTCGGTAGTTACACCAGACCCCTTTTGTTGAATCTGAGAAATTTTCTTGCTCAGTTTTGGAGATTAACGCTAGTGTTCAGGATTTTAAAAATTCTTTTCAACGGAACTGCACTTCGTTTGATTCCCGTGTCCTGTTCCTGAGTACGTCGTGCTCACGGCTCTTCCAGTGACAACACTCTCTGACCAATCGGTGGCCGGCAGTCTGTCGACATCCCATTTTAATAAAGGCTCAGCTCGCCTGTTTTCCTCATGAAGACCACCACATTCAATTAATATAGTTTCTGTTCACAATAACAACACAAAAACCACCGAACGTTACACACTGTACCTTCAAATGTGAGTGCTGAGAGTTGAAAAGAGCAGTGTGTTCCTGTTTTGGCCTTTTTTTGCAGCAACAAGTTTGATATCATTTAGCAGGAAGGGTCTCAGGTGTTACTAATCACATTAACGAGGGCTCTGTTAAATTCACGAGTGCGACAGAGGGCCGGAAGTGTCCCTGAACCTGGGAAAGCTAAATGGAATGCAGCCCTAATTTAATTGATTATTTACACCTGTGCTTTTCTTGCTGTCACTCAAAAATGTCTTGCATGAAAAAAAGACCCAGAGAGAGAGAGAACTACAGAAGTACAGATAATGAGATATCTGAAGCTCCTGCTTGTTTGTTCAGCTGGAAACACTGAATTTGACACAGGCTCAAAGACGCAGTCGTGACTTATTGTCATGTTATTTAGAGGTTGATTGACTTCCCAGTTGTAAATTAAGCTCTGCGTTCCCCGTGTTACTCATTAGCTTCATTAGAGGGAAGATACAGTCGTGTGTTGTGGAGCTCAGGTGTCAAGACTTTGTTGTATTTTTATTTTAGTTGCCAGCAAGAATGTTACTCAGATTTCATAAAAAGTTGAAATCACCTCATGTTTTTATTTGTTTAACACTACACTGCATACATTTGTTTTCTGAAAATGTAACAATTCAGTAGGGTTTCCTTGTAAATTCCTGAACACACACCTTTGCTGGAGTAACATGGATGTTTACTGACGGCCGAGAGGCGGGGAGGCGAAGTCTTTCCTAACTCTGCTAACTCAGATCCGGTGTGAACTGACACCAACTGCTTTAGCCTCTTCCTGAATAACCCCATTCCAAGTCATCAACAAAACCATCCAAGATGATGCATAATCTGCCCGCATAATTTCTGCCCTGTCATTTCTTCTGAAAGCGCTAGAGATGTCCTTTCTCAGCCATTTTCAGGCATGAGCTCCAGAAAATGTTCCGAAAATTGGATCCACTGATTTTCCATTGTCTGCCATTCACATATGAGGAATGTAGCACAAGATTGTCCAGAATTTCCAGAAGATTTAGGAAATTTCCCTGCTGTTTTCTCACATATCTAATTGCATTTTTTTTATGATATTTAAATGTGACGGGATTTTCATATTTTTTTCTATTTCGCTTGGGTTCACGTTACATGACAGTGACAAAATATGAACTACTATTTTACACGACTGGATAAGAAATCAAAGATGCAAACTTGTTTCACAAAATGTATGTATTACATTTTTAAATGGCAGAGAAAATGGAAAAAGATGTACTGCAATTGCCAGTTGTGCTATTTCAATATTATATTATATTATATTATATTATATTATATTATATTATATTATATTATATTATAATATATTATAATATATTGTATTATATTCTCATAGGCAGCCTTTATGGACAAGGAACATACCCAGTCTTTGTGTGGTCCATTCTTAATCTGTCTCCCAAATGACTCTGAAATCACAATCATGAAATGGATGTTTTCAATCATTTTAATCCTCACCCAGAGATCTTTCTGTGCAGGGAAAAGTTTTAAAGTTGTTCTGTTTCATTCTTGTTCTGCCTCTAATTTTACCCATGGTGATGGACGATGATGCACTTTGCTCTGAAGGGGGTCAGAGGTAAGGACACTGGTGGAGGCTGGACTAAGTATAGCATTACAAAGCCACCCGCCCCCCTCCCCTCAGTTGTGTTAAATACTAAAACCTGAGCATTTCTCACAGATTAATCTCCTGAGACGACTCCAGCCGGGCAGCTCGAGTCACACGCGGCACCACAATGAAAGGTAAGTCACACATGTCAGCAGGCTCTCCTACATTTCTTTTACAAATGTTATTACTCTTACTCACAGCTGACTATGTAAACAGGGGATGTTATGTTGGGATTTATCTATTCATTTAGTGTTTTATGGACCACTTTGTGCCAGTTGAATAAAATCCCTGCCTCCCTTTGAGAGCTGGTAAACACTGGTTGATTCTGTTATAAGAGCATGTTTACAGCTCCTTCTTGAATCTGTAAACATGCAGTGGATTTACTTTTTTTTTGTTATTGTTCACGGAACACAGAAGTGAACATCCAGGCACATATTACTGAATAGTAAAAACAGCGGATCACCTAGAAGAGTGATACACGGTACATATGTATAGGACACTCACAGCACCACAGTAACAGCTAAGTCGTTCATGTTTGCAGATCTATAAATAGATGTTTAACACATTCATTTCTTCTAATTAATTACTGTAACTCACAAGGATTATGTTGCCTGTTTGACCAAAATGACTGCAGTCGGCTATATACTTGAAAGACGTTAGAATTTATTAATTTTTTGTGTTTACTGGAATTTTTTTGTGTTTAATCACATTCAAACTTGATTACTAATGAGAACAGGGAAATCGTCTCGAGATCAAACGACCAGCTTTAATAGGTTCACCTTTTCTGTCTTGAATTGTAGGAGATGTTCCTAAAGCTGTGGTCTCCAAGGCGAAGGACCTCCTGCCTCCTTCAGAGGAGAAGATGGAGGAGCGCGGTCAGTGGAGCAACAAGGTGGAGTTTATCCTGTCAGTCGCTGGCTCCATCATCGGCCTGGGCAACATGTGGCGCTTCCCGTACCTCTGCTACAAGAACGGAGGAGGTAATTTGTTAAAAGGTTTTTTTTTTTGTGTCGCTGCTAAATTGGTTAGGCCCTCTCTTCTCCCTCTATAGTGTGGCAGGGTCAGAGGTCAGAGCCTTGTGGGGTCAGACAGCTGTTGTTGCTCCTCGCTCACAGCGGCTGTCCGTGCAGAGAGAAGAGTTGGAAATCTGAGCACAGGCAAACATTCTCGGCCACCCAATGGGATGTCAGCACAAAAGACTTGTGTGGTGGCCCAGATATAATGCGTGCATATCAAGATAAAAGAGTGCTAACGAATTATAATTCCTTGCAGCAGATGCCGTGCAGTGTGTGACTGAGTCTATCTCGCATATCATTTTCAGTTTAGAGACAAGAAAGACACACGTGTATCAGTATTTTTTGGAACTTCATTTCAGTCCACTTGTCAAAGTGCCTCTGGTTTTTGCTAACTCGGCGTCCCCGTTGCATTCCTCTGCTCTAGTTTCCACGACATGCTGTCAGTGTGTGTGTGTGTCTGTGAGAATGAAAATCTGTTTCTTACTCTAAATCCTTGGCTCTTTCTGAACTCAGGTGCGTTCCTCATCCCCTACCTGATCTTCCTGTTCACCTGTGGCGTTCCCGTCTTCTTCCTGGAGACAGCTCTGGGCCAGTACACCAGTCAGGGAGGCATCACCTGCTGGAGGAAAATCAGCCCCTTGTTTGAAGGTAAGGAACCACACAACCATTAAAATGGAACATGGCCACACAGAGACACAGCACAACCACAAACACATGAAAAACAACCACAAAGAGGTCTTAAACCGCAACAAATCAATGAAAGACGACCACAAAGAGACAAAAACAGCCACAAATCTATGGAAGACAGCCACAGAAAGACAAAAACAACCACAAATCTATGGAAGACAGCCACATATTTGTGAAAGACAGCCGCAAAAAGACAAAAACAACTGCATTTTTATGAAAGACAACCAAAAAGAGGCACAAACAACTACAAATCTATGAAAAACGACCACACATCTATGAAGAACAACCACATATTTATGAAAGACAAGCACAAAGAGACCAAGAACCACAAATCTATGAAAAACAACCACATATCTATGAAAAACAACCACACATCCATGAAAAACAACCACACATCCATGAAGAACAACCACAAATCTACGAAACACAACCACAAATAGACAAAAACAAGGATTGTGAACTGTATGATTCCTGTGTATGATGTAAAAACCATTACCCAATGGTGGACTACTTTTTAAAATCTCACATTTCATAACTGTTTGAGTTTTGCTTCACATATAAAATGTCCTGTATGTTCTGCAGGTCTTGGCTATGGGACTCAGGTGATTGTGACGCTATTAAACTTCTACTACATCATCGTTCTGGCCTGGGGGATTTTCTACCTGTCTTTCTCCTTCTCTTGGGACCTGCCCTGGTCGTCCTGCAACAACACGTGGAACACAGGTAACACACGTGTGCATCAAAACGATAACATTTCTTTCCGGGTGTCTTGGATACAGTTAGGAGTTTCTCCATTTTGTACTTGTTTTTCGTCTTAGAAAACTGTGTGGAGTTCCAGAAGAGAAACACGTCAGGCGACACAGCAGTCTACCTGAACGCCACCTCTCCTGTCCTTGAGTTCTGGGAGTGAGTATTCTGAATGTCCGGCCTCCTTCTAAGTGCTGCGTTAGTGATTATATATCAACTTTTTGTTTGTGTCTTGTCGCGTCCGCAGGAGGAGAGCACTGAGAATTTCCCCAGGCATTGATCACATGGGCTCTCTGAATTGGGACTTGGCCTTGTGTCTGTTTATCGCCTGGGTCATGTGCTACTTCTGCATCTGGAAGGGGGTGAAATCCACAGGAAAGGTGGGTGAGAGGTGATTATTGAGAACACAATGTGAAATATCTTTTTTCCTTCATCAAAAAAAGTTGCAGCCCTCAGGATATTTAGTCTTAAAGCTTTTGTATTAAATAGTTTACATAATAGTTTCTCAAACACAGGGGAAGTGATGTTATTGCGGTAGAAAGACCGAAAACGTTTCTAGTGAGTGATGTAACGCGATCACCTGAAACTTTCCAGACAGATAGATGAGAGGAAATGTAAGAGGCGGTCCACTGTCAAAGTCAGTGCTTCCATTATATGTAGACCTGTCTCTTAGTCCACTGTTCCAAAATGAGGAGAGGCAAGAAAAAGTTATTTTTCCAGCACATGAACTAATATGACATTTCAATGTTGTGTATTTATATGAGCTTGTTTATGCTGTGTATTTTTTAAAAAAAAATTTTTTTATACAAATAGCTATGTTTCAGATTGCACCATGTGCTATGTGTTTAGCCACGTTAAAGCCGTTCATTTTCTGTTTTTTGGATTCCTATTCTGCTCCATCAAACCCTTAAAAAAACATGTTGTCATAGAGTAACATGCACGTAAACATCCTTGTGTGTTGTAAAGTGGGTTTAAATGGAACTCAATGTTTAGATGTCTGAGATTTTGGACAATCCCCCCCCAAAAATGTGTATGATCACTATTGTTTTGCCTAATTAACATCACATACATGTGTGTAGTCATGGCTATTCTCCAGAGCCAGATCATTAAACTGTAATGATTTTAATATTTATAATATTTGATAATGTTTTTTGATCATCTTGGCCTCTGGACTGATGGCAAACTAACTTTTAAATATCATATTAATAATGTGTCCTGACTGTTTGTTACTTTTCAGGAAAAATGTGCTTTATCTTATAATGCAGTTGTAACCTTTATTACATCACTGTATGTCCTGTATGAAGTACCTAAAAGAGAAACTTGAGTAAAAGTACAAGTAACTTACCAGAAAATGACTTTGGTAGAATTTGAAGTCACTTTTTTATAATATTACCTAAATAAAAGTCTTAAAGTATTTGACGTTTACTGTATTTAAGTATCAAAATGGGTCAGTGGTAGGGCAACTGAAAGGCTGTGGGTTCAATTCTTGGCTCTGCTAGTCTATATGTGTCCTAGAGCAAGACTCTTAACCCCATGTTGCAGCATGTGAATGGCAAAACTGTACACTGTAGTGTATGGCAGCTCATATAAATGCAGACCATTACCAGCTCCTCTTCTTCTGATTTTATTTGCTAGTAACAAAGATAGTTAGAGGAAATGCAGTGGAGTAAAAGTAAAAGTTGCCAGAAATGTACATAACAAAGTTCAGATACGTGACTTTTGTACAGCAAAGAAGTATTTGTACAACACTACGTGTGTCTACATAGGTGGTCTATTTCACTGCGACCTTCCCCTATTTGATGCTGATTGTGCTGCTGGTCAGAGGACTCACCCTGCCCGGTGCTGGCATCGGCATCCAGTTCTACCTGTACCCCGACCTGGGACGATTGTCTGACCCACAGGTGACGAGATCTCACACACACACACACATGCATCCACCTTATAGTGTCCACTGTATCTGTAACATAACTACCTTCAGGTTAATTAGTGCAAACATACACCAATCCAACCTCAAAATCCCACTGAGGGATTTTTATTGTGTTTTCCTCCCGGTGAGCGAGGGCGCACCAGGTGCAGGTATCCCATGGTTCTCTGCTGGAGAGCCTAGTTTCTGCTGGGTCCATCTGCTCCTCCATGAAAGAGGCAAAGACCTTGGGGGTCAAATTCAGGGCCAGGACACCACTGGGACTGTAAACATGAGCTCAACCAGGAAAGAGCTGCAGACACTCGGCGAACCAGGCTTCTCTCCGTACAAGAGTTTTTGTCCTCTTCTTGTTATTAACATACAACTACATACTACTACAAATACATCACACACACATATTGAGAACATAATACAGAAACAAATACAAAAAAGCTAACAAAACTATTAATCCCAAAATATATAAGGCCCATTACAAATATTTGAGGCATCATTTTAATAGTAATTCTCAAATGGAAAACAGTGGCTGCCATAACTCTTCCAGAATACTGTTTTGTTTGATTAAAAACAATTAATTTCTTAGTGAAAATGTTTGTCTGGGATAAATGTACATTTATTCACTCACAAATCTTCACCTGGGTATTTTCATCCGGCCCCACCCCTGTAACACTGTAGGTTTGTGTAATAATAATAATAATGATGAGGGACAATGCTATAATTTCTTAAATACATAAATATTTGTATCATCATAGATCTGGTAGTTTCAGTAGTTGTGAAAACTTGGTTTGTTAATCAGTGTTGGGTGAAATTCCAGAGTTTGAACAGTTTGCTATTATGCAGCTGCAGCAGTCAATGATTATTCATGTGAAAACTGAGCATGTGAATTCCTTTTTGACCCGTTTAAATGTATTTGTTTTGTTTTTTTTCCCGTCAGGTGTGGATGGATGCTGGCACCCAGATTTTCTTCTCCTACGCCATTTGTTTAGGGTCACTGACGGCTCTGGGCAGCTACAACAAATACAACAATAACTGCTACAGGTAGGCGAGGAGCCCCAGACAACACACACGAGAGAACTTATAACTTGATACAACTTTTGTATATCTGCTCCTGGTCTCTCTCTTCTATCTCTACCTCACCTCCCTCTTGTCCTTTCTCTCCCCCCTTTCTGTCCCCCACCTCTCCTCTGTCTCCCATTTTGCCTTTCACTCCAACCGGTCGAGCCAGATGGCTGCACATCTTTGAGTCTGGTTCTGTCAGAGATTTCTTCCTGTTAAAAGGGCCTTGAGACAATGTATGTTGTGATTTGGGGCTATAGAAGTACAATTGAATTGAATTAATACAATCAACAAAGACACCTCAAAAGACCGAATTAAATTGCATAAAAATGAGTGCAATAATAACTATAAAAGTAGGATAAAAGATCAATAAAAGTAAAGTAGGAAATAAAAGTTTAAAACAAATTATTGTTATTTTAATGGTCATAAGTAAGATGATGCTCTGCTGTCAAATCATACTGAAATCATCTCAATCTCCTGTTTTCGGCAGAGACTGCCTCTCGCTGTGCTTCCTGAACAGCGGCACCAGTTTTGTGGCTGGATTCGCCATCTTTTCCATCCTGGGTTTCATGGCGTATGAACAGAATGTTCCCATCTCAGCAGTGGCAGAATCTGGTGAGGCTTGCATCATGGAATAACAAAAAAAAAACAATCTCTGTCCTCAGGAGCCGCATTTATTAAGATTCCTTGTCTCTGTGTAGGTCCTGGTCTTGCCTTCATTGCTTACCCCCGTGCTGTGACCATGATGCCCTTCTCTCCTCTGTGGGCTGCCCTCTTCTTCATCATGATTGTCTTTCTGGGGCTGGACAGCCAGGTAAAAGTTTGTTTCATATACTTTACTTTTTCATAATAACCAGAATCACGTTTACCTGTTTTGTCTCTCTCTCTCTCTCTCTCTCTGCCTTCCTTCCCTTCAGTTTGTGTGTGTCGAGAGTCTTGTGACAGCGATCGTCGACATGTACCCTGCTGTGTTCCGCCGCAAAAATCGCAGGGAGCTCTTCCTGTTGGCCGTTAGTCTGGTCTCCTTCCTTATGGGCCTCATCATGTTGACGGAGGTAGGAGGTCACACTCTGGGACCACACACAAAGAAAAACAAAAGATCTGTCAGAATAAACTCATTTTGAACAGATAAACAAACACATTTTGGACAAAAGGGGAGAGAATGTTGTTCCTTGTTTATTGCACTTGAAAAAACAACCTTTACCACCGTATGTGTTTTAAAAGGTCCAGTGTGTGAGAATGAGTGACATTAACCCTTTAACACTTAAATCTTTCTCTCTGTAGGGGGGCATGTATGTCTTCCAGCTCTTTGACTACTATGCAGCCAGTGGCATGTGTCTTCTCTTCATGTCCATCTTTGAGACTGTCTGCATTGCATGGGTCTACGGTAAGCTTTTCTAAAACATGAGAGTGTGATCATGGAGAAATATCGTGTGTTCTCCATTTGACGAATGGCGAATTGAACGTTACTGTTTTTGCAGGTGCCGATCGCTTCTATGACAACATTGAGGACATGATTGGCTACCGCCCAGGACCTTACATCAAATACTGTTGGTTGTTTCTCACCCCTGCCACGTGCATTGTGAGTATCAACAAGCAGCAATCATGGCTTTCCAAAAATGACACAGACTCTTCCTTATGCTTGTAGAAATAAAAATAAATCACATGTTCACTCTTCACCAATGGCTGTAACATTTGTCTATTTGTTTCTTCAGGGTACTTTCGCCTTCTCCCTCATCAAATACACTCCTCTTAAGTACAACAATGAGTATGTATACCCGTGGTGGGGCTATGCTGTTGGCTGGCTGCTCGCACTCTCCTCCATGGTCTGCATTCCACTCTGGATGGTGTACAAGATCAGCACGACCCAAGGGACATTCCGAGAGGTAATTTTAAATTTAGCTTAGTCTTTAAAAAAAAAACTATGATCATGATATTAAGAATAGTTTTATTTTGAGTAGCACTCTAACAGCAGAAAGTTACAAAGTGCGCTGACGAACAAAGCAGAAAAAACAGGATACCCAGGTAAAGAATTCCCTGAATCTTTTGGGGCTGTGTGTACAGTTCATCAGTTTACTAGTCATCATATTAGATATTTAATATGTTCTTTATAATATGCAATGCACAGAACTACTACATTTAGTATATTTATAAGAAGATATAATAAAATGAATTTGTAATTGGATAAACTGGATAAGGGCATCATAAATACAAAATGTACAAAGACGATATATACTGTAACCAACGTTACAGAAACAAGACAGCACAATGGCAAAAATCAGAACACCAAATATCATAAATAAATGCAAAAGAACAGTAAAAACAAAATCATATTACACAAAGCGAACGAGAAATAAAAGAATATAAAAAAATGTGAATAAATATATACAACCAAATAATAATAGGCTTCTTTTAGTCATCTGATCTAAAGAGAAGGTATATCTGTGTGTCATCTGCAAAGCAGTGAAATGGATGATGTCAACAAGCATGAGTATATTAACAGACAATAAAATCGGGCCTAAAATTGAACCTTGCAGTACACCACAAGTAATCTGGGCTGTAGAAGATTATTAATCACCTATGGTGACCGTGTAGGTTATTCAGTGTAACATGTCTTGTGTCTTGTCTTTGGTTTGCTACCCTTCTGAACTTCTGATCTTGACTTGAATTGAATTTATCTGCATTGTCTTATTTTTCTATAGCGCATCCAACTGCTCATCACACCATCTGACGATTTGCCCAAAACCAAGAGGGAGCAGGAAAGGTTACTGGCTATCTTTGCTCCAGAGACGGATGCCACCACGTCTAAAAGTGGCTACTCACTTGTCTCAGAGAAAGACTCCAACTTATAAGGCACCGGTGGTGATATGTATGGCAGAGACATGTGGGTTTTGGTTCCATCACTGACTTGCTGAACGTTCAACAAACCTTCACATCATCTACTTTAATTTGTGGAGGACTCAGGAGATAAGAGAGCCACAGTGTCAGGTTTTGCAGAACCTGTGTAGTTTGGATTATATAAAAGTTTCAAAGGGGACAAGGCATTTTTTTCAGGGACTATAGTCATCTGCTCTACTCCATTAATATATGGGCGTAAAATGCTCATGTTTTGTTTTGCCTGAATGCTGTTTTATAAAAGAAAAGTAGTAAAATAGTAGATACAGACACACAAGTGCCAACAAAGATTTTTAAAAAGGTTGTCTGAGTTTTCTGCAAGTGTACAGGTCATGTGTTACCAGTGAAAAGTGGACTACATGTAAATTGAGGTGTCCTTGTTGTGTATCTGGCATCACTTTTTCAGCTACTTCATATTTGTATCATATACTGTTTTATCAATTACCTGTTTTTATTGACGTGAATTAAAATAAAATGTGACATTTTGGTGTGACTAGAGTGGAAAAGAAATACAGAATGCCAGTGAAAATTATAATTACTCTACAACAGTGCAAAAGGTTTAGGACTAACGTGGTACGTACACTGTAGTTACTTTGTAGTAAGTTTATAGCTTGTTTTGTGCTATGTAATGTGAATCTTGTGAGTGCATTTTTAAATAAACATGGTAATTTTATTGTTGTCTTGAACCATCAATTATCATTTATCTCTTGTGGTAACCAGAAACCCTTGTAAGCATTCATTCTAATTGGCATGTGTAGGCTCATTTTAAAGTCAACATTGATTTGCATCGTGGGAAGTAGGACAAAGCTAAGATTTGTATTTCACTGCATTTGCTGTACTAAATTTGTATAGAGTTTTGTCTCTATACTTGTCCTGTTAGATCTTAATGCTGTATTTGACACCATCAATCATTATATTCTATTACAGAGACTGGAGCAGACTCTTGGGATCTGTGGTACTGCCCTCTGCTGGTCTACCTATCCGATAGATTCCAGTTTGTTCATATTAATAAGGCCTCATTGCATATGAAAGTTGATTGTAGAGTTCGACAGGGCTCAGTGCTTGGGCCTATACTCTTTACTTTGTCTATTGCTTCCCTTAAGGAACATTCTTAGGAAGCATACACTTCCATTGTATGATGGCACATAGCTATATTTATCAATGAGGCCGGATGAAATAAATCAAGTTGTTCCTGGATGACTTGTAACTTTCTACTTTTAAATTCAAACTAAAATGAGGTCATTATACTCAAACCTAAACACCTCGGAGAAAAACTTTCTGACAACATTAAATGTTTTCGATGACATGAAGGAAATTAAAGATATTTTAAATTGGAAGTAACACATAGTCATAATTCAAATGAAAATATCCACAATTCACAGTGTGGAGTTCTACAATTCAGTTAAAATATCTGTAATTAATCCCATACACATGAATAGAAAATGTGACATCATCTATCCCAGGAAATATGAAGTTGTGGATATCTACATTACATTTACACTGTGTCTCTGTACTTTTTCATTGTTCTTTTTTGTAGTAAAGGGTGTATATTGTATATTATGTGAATATCTTGACAGCCATTGTTAATTTTTTTCCCCTTATATTTCATACTAGGGATGCGTGATATTATCAGCACGATATTGGCTTTAAAATGTATTATCAGATATCAGCAAACTAGCTATTAAATGTTAAAATGGCTTGTTGTGGGCTCATGTTAAAATGTGACATGCTCCTGGCTGAATAAAAATGTGAGAGTGGGTCCTGATGGTGATAAGCAGGCACAATGATGGGGCAGTTTTGGAGAATTTTTCTAGAAAAACTTCACCACTGGGTGTCACGCTCCCCCCTGTCCCGGCAGCGAGCTGCTGATTGGTTGATACAGGGCGTCACTTTCTCCGTGCCTCGGTGACGCCCCGCGTTTTCCCAGCATGCAGCGGGTGATGTCCGAGGAAAGATGGCGGAAGGAGGAGCGGCTGATCTGGATACCCAGAGAGGAGAGGTCGCGGCACTATTGAAAACTCAGCTAAGGAAGGGAGACACTTGGTAAGACTCGAGCTGAAACCCTTTCACAGATGCAGCGTGGCCGTCGGCTGGCTCCGCCGACGCTGTCAACGCCGTGAGGGTTAAGAAAGCGGAGGTGACGAGCCCTGTTGACAGTTAGCTCCGACCTAGCTAACGGAATCTCGTCAGTTTCATGTGTGTCAGCTCGACGTGCTAGCGGCGCTGTGAGCTGTTTCTACCTGTTCAACGGACGACGAAGAACGACAGACCATTCATGTCTCTCGAAAGTTATATTCTGGCTGTCGTGTCCACCCCTGTATAACCACCACTTAACATTTTATCTGATGACATGATCTCAGTGAATATACACATCGTGTGTTGGAGCTAGTTAGCAGGCTAATAACTAGCTAGATGGCTAGACCACCGAGGCTCCAAGTGGTTTCCCAGCTAGTGGGTTCATCTGTCGACTCCAGGCAGGGCGGAGTGGAAAAAAAAAACACCTGTCAAAATCACAGAGCCAGCTAACCAGGCATGCAGCAACCTGAACTCAGTCCCGCGTCAACAGAGCATCTGTTACAACCATCAATCTGCTACATGTTTTAATCTCAGTTGCAGATTTGTTTAGAGAATAGACAGAGAGGTAACATTTTTCTGCCATTGTTTGACTTGTTAAATATCATGAACCTTTGTGTTGACACTTTAGAGATTGCTGCATAATCCAACGATGACCATCCTCTTACACTGTTTCATCAGACCTAATTTGTATTACTGTCCGTCTCCACTGCAGGTACCTGGTGGACAGTCACTGGTTTAAACAGTGGAAGAAATATGTGGGATTTGACAGTTGGGACAAATACCAGATGGGGGACCAGAATGTCTACCCAGGGCCAGTTGACAACTCTGGTCTTCTCAGAGGTAAGACAGATGAAGCTCCATTTCTTAACACCTACATTCACTGGAGGGAATACAGTATATATTAAATACTCTGTGGCCTTTACACTGGTCCAGGGCCTTTCAGACAGCAATGCTTCATCATTCTGGAAGTAGCAAAAAAGAGTTATGAGGAAAGGGGAACGAAAACAACATTGTTGACCAGCTCTATAGAGCATGCTTTTTTTGGGAGTGGGGGTTCATAGAAAGCTTTCCAGCATACCCCTTTCTTTGTGTGACATGAGACAGTCATTGCAGGGTCAATAGTGTAAGTCAGTGTTTTCTAAACTATTGTGACTCAGTACACAAAGGGAATAGATGTATGCAAAAGGTAATGTTTCTAATTAGAGCTAAATGTTTGACCAATAAATTATAGCTTAATTTTTTGCATGTGATATTTAATAAATCTTACTTAAAAAGGCTGGAAACATATCTCTGGCAGCCTATCCTTACAGCCCATCTCTTTCACTTGGAATGGCTGGTGTAAGAGACAAATTATTGTAGTCTCACTAATAAATATGCCTTGTCTTATTCCGTTCCTCTTCTTTTTGCGATTAGATGGGGATGTGCTGGCCATCAAAGAGCACCTCATTGATGAGTTGGACTACATCCTGGTTCCCACAGAGGGCTGGAATAAGCTTGTCAGTTGGTACGGACTGACAGAGGGCCAGGAGCCAATTGCACGTAAGGTAAGGTTCAATCATGACCACACGACTATGAAACGATTTGACGGTCAGAGCTTGTGCTGCTGATAAAACCTACAGTACAACAGAGGATGGTTTTCTCTGATGCAAGTTTAATTGTTGCCGTTAGTGGTAGTGTGGCTTCTGTTGGATTGAAAGGAATAAGTGTGTTTGAATAATTGTATTGGATAGTAGGTTACCATGCACAGAAGCTGGAAGTTAGGAGTTTTACCCAGCAGTGATATTAAGTAACAATTATGGTATTTTTCATTCATTTCCTTAAGCATTTAATTAATTTCTCTCATAATTATTAGTGTTGGGTTAAGGAGACTTTAGTTCATATTCTGGTATAGTGACCACTGATAGTTTTTATGTATGGTTACTGCTCTTGACGAATACTTGATGATGGTGGCTAAAACTTAGCTTATCAAATTCCTGCCTCAAATCTCACTAGTCATGGCATCATGGCTGCTAGAAGAGGTTCCTCTTCCCCCTTCATCTCTGTCATTCTCTCTCTCTCTAGTTCTTTCTCCCACCTCTTCCATTGACCCTCCCCTTTTGCCTTGTATGTATTGGTACATATCGGGTGGCTGCCGGGTTTCTATTTTCAGGCAACGATCTGGATGACTGAAAAGCTACATGGAGCAATCAGCAAGAAACAACATGAAGGAGGTCCTGTATTAGTTTTCCTCTGTTTTGAGAGCGGTTTCTTTTGTGGGGTTGTCATCCTGCGGTGTGGGGGGAACATGCTTGTAAAAGGATTTAGGAGGATTTTGGTTAAAGGTTTTGGTGCTACATTTCCTTCTACTACCCTGGTCTAATTGCCAACACCAGTGAAGTGTTTCTGCGTGTCCTTGTTTTTTTTTTTAAGTGGAGGAATGCAAGCTGAGGTCACACTGAGAGAAGCTTTTGAGATGAGTGAGATAGGGAGGAGTGGGCATGGTTGGGTGAAATGGTTTCAGACTGGTTTTTGATTTGAGAAATTCTGTTCAGACTTTGGCGATGAGTTTGCCTTTATAGCTTTGCGCTTACAAACACATGGGTGTAATGCTGAGGAGAAGGATGGGCCCACCGGGCAATCGGGGTTTGAATAGGGGAGGGGCTGGAGAGAGAATCTGAGCCGTGTGTGTGTGTGCATGACTACTGCATTTGTGAAGTTGGTACTGTGTGTGTGTATATATATGTGAGAGTGTGTGTGTGTGTGTGTGTGTGTGTGTGTTGGAGGGGGATCAGCGGTGAAATAAATAGGCTGGGACCCTTCAGCTGTTTCTGTGAGGTGCTGCTAATTTAGGCGCTTCACTCTCACCGTGTTCCTGTCAGGACACCAGATGAGTGGCACCCAGGACAGCATAGCCTGCTTTGTTATAGTCTTAAAACAGTAGCTGGTACAAGCCACAGTTTGTCTGTTAAATATCATTGTCTAAGACTGAAACTAGATTATTAGAGTGATAGTAGTATAATGCTGTATCTTGTATACTTTCAAGTTTACTAGCTCCTAGTCATATTCTCTGATTGTGCGTTGAAAGCTAACTTGCAGGTTGGTGCTATAAAGACATATTTAGAGGAAATGAATGAAGGTTCGCAGCAGAGACTTATGGGTACCTGTTGCTACTGTAACTAATGCATTCTGGATAAGATAAAGGAAGTGCTGGAAATTCCTCTGATTATTCCTGTGCTACTTAATAAAGTGTGTAGATTAATTGAAGACTGAACATGGTGATGTGAATAGTGGATAACACCCCATTTTTCTTCCAGGTGGTGGAACAGGGTATGTTTGTGAAGCACTGTAAGGTGGAGGTGTACCTGACAGAGTTGAAGCTCTGTGAAGACAGCAACATGGACAATGTGATCACTAGACGCTTCAGTAAAGCTGACACAATAGGTAAGCCTGAGTCATCTTAATGTGATAAAATTACTTCTCAAGAATTTAAATTTGGCTTGACCATTTTTGGCACACATACTGCTGATAAAGGACAGTATATACTGTAAACAACACAGGACTTATTTTATTAGCCTTATAGCTCGTAAATCTTTATTCTGATAAAAAAACACATCACTCATCAAACACTAGTTTTCTTCTAAAACTCCAACTCCAGCACTTTCACATTTACTTATATCTCTATCAGCCATGTCCATTTTTGTTTCAAAATAATGCTGTTGTGATTCAAATGAAATGATGTTGTTTTTTTATGTTGTTTTGTTTGTTTTCTGTAAATAAGTTTTCTGTAATATTGCTGTTTTAAACAAACTGAATTTCGTCATGTTTTTTTTTCTTTTTAAATTGTATTCATTCTTTGCTGCAGACATGATAGAGAAAGACATGAGGAAGCTGTTCAGCATTCCTGATGAGAAAGAGACCAGGCTGTGGAACAGGTACATGAGCAACACCTTTGAGCCTCTCAACAAACCTGATAGCACAATTCAGGATGCTGGCCTCTACCAAGGACAGGTAGGAACTGCCCTGCATGGTTGTTTTCTTTGAAGAGGCACACAGTTTGCTATTAAGACTATAATTATTTCAGAGTTTAAACAAACTAATCTATATCAGATAATTTTGTTTTTATTTGTGTAATCACTGTGCTATGTTCAGGCATCTACAAACAGATTTCATAAATCCAGTAGCTGGATAGGGCTTTGCGATAACATGATAACAATATATATCATGATAGAACTAATAGACAACCTAAACAGCCAACAACGAGAGAAACTGTGCTTTGAACCATGTAGCTGGCATAGCTGCCACTAGTCATGTTGATGCACACAATGTTAGACAAACGGGGGTTTTATGACTGCAGCCATGCACGCCAACACGCCAGAAGTGAAGAAAATGACAACGAAACCTTGAGCGACAGTGTTATCGAGGAAGACGAAGAAGAAGACACCTGAAGCAATGCTATTTGCAGAAAATGCTACAGGTGTCATGTTCAACTTTTACCATGATAAACAATATTTTAACCAAAATAACCTTTTTCCTGTCTTTACGTTTCACTTCAAAGTAAAGTGGAACCTTTAAACTTAAAAAGAAATATTGATTTGCATTATATAGCGATATATATATATATATATATATATATATATATATATATATATCGATATTGAATGATATAAAAGCTATATAATAAGATTTTTTTTTCTCATATTGCCCATTCTTACAGATGGTCATCTACCATGTTCCTCTCCTGGGTAAACATTTAACATGATCCTCAGAAAACCTCAATATGGGCTAAATGGAACAAGAAAGGCATGTTTAGTGCCTTTCTTGTTCCATTTAGCCCAGTGTCCATTTAGCCCAGTGTCCAATCCCACATATTTATCAGCTGCCAGTGTAAAGCACTTGACCTCACTTTGTAATGTACTAACACCCTGACTTCCACCTGGCTGGTTGAATCTAACACAGATTTATTGAGACACCTGGCCACAGTGAGCTAGCAGGCTTCAGATCAGAGCACAGTCCTGTTCACCAGCAGCTGTTCCAGAGGACTGCTAAGCCTCAGACAAATCCTCACCAAGTCAATTGGCATATAAAATCCATCTGGCTCCCTGTCTCTTCACATTTGAATAGGCCCTTTTGTTGAAAGGAGACAAATGTTTTAGCAGCAGCAGTTACAGGTTGTTGCACATTTATTCAAATGATTAAATTATGCCTGAACATTCACCCAGCACTGCATTTTGAAAAAGTTGAGATAAGTGCATTTTAATGCAGAGATTTAGATGACTTTAATGTGCCGGCATCTTTTAAAACTAGTGAAAGCTGATGGAGCAGCTTTGTCTTTCTCCCTCAGGTTCTTGTAATAGAGCAGAAGAATGAGGACGGCTCTTGGCCTCGAGGCTCCACAGCACCAAAGTGAGTGAACGGCACATCACCTGTGTATATATATCACCTTATTTGTCTTTGTTGACGGACAGAAGACATTTCCACAGTAATCGAATGCAATTTCCATGCTGTATTCAAACACTACTCACAGCTTTACTTACATATTACACATACTCAAGGCAATTGATTTTGAATTGTCTAGCAATTATTGCAGGTTTTGGTCAGTATGAAGGGACATTGTTATGACAAAGCACTAGAGTGACTTGTCTAAGAAGTTGCTTCAAACACTTTTCCATGGTCTCTGTTTCAGAAATTTCAAAATGTAAACCCTCCGTAACGTTTCCTGGCAATATCACTAGTGCACCTCATTATTTTCAAAAATGCCCGCCTCTGCCTCTTTTGCTTGATGTTTTGTTGCTGACATATCGCTCTGTTTATTTTGTCTCATCTCAGTTTTATTTGATTGACACGCGCACACGTTTCTTGAATGGCTCCTTATTTTCTCTAACTCATGATCTATTCTTTATCTTTTGAAGGTCATCTGGTGCTTCCAATCTCTCTGCTTTGCCAAAGATCTCGCCTTCATCTCTCACAAACAATCATAACAGCAGCTTCAACAGCAGGAAGTAAGGCCTAGTAGACGGTTGAATAGCTGAAGGGTGGGTTCGGACATTGACAGCCAGAGATGGAGCCCGGAGGTGTAGCTCAGTGCAGACCTTCACATTAATCTTACTTGAATTGCAGATCAAATTGGCTTGTGAAGTGACAGTGAGCTTAGAGAAAGTCTTATAAATTGTGGCTGAAATTATTTGACCAAAGACGGAACAAACTTTTGTTCCATTCCTCACTTTAGTCAAGTAGTTTACAGTATCCTAGTGACATGTTTTATTCTGGTCTGTCTCTGGCTGTGAGTGGCGACTTAAAACTTTCTCCTTATGATGCATTTTCAGCTGTAAGAGCTGATCACTCAGCGGGGGAGGGGGCTCACTAGGAATTGATCTCATTGGAATTTTTCCTCGGTGACAGCAGTGCTCTCTAAAAATGGCCCGTGGGTGGCTCTGGGTGCCTGAGTCAGCTTTTAATTACCTTGGTTAATCGTTTGCATCTGATTTTCTACTTGATTTATTGAGCATTTTACCTATAACTCAATGATCATGGCTAATGTGATCATTATTTTACGTATTAATCAGTGCCATAACATTTTGAGATCGCCCTTAAGTTTTATACAAGAAACAATCACAACATTCTGATAACAAACCACACAACGGTGTATTTAAGGTGTAACTGCAAACCTAATCACATAATACAATCTTCTCAATTAAACCAAATAGTTTTTTTTTTAATAATGTATTTACCACAGTATTAAATGTTTTCTTATTTTTTTCTGTGGCCTCGATCTACGTGGTAGTCCAGAATCACAGTTTTCAGCACACAAGCCATTTAGCAAGACGGCTACACCCATTTCAAAAACATGTTGTGTCATTGCATTATGCAATCTTTTGGATTCTGATTAGGGATCAGTTGCTCAAACAAAACATTTTTCACCCACACCTGAAGCACAACACCCAAGCCAGACTCCTGTGCAGTTTTATCGCCCTCCTGTTGTATCTTACTGTACATATAATTACACCACTGAGATAATAAAACTGTACTTGCACTGTATTTGAGGTGCAGCTATGAGACAGAATCTTAGACCTTAAGATCAGCGTTCTTCAAATGAAAAAATGTTCACTGATTAACAGACATGTTTTTATCATCACATCTTTTTATTTCAACTATGCCCTTTTCAAAAGATGGCCTTTGCAAGACTTGTTCATGTCTCCAGACTGCTTTTAGTGTGTTAACAACGTCTCTGTATAATGGAATGTAATATATCACACAAGCTCATTCAGAGATATCAAACATTTATCAGACAAACAAAAGTGCGTCCTTGTTAATCATTTAAAAATCCCTCTGCTCAAGCGTGCAGCTCTGCCATGAGCTTACATTTTCAGATGCTTAATTGTACTAAACCACCTTTACTTAAGAGGCAGGGGTGACAGATTTGATACAATTTGTATGAGGTAAATCTCTAAACGTCATCGTGGATTAAATTTAATTTTGTCTTTATAATAAATTGTTATTGTTCTTCTGCAAAGCCAAATTGGCTCACAGCTCAGTTTCTTTTTAACTTTCAGTTTCTGTTCCCTGAAAATGTAACCAAAAACTAATGGAGGCTTTTCCTCCAAAAGCACCAGGACCCAGAGGAGCTGTGGGCCTGCTTGAGAGCACTGCTCTACTGTGGGTGGAGCGTTGTCCCTCTGCTGTCCAGTAGACATCACTGTTCCTCCTTCCACTGGATGTGTGTGATTTACTGCATGCTGTGTCTCAGTGTGTGTGTGTGTGTGTGTGTTGCAGCTATACATACTCTCTGAACTGCATTTCTTATTAATACTGTTGGAATGCATAAATAACTGCTGCAGGCTTGTCACCCCCCACCCCCAAAAGAGAAATCAATATTTACAAAAGAGGAAAGTGTTGGGAGTGAAGTGACCTGGCCCTTTCTCAACTGTAAAGAAAATCTTACCAGTTATATCTCAGTACATTACATTTCTGGTATGTCAGCTGCTAACATAGTTTTCACATAGTGTCATTTTCTGCATTACACTTTTTTTCTTTTTTGATAGCAGTGGCATAATTTCTGTCCGTGGTTGTGGATTCATAGAGTGGGTGACTTGGGGAAATTGGATCTTCAGACTTAGCAGCTCTCATGTCCCTGATTTACCTTAGTTCCGCTGTAGTGTTATTTCCTCTGAATTATGTATGGAATCGTTTTTTTTTAACTGAAGTGCTCCCACGTAAGCTTAACACTTGTTTTCTGGTTTTGCAATTTTGGTCTGGTCAGCGTTGCTCTGTAACCGCAGTAATTGTCACTGTCTTACAAGGCAGTGTGTCCCCTGATTCTGGCAAGCAGTTCCCCCTTTCTCTCCTCTCCTCTCTCCTTTCCCCTGAGCTCAATGCAATGCACATGTTCTGCAGTCTAAGTGACCTTCAGAATACATCTCATCTGCTCCAGTCCTTCTCCCCGCATCACTTTCCTCCCATCGCCCTGTGATGAAACTGCCTCCCTTACTAGATTTTATTTTATTTATTTAGAACCACGTCCAAGAAGCTCCTTGAAAAGCTCTCTTACAGACACCCATGGCATATTAACGAGGATAAAAGATGGAGTGTCAGAAGTGAAGTGTGAGTTTTGTTGAGGATGGGTATGTTTTAACAGCAAGGAGGTGAAATAATAGTGGGAATGCGTGTGTTAGTGTGTTGAGAAGGCAGTCAAATTTCTGGGCAAGTGCAAATGTTGGGTGTTAATGTATGTTGGGGTGGGAGGGGGTTAGAAATACTAATAGAGAGTCAGGCCTGTGAATACTGCAGCCTCAGCTGGATGCAGTAGATCAGCTACCCCCTCCATCCCCATCTCATTTGTCTTCTGTCAGCTTCTACCCCTTGTACTGTCCGCCCCTCCCCCTCTATACTCTTGCCTCTCCCTCCCTCTCTCAACCTCACTCTCTCTCTCTCTCTCTCTCTCTCCCTCTCTCTCTGTGCACCTCTAGCTTTGGTAGTCTTGAGCATCCTTGCTGCTGCTGATGCTGCTATAAATATCCGCTGCTAGCCGTAGCGCAGCAGAGAGCAGCAGGCAGGCCAAAGGGAGGAGCAGGAGACCGGAGGACAGGACAGCACAGGACAGCAAGGACAGGACGTCTGAGGCAGAGAGGATAACAAGATGTCAGGTGGTAGAGCCCGAAGAAAGAGAAGAGGGGAGAAGAGTGGAGAGGAACTGCTTAGTTAGCTTTAGGAAAGAAAGTGTGTGTGTTTGTGTTTATGTGCTTTGTGTCATTGGCCTCTGCTGGACTTTGAAGTCAAATGTTGGCCTAAACTTGAGGTAGCCTTTACTGGAGCTGTGCTAGAGCTGCACCAGGTGGGATTGAGTTAACACAGAGACAGTGGGAGAGTGAGAGTGTAGAGCTGGACCTTACTTCCCATACTTGAAAACTCAGGATCTGCATGCGACACACCGGAACCAGACCTTGTCCAGGCTGCTGGCCCTTTAGTTTCACATGGTCATGTGGGCCGGCGTGGGCCGGGGTGGGGCTGAGATGTCATGCTCCTGTGTTGCTGGTGGTGCCTGAGGCCAGAGGCAGTGGAGCTGGACAGCAGGAGGGTGGACCACCGTGTCTTGAACTGTGAGGTCGCTGCTTCTACCACCATCACAGCTGTTTCCCTTGAACAGTGGGAGCCAGAAACGACCAGCAGTGGCTTACAGCCAATTCAGAGGTCTGCTGATTGGCGTAGCTGGGGAGGCCTTCATTTAAGATCAATGTTATTGTCTGGGAAGCCGGAGAAATGCTCTGTGTTGGGAATTGTAGTTTTTTGTCTATAGTCAGAAAGAAAATAGTGTGAACTTGTGCTAGTTGAAGTGTTTTCTTTTGATTGAACACATTTATTTACAATATAAACATAGATGTAGTGATATACTATTTCTGTACTATATAATTTGTACTATACATAATGTGCCTGTTTGTGTATGCTTGTTGCACAGTGTGAAGAATTCAAGCTATAGTCTGCCGTCCTACCACCCCTACAGTAACAGTTACGACTACTCGGACCAGGGCAGACAGAGTGAGCGCTCAGGCCTCTGTGGACTCTCCAACCTGGGCAACACCTGTTTCATGAACTCTGCAGTGCAGGTAACAAACATGCCTCCAGGGAGCTTTGCACAAAAAAATACTTACTAAGTCTTAAAAGTTTTACTCAGGGAATGTGGACTTCTCACTTCACCTGGGATTCCTAAACCCTTAAGCAGATGTGTTCATGTTAAATGTGGAAGAAAAAGGTTCTAAACAAGAAAAAGAAAATTGTTGAATATATGCACAGGTTCTTGTCTGCATACAATGACATGTATTGAAAATAAAATAAAACACTGTGTCACATGAAAAGGAATCTCATGAAGAGCCTTAATCCATCCTCTTCTTTTACTCCTCTTTAGTGTCTCAGTAATATCCCTCCATTGACGGAGTACTTCCTCAAAGACAAATACACGGACGAGCTGAACGAGGACAACCCACTGGGAATGAAAGGAGAGATTGCCAAGGCCTATGCTGAGCTTATCAAGCAGCTGTGGTCGGGCAAATTCAGCTATGTCACCCCAAGGCCTTTCAAGGTGATTACCTGGATAAAACTTACAGCAGGAAGATGTACAGTATTTTTTGGCTTTGTATTATGTGTTGTTAAAGCAAAAGAGCTCTGTAAAACTGAAGCCTTGTGTCACACACAGCTGCTATCTTTGAAACTGTTCTACTGGCAGCAGAGAGTGGAAAATATATCTTTGGAATGTAGAGTATATTGTCACTTTAATATACAAAGGCACGCATGAAAAATAGCACAGTGGCAACTGAAAGGTTTAAAAGTGCAGGAACAAGTTTGAAGCCTCAGGCAAATTCACATTGGCTAAATGTGAACCAATAAAATCTTAAATGCCTTAAGTCAGTTATTTTTTTTTGAACGTTAAACAGTTACATTTTATGTCAGAGTTTTGGAATACCTTTCAATGTGTGTGCATGTTGTTATCCTCCAGACCCAGGTGGGCCGCTTTGCTCCTCAGTTCTCAGGCTACCAGCAGCAGGACTCTCATGAGCTGTTGGCCTTTCTCCTGGACGGCCTTCACGAGGACTTGAACCGCATTAGGAAGAAGCCCTACATCCAGCTAAAGGATGCTTACGGCAGGCCCGACAAGGTCATGATCACAGCGTTTATACAAAAGTATATGTCAACGGTTGTGTAAATCTCCAAATGTGTTAAAAAAACGAATGAAAGCAACCAAAGGTGTCAATTTACCCTTCTGTTCAGCAAGGTTAACAATTTGTCCTCAATCTGCATCCATGTCGGGATCACCACTAAAATCTAATAATTTCTTCCTTGGCTACAATTTACACCTCCAGAAAATGTTATAAAATTCCTCCCCTTACTTAACGAGTACGCTCTCATGCAGACAAATAGACAAACGTGACCAAAAACACTGCCACAGTTTTTTTTTTCCAAACCTTTGATAGAAAGTTTGTGTATTTCCTTTAATGATTACATTGTAAGTAGGTGTGCACTGATTTATGCTACAAATAGCCTTTTCTTAACAGTCTCCTTGTTAGATTGAATTAATATGTTTATTTTTCACATTTTATTACCTCTTTTAATGGCTGGTTTGTGCTTTGTTGTTTCTTCCAGGTGGTAGCGGAAGAAGCGTGGGAGAGCCACATCAAGAGAAACGACTCGATCATCGTGGACATCTTCCACGGCCTTTTCAAGTCCACCCTGGTGTGTCCTGTGTGTTCCAAGGTCTCTGTGACCTTCGATCCTTTCTGCTACTTGACTCTGCCACTTCCTATGAGGAAGGAGCGGACACTGGAGGTCTATCTGGTCAGACTCGACCCTCTGGCCAAACCCACTCAGGTAACATAAGTTAACTTATTATAACTTGTAGTATCATCAGTACATGATTGCATGTGGAGACGATGGGTAATTGGCCTGTGTTTTTGTTTCAGTACAAGCTGACTGTGCCTAAGGTGGGCTACATATCTGACCTGTGTACCTCCCTCTCCAGCTTGTCTGGAGTTCCCGCTGAGAAGGTATACACATCATATCACAGTCATCTCAGCTCTTATTAGCAATCATTTTTATTATAGTGCTATTATAGAGCATCTGCTTACACAGCACAACCCAAAATAGTCATTCACTTTTAAACTTTCTCTGCCTGCCTCTGGTCAGAAGCTAGTGGATAAAATGTTCTCTGTTTTTATTACATGAAAGCATGGAAAATGAGCTCAACAACCTTAGTTTAGTGAAAGACCTCAGGGTCACTTCATTTTATTCCTGTTCTTTCTTCTGCGTCCGTTTTCCCTCAGATGATTGTAACTGACATCTACAACCACCGTTTCCATCGGATCTTTGCCACCAATGAAAACCTCAGCAGCATCATGGAGAGAGATGATATCTATGTGTGAGTGTGAAGCTTATTTAGGAGGGCATTAACAGCATTAAGTACAATGTGATTATAATTGGTTGAATTTAATTATAATTTTTGGCTGATCAATCAGCTGCAATTATGATTCAAATCTTATATCTGGGACCCCAGAGATTTAAAATTTAGAACAGTGGACTGTCTCCCAGTAAAATTTGCTTTATTTTCCAACGATATATGAGTCACATTCAGTGTTGCTTCAAAACCTGACTCAACAACTTTCTGCAGATTTGAGTTGGCAGTGAACAGGGTGGAGGACACGGACCATGTCGTGATCCCAGTTCACCTGAGGGAGAAGTACAAACAGTCGGGCTACAACCACACCAGCACGCCGCTGTTCGGACAACCGTTCCTCATCGCTGTGCCCAGAACCCTCAGTGAAGACAAACTATATAACATGCTGCTTGTGCGCCTCTGGTAGGTCACGTGTCTCCCTGATGATGGCTGCGAGTTGAGATGAAAGTTTGTCGAGACTTCAAAAAGAGGTCCCTAAAGATTCTTAGCCGAAATGTTGCCATAAATAAAAATGTCTCATGTCTGCAGCCGGTTTGTGCGATCTTCAGTTGAGGAAGATGAGGAGGACTGCGAAGAGACGCAGCCATCGAAACCACACACTGTCAATGGTAATGCCACTAATGGACTTCTGGAGGAGGGTTCGCCAAGTGAGTTCTTTTCCTCGAATGTTTTAACATTTCCTGTGTTTTTGCAAAATGGCATTTATTACTCAAAGATATTATTGTTTTTGATTATAAAATATTCTCCTTCAGGTGAAATGGAGACTGACGAGCAGGACGACGAGTCCAGTCAGGACCAGGAGCTGCCCTCCGAGAATGACAACAGCCAATCGGAGGACTCTGTGGGCGGGGACAATGAACTGGAGAACGGCGTGGTCGGCCCACAGAACTCCACCAAATGCCAGCAGACGGCCGAGCACAACAACAAAAAGAGACTTTTTACATTCCAGTTCAATAACATGGGCAAAACGGACTTTTCGCTCATCAAGGAGGACACCAGGCAGATCCGCTTTGACGAGGGACATCTTCGACTCAGTGGTAGGAACGGAAGAGAACCAAGGAAATAAAGAATTAATGTTAGGAAAAAACAAGTCTTCCCTCATTATCAACCTTATGTATAATAGTGTTGCCTGTTCAGTATCCAATGTCTCAAATGGTGGAGATCATACTCAGATAATAAATACAATTACTGTTAAATCACAACATAGGAAAGTAAATGAGTCATTTTTCAAGCACCAGAATAAATTATGTGAGCAATGGCAATGAGAACGTAGAGTGAAATTAAAGACGACTTGTCTGATCTGTTCACCTTTTCACAGACCGCTCTTATCTCTCCTTGGACTGGGAACCAGAGATCAAGAAAAAGTACTTTGACGAGACCGTTGTCGAGGTAAAACCAGTATCCTGATCTTTAGGTATTATCTGATGACTGCTTTTTTAGTTTTACAGAGGAGCTGCATCACTCTGAAGCACACACCCTTAGTGGAGAAGAAAAGGAGTCTACCAGTGTCATAATGTAATAAAACACGGCAGACTGGAGACTGGAGCCAATTAAAGATCTATTTAATTCATTACAAATAGGCGTCTTTGTTGCCTAAATTATAGTTTTTAATGAAACACTTAAATTGGCATATGTAATTATATAAGATGTAAATAATAGGATTTTTTTGGAAAGGTGTGTAATTGTAATTTTGTTTCAGCTCAGTGCATTTTTAGATTTGTATGCATAAAGCCAACATTTGTCTGTATTTATACACACTTTTTGGTGAAATGGTTCTCATTAGAATGAAATTGAAGAAAGAACACACAGTACTTGTATGACACCCCCTTATTGTTATCAGCTTTTGTTCTATTTTTGGACAAGGACATTATCATGTCCAGTGACACACAGCAGTGTACGGTATTGCTAAGTGGTGGTTGCTAACAATTCTATTTGTGTGTGTGTGTCTTTGACTGAACAGGACTTTGACAAGCACGAAAGCATGGAGTACAAGCCCCAGAAGAAGGCTTTCTTCAAGCTTAAGGACTGCATTGAGCTGTTCACCACCAAGGAAAAACTAGGAGCAGAGGACCCATGGTGAGAAACACTCGCCGTTCTATCAAGAGAAAGGAGTGACAAGCAGATATCCACACCTGCTACGATTTAATTATGAACCCTCTGGTCCTGCAGGTACTGTCCTAACTGTAAGCAGCACCAACAGGCCACTAAAAAGTTGGACCTGTGGTCTCTGCCACCGGTGCTGGTGGTCCATCTGAAGCGCTTCTCTTACAGCCGCTATATGAGGGATAAACTGGACTCTCTTGTTGATTTTCCACTGAGGTACACAAACATGCACACTCTGTGTCTGAAAAGCGCTTTCTCGTCCTCATGTCCTGACGAGCCACAGATTATCATAGAAAAGGAAAAAAACAGTGTTTTTAAAATGCAACAAATCAAAATACATTTTTGTAGTTTTCAAACAAACATTTGACAAGGCATGAATTTGTTACATTGTACTGCAGCACAACACGGATGTAACATAATTATCAAATGATGTTGGACACTTTTTTTTGTATTGCAGCATGTGACAGTGTTTTATGCTTTTTTTCCCTGTAGAGATCTGGACATGTCTGAGTTCCTGATCAACCCCAACGCGGGGCCGTGTCGCTACGACCTCATTGCCGTTTCTAACCACTACGGAGGAATGGGTGGAGGCCACTGTAAGACTCGCACACATGATTTTTATCACTGAATTTCGTCATTTTATCATTTCATACAGTGCAATTACAACAAATTGTTATGCTGTTTGTATTTTCTTATCAAATACAGGTATGGAATTCACTACAGTCTTTTCTGCATTTTGAACACATTTTTTTTAAAGCCTTCTTCGTGACTGTGTGTTGAGTTTGTGTAGTTATTCTTAAGTAAATGTAGCCAATTTGTTCCTCAAATGAATGAATGTTTTCACTGTAAGAGACTGTGTGTGTAATTTAATATGTAGAGCGCTCCTGGAGACTTCACTGGGCTTACATTTACAAAGACATTTGTAAGACAGAGACTCTGGGATACTTCTGAGATAGAGGCACACAGCACTTTATAACTTGCTATAAAAAGTGCACCTGAGAAGGGCCGTTTAATCGTAATTCGTTTACTTTATACACTGTCTGGTCTTGCTCAGATACTGCTTACGCTAAGAACAAAGACGATGGAAAGTGGTACAACTTTGATGACAGCAGCGTGTCTCCTGCCAGCGAAGATCAAATAGTGGTGAGTGTGTCCTTTTTTTTTTTATATCAGTAAAGAAGTTCAATTTTGAATCATTTGACCAATTGAGATTAATTATTAGAAGTTACCATTTCCTGTGGTTGTTGTGGTCTGCTGCTATTACGGTAATGGTGAACAGTTAAAATGTCCAGTGGCATGTGCAGTATATAAACAACATGGTGAATCAGTAAGCTCGGACACAAGCCAAAGTCTCATTTAGTACTTCCATGCCAGCCATTAGGGCTACAATTATATAAACCATGGTGTTCTCTGCATCAGCCAAACGGAACTAAAGTTTCACCATCATCGATGACGACCATTACTCGGTGCATGCGAACAGAAATAAACACATTAGTGGCAACATGGCAGATGGCATATCCACACATGCCCACTAATGACGTAACGGTAATAGCAAGTATTAGCAAGTATTAGCAAGTATTAGCAATAGCAAGTTTCCTTCTCATGGAAACCCAATCTTTTCAGCCTCTAAATCAATTTATTTGCAGTGTCAATGCACAGTGTGCTCTGGGAAATTGAACCATGCCGGTTTTGACAGTGGGGGTGTTGAAGAAGTTTGTATTTCAAACAGATGAATAACGGTTGCCAGTGTTTAATTTCTGAGAGTCATCTCTTAATTCATCTTTCTTTTGTGTCTTTAGTCCAAAGCTGGTTACGTGTTGTTTTACCAGCGGCAGGACACGGTGAAAGGCACAGGCTACTTTGCTCTTGACCGAGAGGAGGAGGAGGAGGAGAGGAGGAGGAGGGAGAGGAGGAGGAGGAGGAGGAGGAGGAGAGAAAAAAAAAAAGAATGAGAATGAGAATGAGAGAACGAGGAGGAGGAGGAGAAGAGACGGGAGAGAAAGACCACCTCCTCCACTCAGTGTGCCTCGTCAGCTGCTGCTGCTGCTGCTGCTGCTCAGAACAATGAGGAGGACCTTTACGAGAGCGTGTGCAGGAAAAACGACAACGAGCAGGGAGACGATGAGGAGGAAGATGGCGACGAGGAGGAGGAAGAGGAGGAGGAGGAGGAGGAGCCCAATCGGGATGTCACCATGAAAACCAACTGAAGTTGACACGCGGGACAACGGATAAATGGAGAGATGGATGCTGGAATCTTTCCATCCAAAGCCATATGGACACTCAGCATGGCAGCGGGCGGCATCAGTTCCACTCTGTGGCTCAGACTCGGCCGCTCCACAGGCGGAGCCAATGTGTTTTAGGTCAGGGAGCTGCTGCGGTACACAGTACACTCTAAGAAATCAGGGCCCTCCTCTGTGGTTGGATCACGGTGTTTGTGTGTGTGTGTGTGTGTGTGTGTTTGAGCGTGTGTGTGTGTTTGTGCCGCCAAGTCTGTCCGTTTGGGAATTGCTCACTAAATACCACCGGGGATGGATTTTGTGGTGACTCCGTACGTTAGTGCAGCACTCTGAACCTCCCACTGCTTTTTGTGTTCCTTTGTTAAATTTTTTACATAAATATATTTATATATTTCAGAGCAATGCATTGTTGGCATATCATTTTAGTATCATTTAGAGATTTTTGTAAATATTTTAGACACTGAAATCATTTTGGGGGTTGTCGGGATGTGCGGAAATGTTTTTGAAAATTGCACAATCACCAATCATCCACCTTTTTTTGTTTATTTCATGTATTATTGCCAGACACACTGCATTTGTTTAACAATGATGCTGTCTCTCAGAGGGTTTTCTCACATAAAGAAGCTTAGGAAGCTGCCTTTAATAAGCCAGTGGTGAGATGCGTGTGCAGTCACACTTAATGTAAAGAAGTGATGCCCGTATTTGTGTGGTTTTATAGAGTTAAACAGCTTTGTGCTGCTGCTGCTGCTGCTGTGGTCTTATAGTTTTAGACAGTTGAGTACTTCGTTCACAGGCTCAAACCTTGGTAATTTAAGGCTGTGCTTCTGTTGTCTTTCGCTCTGGTCTTGTGTGCTAATAACACATTTTTTTATACCCAAAATAAAGCAGGGTAACTTTTTTTAACCAGCAGACTTTGCAGTGTAAGGATACAGATTGTATTTGTGCATATTCAGCTGCAAACGTGAATCAGGAGAAGTTGTTTCAGAATGTCCGAGCATTCAAATTTCTGTCTCGATGATCTCCACATAGCAGGCAGCAGTTGTCGACACAAATCTTCCCTTCAGCTCTCCCCCTCTCATTACACTTTGTAATTCGTTTTCAAAGCTTTACCTTGGCTCTGCACTCTCTGAGGCACTGTGAGATTGGGAACATTGGTGATTTCGCTGACATCAGATACATTGTCTGTTTGGATCACCTCGGCCTTAACTCTTAATCTCGGACCAGTTGCCTTTTGCTTTGCACATCACGGTTGCGCAGTCTTTCTTGCATTTCCTCTTCCAAACCGCAAACTCTGTATAAAAATGGACGTAGCCTACTGTTTGCAAAGCAAAACTCTCATTTTGAAGCCTAAAGATTTGACCGGTGCAATGATCGCTTTATGAAACACGGATGCCACCTGCAACCAGTAACCTATTGGGACAGTACCAGCTGTCGATCACACTGGTGTCCAACTCGTATGTGCCATGCTTTATCGTCCATGTTGCTCTATATAATCATGTTCCAGTGAAGACGACCTGCAACTACAAAAGATCATTGACATTAGGCTCATGTTCCCACAGACTTCCTTTCAAAAGGACTTCTTTTTGCGAACAGCGGAGTCGCCCCCTAGTGGCTAACTTCCCCGGGCTTCACTTTCCAAAGCGGAAAGCTACGTCTATTTTTATATACAGTTTTCTATTCCAAACACACAATCACACGAGTATGAATGTCTGTATTTGCTTGTTATATCGCAGCCACGTCATCCTGCAGGGCTTTTTGTTTGTTTTTATAAAAGCCACATGAGGGCCAGAATATATGCTAAATGGAATGAACACTGACCAGATGTATGTGGTTGATGCCTTTTGAGTCTTTACAGGGCCATATCTGTTTTTCATTTCCCCCCCCCCTTCTGTCTTTCATGGCTCCCTCTCGGTTTGGATGAATGTAACGGTAAATGGGGTTTCCTCGCCTTTGATACTCGCTGTATGCATTAATGGGTACTGCTGAATGTGTCTCTTTACAGAAAGGGACAAATAAATGCTTGTCTGAGGTCTTTGAGGATGTGGAGGAAAAAGGGGGAGACAAACTGAAAACTGAGGGGTGAGTCTGCCCAAAAGGCCTTTCAGCTTTCGGGATCATGACACAGTGAAATTATTTTGTGGCAGGGTTGTTGCAGGGTATTCTTCCATCGATGTAGCTCACGATTGAATGTTGATGTTTTATTTTTCTACCCGTTCTTTCCATTGTAAACAACATTAGCATACTTGCTGTTGCCTCAGAATATTAGACGTGTACCATCTCTCTCTCTCTATTGCCGCGCTTTCACCTCGGTGGGCTCCATCGCTGTGGCACCGTCTCTCTTTTTGGGCAACTCACCCCATCCTGACTGTGTGAGATGTGATTGCTACTATAGAGTTATACAATACTGTACATAATAGTTCACTCTGTGAGTGCACATTTGATAAAGTTTATTTATTTATATGTAAGCATTTAATAATAAACAGACAATATATTTAAGCCTCGGCAAGACCCGATATGTCGGGGGAGAAAAACTTGGATTTCGGTCCACACGTACACACCAATTCGCAAAGTCTTGCCTGTGCTCTTGTCAGGGAGGGAATATTTAAAAAGAAAAAGGATGGTTCTGATGTTTTGGGACTTTTTTTGTAGAAAAGAAATAATGGAAAAATAAATAAAAAAACAACAACAATAATCCAGACATCCTTGCATGATGATGACATAACGGGGGTTTCCAGATTTTGCTGCACTTGAGTTCACTTGGGTTTACATTTGAAATGTGCATGTGTATTTATACACAATCTTCAGTAAAGATGTGTAAAGCTTCTTGTGGGTTTCACTCTGGTCTTCTTCCCTCCTGTGTGACGTGTTTAACGTGCATCCCGACATCCATACACTGACAAAAATGGACACACATTGAAGTTCTATTCATTAAAGCCACACTATGTAACATTAGCTGGACGCTCTGCGTTAGCAGTAATGCCACGTTGAGTTAGGGTAACATGTATATAATATTTTGGCTGAATAGCACTATACCTCGCGTACTGAATCCTGGTATTAATATCATTATTAGTAATAAAGCTGCCATTTTCACACACTGCTCACCCTAACATAGGGCCAAAACAATTACTGGAATAACTTGAGTAATTCGATTACTAAAATGACTTGAGGCAAATTATCTGCATGAATCGAGTAATTGCTAAATACAGTATTAAATTTTGGTTACACATGGCTATCAATGTGATCACATAATCACATGATCAGATGAGGTTAGTGTACGCTGCTAACGTAACTGAAACTGATGGCCGTATAATGGAATTAGCGTTCCGCAACAGCACATTCTCGATTTTTTGCAACATCTCAACAGGACGCATCCACTGTACGTTGCAGATTCGTGGTCTGGTTCGTCGGACCTCCAATCGACAGGTAATATTTATTTCTCCTTTGCAAGAGCATCCGACCCAAATCAGTGCAAGTTCAGATAAATCTGTGTAATTACTGTAATGGTAGACGAATTATGGCTCACGTCAGTTATCAACATTAACGTAGTCTGCTACCTGGTGAGGTAATATGTGATGCACACAGATATTAGCAATATGACTGGTGAATTAGTAAGTTCAGCAGGTTTCCACCATCCCTTCTCATTATTATATAAGTGCATTTTGCCAGTGTTGTGGACTTAAATATGAATTTAGGTCGAATACTGAATAAACTATATATTTTTTGCTTTTCAGAAAATCACAGATTGGACAGCTTCATACAGAGGGCTCCACCATGTTCACCTGAGCAAGCAGCCATGTTCACAGAGAGCATTTTAAGGCAGGTCGGCAGTCCATCACAGGGAAACATACAGACAGCTATTCACTCTCACACTCAAACCTACAGTCAATTTAGAGTGTCAAGTTTTACATGAAAAACATAAATATTATATTTTTACAGCTGTGCGTTAGGGGCTGTTTTTTTGTAATAAATAAATAACAGTGTTGTGACGATATATCATCATTTAAAAAACATACAGAAATAACTCATAACTTTATATTAAGTGGTGGGTCACATGAGATTTCTGCCTCAGAGCAAAGTTCACTTATAACACGATTTAATATGTAGCATGGTCTCGCCTTCACGGTGTCACCGAAGGGTGGCGCTCTCTGACAGTTCCCCAATCCTGTCGGTGTTCGGAAAAATCAGTCGGAGTGGGACCTCTGTGTTTTTCCCCCTCATCTCTAGTCGCGCCTCCAACCGTCATGACGCTCCCCCCGCGAGTTTTATCCACGCCGCTCCTCCATCGACATCTACTAATTTCCCCCCCATACCTTCCTCCCGTCCTGTCGTGTGGGTGTGTGTCGTCTGCGTGGAGACAGAAGAGTGGGTAGAAACGCGCTTTCCACTGTGTCGCAGTGCTCGGGTTCATTGTTCCGTGAACGGAGCCTGGATTTTGAATCCGGGACAACTTTATTTATTTTTTTCCTCCTTACAGACACAATAGATGCGGCTGGAGGATCCAGTGAGGAGTCGTTTTTTTTCTCCGCGAGCCTGCGGTCATAGAGCTGTGAGTCAGGACACTGACACTACTGCAATGATTTAGAAGGAAAATTACATTGACCTTGTGATATTTTTTAAATCGTTACATTATGTTTTTTGTTGGTATTTTTCACGCGTAATGTGGAGGTTATGGGGTAGATTTTCCTCTTATAGCCACGGACTACATTGTTTTCCTCCTCACATTCATACATTCATTCATATTCGTGTTCATATGCGGACTCTGTTTTGTTTTTAATCTCTCTTGTGTTAATATGACACACAGATGTGCTTTATCGTGGATCCGTGAGGCTGCGTGTGCTCCTGCCCAAGCAGATCCACGCGTCCTCACCTGCCATATGTCGTCTCTCCACTGAGGTCATCCGAGGAGAACAGCGGGTGCAGGAAATGTGGGGAGGGGGGAAAGACACATGGGGTGTTGTTGTTTCTCCCACTCTGGGTGGGGTTTTGGTCTCGTTGTAATGCAGCCACGTTTGGCGCGCACGTCCTCGTGCGCTTTTACGCACAGCGACACACGGACTGAAAAGGAGACTCGATCGGACAGAAGCTGGAGGTGGAGAGGGAAGGAGGTGAGGAGCGGAGCACCCGGGACCAGACGCTGGTTGAGGTAGTAGTTTGTGCTGTTGGTCGGGTTGTCACACTGCCCCCTCATGGAGATGACTGCGCAATCTACTGCCTTGCCAGCGCTGGTGACTTGCGACAGAGAGGAATCAAACCCGATCGGAATGGAGTGAATGGAGACGAGCGCAGTCATGTCCGCTACTCGACGAGATCACGTGGTTATTGAAACAAACAGGTGCGTGGATGAACAGACGTGTGAACTGGGGGTTGATTACATTACACACGAATCTTGTGTTCATTTAAATAAAGCAGATTTAAAAAATAAAATGCATCACCTGTTATTTATTCTTAAAGCTTTAATATTTGGCTGGAGACAGTATGATTATGCTTATTATTGGGGGTTCAATGCAGAGAGCAAGGGCTCAAGTGAAAAATGCGCACCATCTCATAATTATGAATTAATATATATATGTATATTACAGTAACAAATCAAGTACTTCTACTTGTACTAAATGACCATATGTAAAAAATGATTGCAGTTTTGAGGCATTATTACACATTTTAATGGAGAATTAATGCTATGGGTGACAAAAAAAATACATTAGACAAAGAAAATAACTCATTGGTAAAAGAAAACATGTTAGGTGCTTAAAGTGTAATGATTTGTGTGCGTTTATTTACTGCCAGTTCTGTAACTAAAATGATGAGTCGCCAGACATTTCCAGGATAAACTGTATGTTTGAGAATATAATCACACATTTTCTTTAGCTGAGCATTTATTTTAATGAGCTAAGGATCCATTTTGTGTGTCTGCTTGCAGAATTGTGGGTTGCTATGGCAAATAAAACCCCAAAACATGACACTAGTAGAAAATGAATGAGCTCTCATTTGATTTCGAAGTGTATGGCAGACATACAGTAAATCTTGAGAAAAAGAAAAAGTTGGCGACCCACCAGACATCCAATAACTCACTGGTTTGAATGATAGGTCACAGTATTTCAAATAACCACCGTCTCCGAACACATAATACATTAAACCTGAGAAGATCACACCAGGTGCCACTCCAGACATGAATAAGATGGCCACTGGGTGTACATTTAAGGCCTACTTAAGGAATAATTGTGTCTCCTGTGATCTTCATCATTAAGAATCTTTTATTACTGAGAACACAGTTTATCATTGACCCCATTCTGTCATTGCTCCCAGTGAAATGTTTGACGTTTGCCTCTACTGTCCTCTTAAAAAGTCTTTATTTTCACTAATTTTGAGGTGATCAGCTGATCCTGTTCCATTGATTACAAACCAACCTTATTTATAAACTTAGAAACTCCTCTGCACTTCTCTATTGCATTCCTTCAGACTAATTCGATTTTGCATATTTTTCTTTTATTAAATGACACAAACTACCTCTCTTTTTTTGAAACATTGATGTTCAACATTTATTGTCAGTTATTTTATTTCTGGAAAAAAACCACCGAAAATAAACATTGTTTAAACATTGTTTATTTTCCCCCAGAAAAATTCAAAGTTACACAAAGAAACATAAAAAATATTTATACTTGACTTCATAAGTTGTTGTTTTTTCTTATACAAAATGTACATTTCACATTCACAAACAGAGGTTGGGAGTATAGCACAATGGTCACTTAAAAATGGTTCCTCAATGGGCTTAAACTTCCTCTTTGCTACAGAAAAACCCTAAGTTCTTCCTGTTGTCTCATAATGAAACATATACGGTACCAAAACAAACAAACAAACAAAAAAACCCAAACACTTTAACATTATAGAAACCTAAAAAAATGGAAACATCTACATTTAGGCAGAACAAAGAAAACAACATTTTAAGTTTGTGCTTTTTACACACACCAAACCACTGAGAAATGTAGTTAAACCATCATGAAGTACCACTTGCTTTTGACGACCACTCTAACTGCATGTCCAGTTTAAAAACACCATAGTTGAACCTGAGTTGATGTGCAGCAGTTGGGTGGCACAGAGGGATAAGAAAAATAAATATTATTCTTTCTTTGACATTCATATAATAGAAAAAAGGCTTAATGACGGGTAGAAGGATGAACATACAATCAACACATATCCCGGCGCCCCATTCATCCATGCTTTTGTCTTAATGTGTTCACGGAAAGACGATTTGTTGTGTTGAACTGGAGCCCATGTTAAGACAAGGAGCAAGGTGGCAGCACAAAAAAACAAATAATTGATCAGATGGAAAACATGTTAGAAAATAAACGTGTAAATCTCAGCTAGTATTTGATGGAGGAACAGATGTTAAAACCACATAACAAATGTTTTTTTTTTTTCATGGAATGTACAAGAGGAAACGAGCACCACCTGAATAAAAGACTACTACTTGTGAGAGGAATGGCACATATCAAAAGACGCAAAAGAACAGTTCAAAAACCTTTTTGGAAAACAGAGTTAGCAAAGACTAGCACCACTCTTTTCACTAATGCTACAAGCTGGTTAGCTTAGCGTAGCGTAGTGTTGAGTCTAGAAATAATGTTAAAGTTCTTCTTCCAATAAGTTCCAACAGGGTGTACACTATGAGGTGCAATGCTGCCCTCCACAGTTCAAAGTTCCCAATCACAGTTCGAAGTTCCTCAACACCAATGGAAAAGTTAGCCTAGCTCTGTCCAACAGTATAGATCCAGGCTAGCTCTCCACACCTAACTCCAGGATTAAGCTAGGCTCCAAATAAACTGGATTAGTCAGACACCAGCAGGGTTCCCACACCTTGGTTGACATCAAATTCAAGGATTTTTCAAGGACCAATTCCCTAAAAATTCAAGGACTGAATGTGCTTACACAGCTTAAGATGGGAGGGCAACAACTTAAAAGAGCCACGTCGCCCATGGCGTCCACTTTTATTCATTTGCACCATCTGCGTTTGCCAGGCGTCACATAATTTGCTACCTCTCGTTTAACGCTAGTAATTACGACTCCACATTTGTTGATACAGACACACGACATGATAAAGTAGGTCGCATTGAAACAAACAAGGGAGCCTTTTACCTAAATATCAACATGACCTCTTTGTTAATCAATTCAAATTATTATGATAGCTGTTTTGAAATGCACCAACTTTCAAGGATTTCAAGGACCTGTGGGAATCATAACCAGTTCTTCCTTTTTATCCATTTCAGGAGACATTTGCTGCCTTCCAAATTGGGTTGTGTTCACTGAGTTCAGGAAATTTTCGTAGCAGACATTTGGACATGTTTTAGCAGGGAAAGCACAGGTGTAAGTGATCATACTAACGATGTGTTCAATTAGTGCAGACAGTAAACCAGCGTGCACCCTGACGCTGAGGCAGCAAAGTGGAGCTCAGCCGTCATTAATTAGATTTTCTTTGCGCCTGTGCTTTTCCAACTGTGATGTGTCAAAATGTCTGCCATAATGAAGGTCCATAAACAATACAAGAAAAATGCAATATTACTTACTAATATTTGCAACTCATACTGAGGTAAACCAGTGCTACTTTAAAAAAGTAATACAAATTAAGGACAACCTACATTTAATCTCGGTTACTATTCATATTACATTATGTTTTTCAGTCAAGGACTTGAAGACATGCTGTTTCTTTTAATTATATGATGTCAATCATATTTTTTCCCGTTTGAGAATCCTCTGAAATCTCCTTCCCACACGCTACTTTCCATCTCCTGCCTCTTAACCCAGTGTCCGTGGCAGAGCAGTGCAGCTCCAAGAATACAGATGATTAATAATAACGACTGGAGGGGGTGAACTCTGCACATCAGCTTCTGAAGCCACAACGATTATGAGACTTTACAAACTGAACTCAAGGCAGCCGCCTTTCTTTCTGAAATCCATTCCAAAAGATGGGAGAAAAGTACAAAAAAGAAGACATTATTTGGTTTTGTGTCTGGCTATTACCAATTTCTGATTTTCTTTGTCTTCCATTGCAACGAGTCACATCTAGCTACTATGCTAGGGTGCTATTATTTCAATTATTTCAAGGATGAACAACCTAATAAATATTTGCAAGATTACAGCACATTTACAAACAAATTACGTTATTACTATACTTCGTTGATACATTACAGCAATGTAAATTCAGTCCATAGGAGAAAAAAAAGCAAGAAAAAAAAAGCAGTGTAAACCATTGCACCGTTGCTCATATTCCCAGGCCTACAATATATCACTGCATGCACTAACGTACAGTAAAATCACTACATCCAAACACAGTACGTCATTGATTCCAAACCTCTACCTATAAAGACAAGTCTGTTATGTCTACAGCTTAGAAAACATGCAAAACATGTTCAAACACCAGGGCGTTGCTGTCTGACTTTGATTGTATTTCGTTATCATTTTATTTAATCGTCCCTGCTGCAGGGAATATTTGCCTCTTCATCACCACGTGTATCACAGCTCCTCTGCGAGTAATGTGGGTTGGCCTAAAGTGCGATAACATTCCCTGCTGGAAGAACCATCATAGACCAGCATAATGATGCTGATAGACCAGCATAATGATGGTGGTGGACTAGCAAAGACCAGCATGGACCAGTTAGTTTTTCGAGCAGGGATCGCAAGTCATCTAAATTACATTTCACATTTAAATCCATTTTTTCTTGAAAGTATTAAATTGAAAATAAAAAAAGGTAATTTGCTTTATTTGCTGAGAGTTAGAAGTGAATACCAATAACTTTCTTGATATGAAAAGGAGACCGTTAGCTTAGTTTAGTGTAAAGACTGGAAGCAATCAGAAATAGCTCACTTGGGTCAATTCAAAGGTAATACAAAAGCTTGTTTACCTTGTATATGAGCTTTATTTATAGGGGTTTTGAAATAAGTTTAAACCCTTTAAGTGTCGCTGTTTCTTTTGTGCTAAGCTACATTTAGCTAACGGTCTTCTGAAGCAAAACTAATGTTAAAATCCGTGGTAGTAAACAAACAAAGCTCTGCTTTCCTTAGTCAAAAGTGAAATGTTTGGAATTAAAATCAGATTAAATGACTTTGTTTCAGTGAACATGTTCTTTCAGTACACAAGTTGAATTAATGAGCAGTTTTCATTACAAACTTTGCCACTTCTTTTGACCCATATCAGCCCAGATCCCCAGTTTTTCTGCTGTCCCAACAGTAAAACACATTCCTTATCAGTCTTGCTGGAATAACTTTTAAGTCTTCATCTTTTTTTTTTTTTTTCCAAACCGGAAATGTTACTTGTTTTCAGCAAAATAATCCTTCACAGCCACACTGTGGCAAAAGGTAAATGCACCTGACCTGTCAGCTCTGTCCATGGTCAGGAGGAGAAGAAGGTTATGGTTTTTTTTTTCCCAGTAAACACGTTTAACTTACATCAGGGAAAAAGAAGGGACAGAAAGAGAGGGTAGAAAGAGGGGAAGCCAAATATTGTACAGCATTAAGAGAGTTAATGAGAAAGAAAAAGTCAGTTCTTGATCCTTCCTGTAAAAATGCTTTTACCCTTCGTTTCTTGATCAAACTTTACCAAAAAATAAAAATAAAAAATTGGGTCACACTTCAGTTCACCTGATCTGTCTAACTGGTAGCCGATCAATCCTTCACTCCTGTGGAGAAACCAAGCACCAACAAATCTACATATTCCATTTAACTTTGAACTTTGAAGGAAGAAAATAAGAGAGAAACCAGCACAGCAGAAACTGAAAAGGGAACTTTGAGTTCAGGACTAACCAGTCCTGTTGGTTTAAGAGCCTTAGGGAGTCCTTGAATGGCAGCATCTCTGTCAGGCTCCTCAAGGCTGACGATTTCCATACATCAGCGGTATGATGAAGACCGAGATATCGTCTCCAGAGCCCAGTCGCTCATTGGTGATCCTCCACCCTCTGTCCCTTAGAACTCCCCGGGCTCGCATCACCAGGTCCTGCGCCGCCATCGTGTACCTGTGCCCCGGAGGAAATATAACACAACAAAAACAGACGCGTGAAACGAGCGCTGGAATCTGAGTGGACTAAACCTGTCACACAAGGGAAGAGAGAAGAAAGAAAACAAGTATTGCACCTGTGTAGGTCATCGGGGTCACAGTTGGCTAGAAAAGTGGTAACTGCCTCAGCTACTTCCTCGTTCGTCAGGACATCCCAGAGCCCGTCCGTTGCCATCACCAAAACATCATCAGCTCCGTGCTCATACTGCATTAGGTTGTATACTTTTACCTGCGTAGGACAAAATATTACACCGGTCATTCGGAGTCCTTGATAACCACCTCCTGCTCATAAATGTAGTTAAGTTTAAGCTGAAAAATATCATGCCCCGCTTTCGTCTCCTCCTTTTCGCTCCTGCATTCGCCTCGGCATGCAATCAGTTCACCTGCGGCGGGGGCACACCTGGTCCCAATCTAATCATCACGCCTCTACTTATTTCCTGGTTGTTTGCGTCTATTCTGCTTTCGCTAACGCCCGTGCTCAGAACTTCCTCCCGCGATGGCGCGCTGCCACTCACGCCCACCTTCTCCGCCGTCTGGATCTGATCCTCGCCTTCACCTCTGGTTCCTGCATTGTTCAACTCGTCTGTTAACACATTCTTCAATGCACTGTAAAACTGCCTACTGCCTTCGCCTGCCTGCTCTTGGGTCCAGCACCACCTCGCCTTAACAGAAAAGGTAATAAAACTTCCTCGGTGTCAACATTCTCTCGCGTGTCTGTCCTCATAAGGCCGTAAAATCCATACAAACATGCGACGCACCAGGATGTCCTCATAACACCATTAAATGTATACAGGTGCAACATTTGGTCCAGTGATCCACTGCTTTGCAAACATATAGTAAAAGTGCCTTTAAGCTTCCTCAGCCATACTGAAATCTATACAGACTTAACATGCAGTATACGCAACTCGACGCCGGTTTTGTTCAGTGAGAGCTTCTCCTAAATCCCACTAAAGAGACTCAGTTAAAGTAAGAGAGCGAGCGAGGCACCCATAAAGTGTTGAGAGTGTTCTGCGTGAACCTGGTGTGAACCAACGTATGAATGAATTAAAGATTAAGCACAGAGCCGTGAGAGGGAAAGTGCAAAACTCCAGCAGACAAAATGCTTCAGGAGATGAAAGAGCTTTGAAACCAGTGCCAGACAGTCAGACAGACAGGTGAGCTCCAGTTCTCCTGCAGCAGCCGGGAGAGAGAGAGAGAGAGAGAGAGAGAGGCAGCAAAATGCTGCTTCTGGTGACTGAGGCACAGAAATGAGAGAGGCAGACGCAGGGAAAGTCATGTGGCAGAAGACGGCACGAGCCAAAACTCAGTGGGAAGTTGGGCTTTGTAGATGAGATAAAAGAGAGAAGGAACACTGACTTTCGTAATAATTGCACCAGTTATAGGGAAACAACCGTGGGGCAGATTTAAGGAGACAGATGAGCACAGGCCAACACAATGAAGCACAGGCTACAACTACAGACATATGATGATATCTTGTTGTTTTTGAATGGTATGAGTACCTGAGACACAACAACAAGAAGGCTGTAAAACAAGCTACTCATGGGTACAATGTCATTTTTGGGCGGCATTGGACCATAAATAGCTCATAAAGAAAGGATTGAAGTACTAAGTCATTACTCTGTAAACAGCCACCACATAGAAAGTGAAGATGTGTCTTGCAGTGACGACATATTTGCTCTCACCTCGGGGCAACAGGAAAGGAATGGCTTGATGTAAATATTGGAGTCGTGAACTTTGAGGTCGTGGTCGCCGAGCCCTCGCGTCACACCGATCGTGGCCAACACCCGAGCCTGTAAAACACGGACTGTTTCACTTACAGCTCCCAAAGTGCTTTTAGGTGCCGTGAAACATTTTTGTGGATGTGGGTAAGAACAACTGATTGTACGGTGACAGATTGACATTTTTATGTTGAGACACTGCTGTTGGAGTTTGACACGAGGGGAAATCTGACATCTGTTAGAAACATCTGGAGTAAATAAACGACAGGTTTGTATCAGAGCGTCAGAGTTTCCTTGCGACGCTCATTGTGTACTGTATTCACCATAAGGCTGATCTGTCATCATGGTGTGCATTTATTTGACTCCAGTGCATAATTATATATATTTGTTCCGTAGGCTTCATACATAAAGAGGCTACACAGCACGATAAGTGAGGCTGTTGGAAGCGGTTTAATGTGTCCTGAGGTGAATGAAGCTCACAATCAAAATCTTTCACAACACTCTTCCCCTTATTAATCCCCATGTGAACTGTAAAGCCCTGGCGCCATATAGTCGACACAAGCCTGTCCGTGTCATGAGGAGCACTTGTTACTTCTCTTTGCATCGAAGTGTTTTCAGTCTCTTCTGTTTTGTCCTCTGCTGTCCCGGTGGGAATTAACTACAATTTATTTGTGAGAAACCCTAACCTTAACCTTAACCTTAACTTTAACACATCTCTGCCCTTAACCAGAGCTTCAGAGCCTCAGTGACTGTGGGTTCTCTCTCATTAGGACCAGGCTTTGGCTTCCATGAAGACTGCTAGTCCTGACATGGTCAGAAAATGTCCTGAAGACACACTTACCTTTTTCCCTTCACCGTATATTAGTGGAAACTTGAGGTCTTCATCATCAATGGTCTTGTAAGCCCTGTGTTTGAGGACAACAAAGAGGTTCAGGAGTGGAGTTAAAGGCTTTCTTGGTGTCACTGCAGTACTTTTAAATACAATTTATTCATGTAAACACAAACACAAACACCATGTCATTCATTTTTAAAAACAGTCCAAATTAGTGCAAGGGCTGTAAGATGAGATGAGACACCCTGACTTTCTCTGATGCTGAAACACACACACACACACACACACATCTTGACAGCATCTCTTTGCCAGTCCCTCCACGTCTGGTGAAACCCCACGTCTTTCAAACTCCACACCGCCATCCTCTCGAGTGAATAACAATGGAGGAGGTTTTAATACACTTAAAAGTCGGAAAAACTGCAATCCTTTCAGGAGGTCCTTAATGCTTTGATTAACCTGCGTGTCAGTGCAGAATCTAGAGTGCAAGAACAAGTGATTTGCAGCTGCTGCAAACTTAAGTGAGGCAAATGCAGCGGGGACGGGATGTTTCCATATGCGGGCAAACAACAAATTAAGTTGACAAGTGAAATGCACTTAGAAATGGAGCTTTGATGTCAGAATGAAGAACTCCAAGGATGACACTGATGCGCTTTAGCTGGATTAGATTTGACGCCAACCGTCAGCGGAGAACATCACCGACTTCAAACGGCTCCGTTTCTGACCAGGGTTTGATCTGCCTAGCTTTTTGCCTTTGTACTGGAGAGGTAGAAGTGCATCTCCTTCATCATCCCTCCGTCGCCCTTCCCACCTCTGGCCGTCAAACACTGCACCTCTTGTAGGAAGAGGGAGCGCGAGAGAGGGAGCCAGCGATGAGTCAGACACATTAAATTATCTTCCCAGTGGTGAATCTGGAGGGAGAGGATGCTGCAGACTGAAAGGACTTATTTTTACTGCTTTTTCCATCTAATTTGGATTGAAACATTTCTCAGCTTTGCATTGTTGGCTGGGTTAAATAAACACACACACATTACCATGGGCTGACGATGAAGATGAACACTGTCATGCCCACCTGGCACCTCAACTGTAGCTGCTTCTTCGCCAGAGGCAGAATCATTACCACGTCTTGGCTTTTCTCAAATCTCATAATTATTCTCCAGCTGCCTCACACCGTGAGCCCGGTTGCCCTTCAAACGGAGGAGCTTTGAGAACATGACTGTGTCTAATGTGTAGCTCAGAGGCAGAGGAATAAGCCGTAACACTCTTGGTTATGTCTATATTTCTTTGGATTTTTCCAAATGAATAAAAAGGTTTTGTAGAAAAGTAATCATGTAACCGTGCTGCCAAGAATGGATTAAATAACTGATATGTCATGATAACAGACGAGATTTGTGCAGTCTCCCGCAGCTCTGTGGACCATTTTAGTGTTTGTTTCTTGTTTCCTGTTTTATTTTGTAGTATGCCCATGTGTGGGTACCTTGTTAAGTTTTACTTCCTGTTCTGTCTTCTCTCTTGATTGTCTGCCCCGCCCTAATGTGATTCACCTGTGTGTTCTCAGTTTCACCTGTGTTTGATTTTCCCTGCCTTTTGTTTCAGTTCACCATGTTTCGTTCTCGAGTTTTCCACCTGTTTCTGGTCGTGTTCCCAACTTCTCTGCTCCCTGTGTGTCAAGGTATTTTTCTGTTTTACTTCTTGCCATATCGTTTGTCTCCCTGTGATGATATTGTATATTGCCGCATGCTAGGGGTGGGGTCAAAATATTCAATAATTTGCTTATATATCGTCATCCTTCCTCATGCAGTACGATAATCGATACACCAGGGAAAATCGATATCCATATTTTAATTAACAACTTAAGGGCGATCTTAAGGGTAAACCGTCCCTGCCAGTTTCACTCGCTAGGGCGTCGCTTCTTCATGTCTCCTCGTGGTGGTGCAGTTAAAATGAATGAGGGAAACTGGGGCTAAAGTTAGTCGTAGTAACTTTTCACGGACGTTTTGTTTTGATATCGCAATGTATCGCTAATTGTTGTATCGTGATATTATTGGTACTGGTGACCATGTATCGTATCGTACGGTACGCTGTGATTCCACCCCAAGAAGACATGTCGACTGTATTATATTGAGCTGATTCTGAAGTATAGAAAACAATTCATTGCTTAATTATCCGGTGGTATTAGATAAATGAAAATCTAAGTATTGTATTTAGTGATTGTAGAACAGACACCCCTAAATCCGTCGATTGTATTTCCAGCTTATAGACAGAACTACTGTATCCAAACAACAAAATGATGTATTTTTTCGTGTATATGGAGTAATAATGATTTTCACAGAATAAAACAGCCTGTTGAGACAAAGACAACGTATTAACATGACATATAAAATAACAGTAATCTTTACCGAGGCTACAGAGGAGGCAGCCTTACTGTGAAATGTACATCACACACAGTACAGTGTGTGTCTCAGCGTGTGCCCGTAAATGCGCATCTCATTACCGACTTCCACTGCAGCCACAATTAAACCGCATGGTGCCCGTCTCACCCACACAACACTGCGCACACGGGGGCATCTACAGCCTGTGTCATTATATGGTATCAGGTTAGGCTGCTCCCTCATTAGCACTCTGCCGCTCTCCTCAGCTCTCGCTGTGTGGAAGAGCCATAAGCAGCAGCTCAGGAGGGACAACGATGTGGTAACAGCAGGGATTCGGGCAGACCTCGGTGTGATAACCACGTCAAATCTCTCCCAGATTACTGTTTCATTTAAAGTGGATGCCGTTTGGCTGCTGGGGGCTTGGTTTTTAAAGTCCCCCGAAATTGAATCATAATTTGACATAATTCATGGCGAGAGGGAGACTCGTTTGTGGCTGGTGAAGCCTGTGCCTGCTGAGTGGAAATAGTGTGTAAAAGGAGGGAGAATTAATGAGTCGGGGGTGGGGAGACTGAAGGGACTCACCACCCGTTCATGGTGAAGTCTCGGTAGAGCATCCTCTTGCCCACCTCCTTCCTCTGAACTCTCCGGGGAAATTCCAGGTGCGTGAACTCATTTCCTAACAGGTGAGGCTGCATGAAACCCTGGAGGACGGACAATGACGGTCTGGAGTCAGTCAAGCAGCGACGTGTGTGGCAGATTTGCAGGTGATATGAAAGTCACTCTCCATCCATTACCCCCCCTCTGACACTTCACTCTTGAGGCTGACTCCAAGTCGGATTTTGAAGATTGAGATAATGATACAGGATACTGGAAACTATACTTTATTTATTTATTTATTTATTTATGACGCAAGATTTTCAACGCCCGAGTAGAGGCTTTAAGTTATTGTTCCACATTAAACTTTCCAAAACTGCAGACTGAAGCAATAGCTTATCATACAATCAGCAACCCTGACGCTTAAATCAAAAACAGATGTTTTTGAAGGAAATGTTTACTTAAAAAAACAAAACCTTGCTAACTTCCCTGTGATTATACAAATGCCTGGGTTGAGATCAGTATAATCAATAATACATCTCTCCCCCCAGGTCTACTTTTGAACCCTGCCAGTGAAGTATTGATCAGGCTCAAAAGTAGAAATAATTCTAAAATCTTGTATTTGACACTAAATTCTACAGTGAAAAAAAAACCCCTCCATTTCAAGTGAAAGCCCTTAAAGTATTCCTATATAATCAGAAAAGTACTATTTAGTGTCTCTCTTAACTGTGTCATTAATAAAAGTGAAAGATTCCATATAGGACACATACAGCAGAGTCAGACAGGTGTGTTTTTCCTACCAGGAACTGAAGTCGCCGTCGCTCAGATTCTGGGGTGAACTCCGTTGACATGGGGATAATCTCATTGTTCCTAATAATGACAGCCCTGCAGACACACACACACACACACACACACACACATAGTTGGACAAGTATGGCAGACCCAATTAAAAACAACAAGCAGCTGTGTGAGCTGCAAACTCCCCTCTCTGCCCCCAGCATGTTCATGCACTGCCATTAAATGTCTGTACTGTGTAATGCAGTGTAATTAAACCTGCATTCGTCTCTTTTTTTTTTTTTTTTAGCAGCAAAGGTGCACACACCTGCTGTCACCCGCGTTCCCAACGTATAGTTTCCCGAGCAGGTAGACGACGCTGAGGGCCGTACATCCTCCTGTGACGTGGTAAGCCTGCTTCTCCCTCTCAATCTGGGCGTCCTAGGAAACGGAAAGGTGGCGATAGTTTGGGGTCATGGATAGGGAGGGTGATCATGAAAGAGCTTTGTTTATCCACTCTGGTTTACACAAGGTAAAGCTTGAACCCCATGGATTGCTTTCTATTGCCATCTAGTGGTAAAAACTCAGGGCTCCTATATTTCTAGGACTTTCCAGGCTCAATTTCCTTAAATCCAAGGACCTGGATGAAGGTTCTAACTTATACAAGAATAAGCATCTCACAGATACAGAATAACAAGACAGAAAAGCTTAAATGTGTGAACGGAATCTAATTTTCAAGGATTTTAAAAGCCCCAAAAGCATGAATACTGCTTAGATTTTGGCTTATGAAAAGGAAACGCACAACCGAATGGTATAAAAGAATCTGTTCACACATTTGACGAGATGCAAAATCTAGATTTCCTGTAGTTTTTTTCTTTGATTGAAAAGCCCCATACATAGTGAGCGAGACGCTGCCATTGAGCCTGATGAAGAGACAGAAATCCGCAGCCTTGCGTGCACAAGTGCCGAGCAGCATTTAGCAAGGAGACATCGTTTAATGACGCCAGAGCCAATTAAAGCTGTCAACAGCGACGCTAAAGGTTGTGGTTTGTGTGCAGCTCTGTGAAGTGTGTCCTCCTTTTGGCAAATATGTGCGTGTGTATTCTGCTCACATCTGACACTGAGCTCAAGGCATTGTGTTACCGATGACAGCTTTCGTGTATAAACACGAACATTAATGGACTCATACAGTATGTCACCAGTATGTGCATTTCCTTATCTGCCTTGGAATCCATCTACATATTTAGTAGACACAGCCTGGGTTTGAATAAATACAGTGATGTGGGCACAAGTTCAAACTCAGTTAATTAGTTGAATTCAAAGTGTAATAATTTAACTCTTTTCAGTTAAGTAGTTTTTCTGTGTATTAGTGATCATTTACTTGTGGAATAATCTGCCACATTTCAAGGCCCAGTGTGTGAAATGAGTGACATCTAGTGGTGAGGCTGCAGACTTCCCAAATGCACCACAGTGACCTCAGTTTGCAAACCCGAAAAAAAGAAAATGTTCGTCTTTGCTTTAAAATCTACTCGCGCTAGTTTGTCCTTTCGGGCTGCAGTAGTACTTTCTGCTCTGTGAATCCAAGGTAACTCATTCAAATGTATTTATTGTAAAAGAACGTACGCTTTACTGCAACCTTACTGGATAGATCTCTGCACAAGAGGTGTCATGAGTGAACTCATGACACTGCACTTGTCTCTCACCATCTCTTTGAAGGCGTTCTCTATGGCTCCGATCACCAGACTCTCGTGCTGAACCTTTTTCTCCGAGAAAAAGCGAGGCGGAGGCGGGGTGCTGCACGGGGAGCCCGGCGCCCCGGCGGCACCGCGCAGTGAAGCGGCCCTGGTCAGGGACCGATGAGGTGTGTTGCCCTGGAGGTAGGGGTTGCTGTCGGGCTCTTCGCCCAGCACAGTGGGAGGCAGGGAGGACGGGCTGCGCAGGATCTCGATCACGGCCTGGAGCTGGCAGGCGATGTGGTGCTGCAGCAGACGGGAGGCGACGACCGCCGCGCCTGAACCCGCGTGGCCGTCAAACAAAGCCCAGTAGTGGAACACGAGTCCTTCGCTCTCCTGCATAAACAAGATAAGCAATGGTATTTTAGAGTAGATATCACAGAAACAAAGTATGGAGACTGTATTACAGACTCAGAAATAGAGCTGTGTTTTGGCAACAATCTGGAGATACAATACCCACACTGATACAGGGGTGACAAAACTATTTATTGTGATATGCTAGGATATTACAGTAAAAATAAGGCAATATATTGCACCCCCTCCCTCCCATTGGAGCATGAGTGAGTCATTTGTGAGACCCAAGAGAAAACATTGTGACTCATTCTGTCCGACAGTGTGTGTGTGTGTGTAAACTGCTGAGGTCAAACCTCCTCATTTCATCTCTTCATTTCTTTCTGTAGAGGGGAAAAAAAAAAAAAAAATCACAAGGCTCTCCGTCACGTCTCTGTCACGTCTGTATCGTCACCACAAAGCTTGGTATTCATTGACCTTTTAATAGGATCATTTCTCCAGGAAATTGAAGCTGCCTTTGGAATAACTTTCAGCTGTTTCAGCTTCACACTCACACAAGCGAGTGGTTTTCATATTTTTTGAATACTGTACTTACCACTGCCACTGCAGATAAAACAAAGTAATTTCGTCATTTCGTCTTAATAAGCAGTGTAGTTTTATCACAAATAATTCACACTTTTGTATTCTTACATTGCAGTTAATAGTAAAAATGAATACACCATCCATAAGTATGATTGTATAAGTATATAATAACTTTAAAATAAAGATCGACAGATACCGATATTAGTCTCGATCAGTCATTGTATGAACGATGAAGCTGTTGACAACACGTTTGTGCCGAGTCATTCCAAAGACATAATTCTCCAACAGTGTCTCAAATCTCCCAAAAAGAAGAAATAAACAGCCGTGAACATGACTCAGCTAAAATGCTTTTGCTGATTCTTATTTACATTTTTACAGCCCGTGCATAGAAAAGCATGCGATAGATGGGACTTTAAGGCTGTATTGGATTTTAACATCTTTATCTGTCCGAGAGCTGCAGCTAACGATTATTTTCATAATCGATTAATCTGTCGATTATTTTCTTGATTAATCAATTAATCATTTGGTCCATAAAATATCAGAAAACCTTAAATGTTAATCGGTGTTTGTCAAACCTGGAAATGATGATGTTCTCAAATGTCTTGTTTTGTCCACAAACCAAAATGATTGACTTTTAATGATTTCTTTGTTATCCAGAGCAAAAAAATTAAGAAAATATTCATATTTAAGAAGTTTAAACTATTGAAAATCTTGTTTTAATCATGAATAAAGCTTCAAACCGATTCATCGATTATCAAAATAGTTGTTGATTAATTTAGTAATCAATTAATAATCGATTCATTGCTTCATATCTGTATTTTTAAGATGAGGAAAACTTCTCATCCAACTTCCAGCACGTAAAGCTAATATGTGTGTTTTACTTTAACAGGGAACTTTTCTATATGCTGCGCATCGAGTTACTTTGATTAACCATATTTTTAGAGGCTGTAACGTGAACCTGTGTGTTCTTGTACGTGTATATCTGCACAACCTGTGCACACAATCTCAATGCAATCGATTGTGTTCATGCGTTTACTGACTTCCTCCAGCTTGTTGTGCTCCATGTGCAGCCCATGGCCCTCTCCATTAGGCAGGGAGCTGCGTCTCTTGGCGGTGGGCGTGTTGCTGGGCGTCGACTGGGGGCAGTAGCTCATCGGCCTCCTTCTGGCCACAACTACTGTGCAGCACGCCTGGTCCTCGTTCAGCGCACTCTTGCCGGCATTAATCACCCTGTAAGAGGGGAAAAGGACAGTGGTTATAGTTTTACAGGTTGTATTTACAGCCACTCAAGGATCCTCTTGTAGCTTTGTAAATGCAGTGCCTTAAATCTGCCTTTGTGGATGAAAAGTGGTCTACACTTTGGCTATGTACTCACGGTATGGGCTATAATTATTACTCCAGTTCAATTTTGCTCAAAACAACAGATGCAGGACTATTGTGACAGCTGCGCTATAAAACAAGAGGTTGAATAAAAGGCAACGTCAGACGCTTTCTGATGGACAAAATGGCACTGCTGTACTTCGTGGTTACGATACGAACAGTTTGAGCCACAGCCTGAGGTTCATCTCTGCTCATGGAGTGAAGCAGCTGGCTCTGTGCGGCTCGGGTTCCTGATGGAGCGTTTGTTTGTGGCACCGCTGTGCTCGGACTCCTCATTCAGCTTTATCTGTCTTTTATTTCTGTTTACAGAGAGACACAGGATGTGTCTTTTCTTGCTCTGAACTCGGTGACGTCAGTGACTAGGGAAGGAATGATACTGTGGGTCGCCGCAATGAAGCACCTGCAATGGGTTGAACGTAGCAAACATACATACAGTCCTTGCGGCAATGACACTGGTGAGAGTAGCAGACATCTCTGGAGGATGTTGTGAATATCTGTGTGTGTGTGTGAGAGAGCGGGTTGAGAAATTGACATGTCTATTTATAACATCAGGCTGTGGGATGGTTTCTGCTAGACAGAATTATTGTCTGGTTCTTAGCCTCAAAGGCTTCTTCACCTTGTATTGAGACACAGAGACGGACAGGGTGACGAAGACGCAGTAAAAGGGACGCAAAGTGCGAAAAACATTGTTTACTGGGTATCAGAATCTATTTATGAGTTTGCACTTTGTTTATTATTAGGGTCACGGACGGTTAGTTCAATCCATAGCATATAGAGGCAGAAGGTTTCTCTGTAAAGCCTGGAAAGTGTAGCTGTCCACTGCACATGTCTGCATACTGTCAAGAGGGAGAAGGAGGGAGGGTAATGGATAAAGGAGAGGAGAATGAATCGATAAAGTCCTTTTGCATCTGAAAGTGGGATGAGCTTTTTCGCCGAGTACATTTTATTTGTGGGGCGACCTTGTCTGATCGGTGTTAAAAGGTTAAGCATTGAAAAAACATGAATCTACATGTATTATTTGTTATTGATTTGTTATCATTAACCCTGAAGTGATTAGTTTTGATAAACTGTCGCAGTAAAGTTAAAAACACCACATCTTGTTTCTTGATTCTTAACAAAAGACGTGCTGCATTTTAAAAGTATTTCTAAAACATGAATCTACTACATGTGTTGTATTTTAAAGGTTAACTGCTCGCTCATAATGTGTCATTTGTCGTGCGTCGCATTGCATAAAAGCCTCCATACTTTATACCGAATCACTCAATTCTGCGTCAAACAACCGCACCGATAGTTTCAGCATGAGACTGCGCTGTCGTTTAGTGCAGCCATAAAACACAGTGACACATTAACCACATCCACTCCTGAGCTTGTTGATACACTGGAGTCCAGGAAGCCTTTTGTCTGCGCCATCTAATCTGCTGTCAACAAACACACTAATGCCATGGCCTGGGTTGTTGTGTGTGTGTGTGTGTGTGTGTGTGTGTGTGCATGCGCAGTAAAAACACAATAAAATGTTGCTATGGACTTCTGAAACATGACTACAAAGTCATTTTTGGCCTAACTACAATGCATTTAATTGAATCACGCCGTTGTACTCCATGAAAGGTGCAGCTGGTGCTATTGTGCCCCTTGTGATTGAGAGTCTATGGCTGCAACTCACTTGTCATTTCATTTCACCATTCGCAGGACGAGTGGTAGTCACTTTATTTCCCTGCCAATCAAATGTCTTTCTGATTTGGAACAATTGGCCTTCCATCCATTAGGAATAAAAACCCGATTTCCTCTCCATTGTCAAGCGTCTAATTCCCTCTTTGTTTCTCTAACATCGGCAACAGATTCTGGGCCAGAATCAGCGCCAAAGACATAATAATTAATTGGTTGAAAGCTTTGCTTTTATTCAACTGCAAGGGAACAATAACATCATTTTAATCAAAGTTTAAAAAAAAAAAAAGACGCCACTGAGGATAAGATAAGAAAATAAAAATGTGAATTTGAGTTTGATTTTGAGCAAATTAATTAGGAATACTAACTAATATTACGCTAGAGCAGACAAATGTGTGGAGAAATTCCAAATCTGACAGGCCAACTATTTTTATTATATGGAGAATGTTATTCTCAAAAAGGTAATCAATTCCAACGTCTAGACTACTATTTTTTTTCTTTTACAAATGTTGAGCAAACTGAAGCCAAAGCGGCTGCTGTGATGACAATAGTGGAGGCTTTAATTACAGATAAATGCAGACGAGAGCTGAACTCATAAAGCACACCAGCCCCAGAGTGACACTTCATGACGGCACTGAGTATCCGTGAGTGTGATAATAATCCAGGGGGCAGAGAAGAGAGGAGTTCAAAGTACTTTATAATGAAAGAAAAGCACTTACAGAAAGGGAGCAAACCATGGTTGACTTTGTAGAGGAGGATTTGAACAAAGAAGTGGGCAGATTTAAAAACGAATATCTGGCAGCATTTATGAGAGGGAATGAATCAGCACTGAGACCACAATATATCTACAAAGAGATCCTTCTCTTCACTTTCCTTCTAAATGTTTCCGTGTACGTTGTTGTGAAATTCGGCCACGGACGTCAGCGTTATCGGGGTGGAGAGAGAGACAGATTGCTTTCTAGGAATTCACATTTGTGATACATGAGCCGAGGTTGGAGAGTGATAAGGCTGCATGGAGCAAACTGCAACTGCACAATGTGTTTGTGTGTACGGAGAGAAGCCGTGTTCGAGGTTTCATGCGCTTTTATTTGTTGTTAATGTGTTCAAAATGGATGCAACAAACACACATAGCCAAGATTAAGTGCTTTATACTGTGAGTCACGGTGGTGAATTAATGATAAAAGATGGCTAAGAGACTAACCGCTGACATTTAAAGGTTAACTTAACCGCCATTTTCTGAGGCTAACTCCTCCAAATACCTGATTTTGAAATATGTCAAGAAGTGGGCAGAGAGCTGAGACTCTGACGTCTATGGCTGAACGGGTTGTGATTTCAGAAGTGCTGTCGCTAAATACACTAGACTCCTCTGTTGATTATTAAGATTATTATTAAGTGTCTTATAGATTAACGCATGTTTTCAGGATTTTTAAAGTATTTTTAAACTGATCTGCAGTTCGGTGTGAGGTGAGGTTTGGACCAGGCGCTCCAAGCTGTTGGATGTCCTTCTCCAGGCTACATCAGAGATTACCAGGGGTACAGTCCATTTATGAACGTCTGAAACCTACTGTATCTCACACAAACAGGGTTTTTGCTAAAACACCTGATGTGTCGTTTTCATTGGACAATATTCTGTTTTCTTCAGTCTTGGGTTTTTAGTTATTTGTGTTGTCTGTATCTTGTTTCCTGTTTTATTTTGGAGTATGTCTTCACGTGGTACCTTGTTAAGTTTGACTTCCTGTCCTGTCTTCCCTCTTGATTGTATGCCCCGCCCTAATTGGATTCACCTGTGTTCCTCAGCTTTGTTCCCCCAGTATTCTGCTCCCTGTGTATCAAGGTATTTTTCAGTTTTTTAACCTCTTGCCAGTCCCTCCTGCTTTAGTTTGTCTCCCCGAGATAATATCGTTTATTGCCCCGTGCTAGGGGTGGGTCAATGTCTGAAAATGATCACATTTAAGTGTAAACTGCACGTGTAAAGCCGTTTTATCACATGTGTCCGGTGTTTATCAGCTTAAGATAAAACTACAGTGCAAAATGCCTCATAATTCCGTCAGCGCAGATGATTTAACGTGTCAATATTGGTGAAAACAGACTTGTTGAACTAGTCTGCTGCATCTGGAGGCTGGTGCCGCGTCATGCAATCACAAATTGCCACTCATGGATTCATAAATAGATCACAGTTGTAGACTAATACCCAGATGCTGCAGGCCTGCACGTGAGTGAAGTCGTGGCTTGAGTGCTCTGATCCTCTGGGAGAGTGTTTGTCGTCGTTCTTTTTAATCAGCAAACGGTTTATGTTTCATAGAAAAAGAGGAGGTTGTTGGACGATGTTTGATATTATCGCGATTTTAAAAAAAGAACCACAATGTGTTTTTGGTAAATTTTCATCATCAAACCTGATCCTAGCTCGCCAACATACAGTCCTGGTGATTTTATTTTGAAGTAACAGACTTTGCAGTTATTCCAGGGCCTTATAAAGCTACAGTGCATTATAGCTTATCGTGATTTTAGTTTAAGCTCATGTCATTTTTCTGCCTGCATCCATCCATGGCGTTAGGTGATTGGATGAACACGTGCAGGCTCCACACAACACCCCAAAAACACACAATTGACCCAGTGTTGACACAGAGCAGGAGCCGTTTTAAGAGCAGCTGATGCCGGTCTTACTTACTCAGCGTATCCGGTGGCCCACGGTAATCTCCTGGTCTCCTTCAGAATGAGGATGGGCCGCGAAATGTGGTCCGCGGAACACTCGATCTCATCCGAGCTCAGGCCGAGGAACTCGGGTCTTTTATACGGAAATTTCAGGGGCAGTTCGGATCCAGGGTTGCCCCCTGCGCCGGAGCTCCCCCCGGCCATGATTCCACCCATGAATCCGGCCACGGCGGACTTGACCCGTGTGAGCATGTTGGTGGCGCGTCGCGGCGGGGCGTCCGTCGGCCGGTGCGCGGCGCCGCGGCTCCCTTTCCCCGGATTCCCCCCCAGCTTCGGCCGCGCTGCTCGACGACGGACGGATCTCAAAGGAGACTAGAGGAGGAAAACCTCAGATGGTGGAGGCTTAATTCATTCATTCATTCATTCATTCATTCATTCATTGATGGAGGCCCGCTGTGTTTGGAAACGGCAAACGGTCCTTATTTATGACAGTAAATCGCGCACATCCCCGTGGAGCGTCATTGATCACAGCTCTGCGTCCGTGAACGCGGAAATACTCTGAAGATTAACGAGTCATGTGACGCGTGTATGGATGCACACTGCAAGAAAAAGGGGGTAACGGATATTTGAGTTGAATTCACCCATCCATCCATCCTTCTATGTTTATTTTTAAATTGAAATATAAAACGGGTAGCTAATTATAGCGAAATATAAATTACAAAGGTTCCTTTGATAAACAGCAAAATAAAGAGATGTCAGGTTATAAACTGTAAAGGGTGTGTAAAAAGAAGCTAAATAATATCAGCTGTGTTAAAATTGGCATTCATTAAAATAAAACATGATGGAAACAGCAGGAGTTTGCAGTGGTATTTCCTCTGTCTATGTTGAACCGAGCTTCACAACAAGAACAAACCAAATGTAGTGCCTGTCAGTCGCTGCTTTTGGTGACTGTCCATGGTTCTGAAACAACCCCCACACACTTAGGTGTTAATGGTTTGTTTTCAATGAATTTATGTATTCATTTTCCAAAGGGGGCAAAAACAACAACAACCTAATCCCTGTCATTGCCTGTGTGCCTACAACAGGATGTGTATCATCATTTTAAGATAGTTTTGTTTTTAAATGACACGTTACTGACGAATAGCGGCAAAGCAAGCAGGACGAGACCACTCGTGTCGTTTTATAAATGTTACTGGCACATCCCTATCAAGTTTCCTCAGCTTAACAGTGCAACAGGGGGTTGATGAGACATTTTTTACAGTGCAGTCTGACCAGCGATTGGTAATTCTTTACAGAGCAGATGAGCAGCTTATAGCTGCTCACAGCAAATCAGAGGACAGGCCACAGAAACCTACAGAAATCTTAGAGGAAGAAATGCACAGAGAAACTTGTCTGTAGAAAATAAGCACTTAACAGTCCGTCATTCATCATTTCCTTCTTCTTTCTTACTTGTAGAACTGCCTGCATTTCCACAGCTGTAGACGCTAAAGGTTTTGAAAGACGTTGTAGATCAGAGGTGTCAAACTTGTGGCCCACCATGTAATATCAATTTATAGACTTATTTCTATGTTATTGTTTAGTAATATTCCTATTGCGTCGTAAATACATTGTTCCATATCAGACATGGAATTTTGTGATATATTTGCTTTCCAAAAAGGTTTCTCACTTGTTGGCCCCTTACATAAAATTCAATCTATTGTTTTTATTGATAGCCACAGCTTTATTTTTTAAGGTCATGTGTTCATGTCTTAAGTGACGTGTATTAAGTGTTGTGATTTTATAGCTCTTGGAAATGTTTGGTTTACTTATTCAAGATAATATTAGGTGTTGCAGAAATAACCGTTTTTTGATAACAGTGTTTTGAGTTGGGCCCCATAATAGTTCATAGTTAAACCTGGGACCCCATGTAAAAAGTTTGGAAAAACAATACTGAGACAAAAACTTTATGAACTTCATTCATAAATCCACTCTTGAATATTTAAAATTGCATACTGTATATATGTATATATGTATATGTATATGTATATATATATGTGTATATATGTGTATATGTGTGTGTATATATGTGTATATATATATATATATATATATATATATATATATATATATATATATATATACATACATACATACATAAATAAATAAGTGGAGGGATCACTTTTGAATGACTTACAATAAACCTTTATGACTGCAGACTAGCTCACTATGCTATAAATGCAAATGAATGATTAATCATTGCTAAATTATTCAAACATTTGTCGTTATCATGACCTTAAAACCTCCCTGTGCTCTGAAGCAGTGCTGTGACAAGTGTTGTGATGCACACAGAATCCCAGCAGGTAGAGCCATAACACAAAAGTAGTTGTGACAATGACTTTTTTTTTAACAGTACACATCTGTGGAATAGCTACAGAGGCTGGGAGGAAACAATAATGAATAGCTCAACCTTTGTAGTTTGATGAGCTTTGATCAAGGACAGTCGTATAATTATTGTATTCGATAACCTTGCATTTTCATTAAGGAAGCTCAAAGGAACCACATGCTGAGCCACGTGCCATGTTTGCCAACTCTTTAATGGCCCTTTGTTTCCTTCTTTCTTATTTGCATGCTATTTTGCTTGGTACATATTTGTAATAGACTTGTATATTGGCATCGTCATCACCATTATTCTATTATTAGAAGCTGTGCATGACCGAGAGCTTTTGTTTATTTAATTCCAGGAGGTGTATTTTTTTAAAGGAACAGTTTTGCCTTTAAGGGTGGACCTGTTTTTAAGGGCATGGTTTGCATCCGAGCATGGCAGTAATCACTTAACTTGTGGAAAGTGATTTATGCTCCTGCGGTTAGATGGCATTGTGTAACACTGCATTTAAAAGAAGTATGGGGGCTGCCTGTGAAACACAAGTGAAACTCCGGCAGTGGCTGGTGGTGTCGCTGTTGCAACGTGTGCAGGGTTTGTGTAATCTCGTCCAGTATTTATTGTCATCATTAGACTGATGAGTTCACATGATGCCTCAACGTGTTGCAGTTTTGCGGGAACTCCGCCACGGCAGCACATCATGCGTCTCACACAGGTTGTTGTTATGAATGTTTCAAGTGTCACTGTCAAACTGAATTAAGACTGTTTTAAGACCCTTACCACAGCGAAATATCCTTTTTATTTTATTGATTTAACTTTTTTAACTCACCTTACGTTTGCAGAATCTTCTAATATTTAAGCAGCTACAGTCAATATTATTTAGTGCAAAAGGTACAAGGGGAATTGTGACTCTTTTAGCTATTTTTTGGGCTATCTGCTGGTTTGTTGTTTATTGCCTTGTGCACTACTATCATTGTGTAGCTGCTTTTTAGACATACAGGGAAATATCCGGAGCGGCTTTATGTGAAATGGGATTTTTGGACATAAATGCTAATGTTCTTCTGTAATCTCCACAAATAAAACAGCACAGACGTTGAATTCAGATTCACAGTGAGTTTACCATGTTTGGGCATGCACTACAAGCACGGAGCCAAGAGGAAGTTTGTGCTCTCATAAAGGGGAGTTATATGTCACTGGTTTCTATTGTAATGAATTAATGCCCAGGGTGAATATTTTCTTGTTGTTGCAACCAATAATAATAATAATAATAATAATAATAATAATAATAAAACGTGTTAAACGTGTTGTACCTTGGTCTGAGGCATTTAACTTTGGGGACAGGCTGATCACAACATAGTGAACGTCATGCTTGTATCAAGTTACAGCTACTCAATTAGAGATGAATTTGCGTTGACTCACTAAATTACATTGAGTGATTTGATAGCCGGGGTATTTTTAAACTGAGGGGTTTTATTTCAGGAAACATGAATGTGGGAGTTTACAACTCAAAGTTATTATTTCATCTAAATTGCATTCCATTTCTCTGATAATCAAACTGATGTTTAAGGGGCATTATTGGTGCCAGTCGTGAAAGAAATGTCAGAGGATGTTCAATAATGAAAGGTACCACACTTAGAAATAGACAGTGACAGGTGACAAGTAGTTTTAGAAAGCTCCACCCCTCCAGTGTGGAATATTTAAAACATGTCTTTTCACTGGGTTGATTTGACTCTGTCCTTGGCTCTGCCCCATTCCACTGCTCAGTCAGTATAATATAAATAAGAGAACCTCCTCATCATCCAGCAAATCTGCAGGTCCTGCCAGCCAAGCCTCACCTGAACCTACCACACAGCCACATAAAGAAACAAGAAAAAAGAGAGAAGGAACAAACAGATAAGGAAGGAGGAGGAGAAGGATCAAAATACAAGAGTCTGTTCAATTAGAGGAGGAGGAGGGGAAGAAGAAGAAGTCCATACTGCTGAGTGAAGATGTTCCGGTGGACTACTCTGTTTATGTCTTCCTGTTGTTTGGCTCTGAGTGGAGCTGCAGCAGCAAGCACGAGACTGGAGAGGATAGAAACATGTGGCACCAGGTGTTCACAGGTAAATACAGCATCTGATTCACACACACACGACACTTGCACTCAGGTCATCACTGAGCTACTCTTCCAGTAAAACACTTTGGTTGACCACATTTTCTTCTGGTGGATCAGTGTAATAAACACTTCAGCAGCAGCCACTTTTACATTTTGGTCTTTCACTGCTTTGAATTGTATGGTCCTGATACCTATTTACTGTTTTTTCCTGGTTTTATGCAGCACATAATCTATATCATTATTTGATTAGTATTTGGACCAACACTTATGCTGTTTCCCCTCATTATGTAGATATTGTTTTACTTTTATGTAAAAGGGACAGACCCAATTGAGAACTACACAGCAATGTTGCTTTTTAATGTGCAATAATAATAAGAAAAGATTAATTTCTTCAGCTGCTAACTCCAACAAAACAAATGCAGTCATCAGTATTTACAGTTTCTGGTGAGATAATTCTCATGTTTCCCCTTGGCATGAATCCGTTTAAATGAGGATACAAGCACTAAAGTTGTAAAACAAATTCTGGACACTGTATGACTCACCTGTTTGCTCGTGTATGTACTGTGAAGGTCGGAATAAATGGTGCGCTGGGAGCATATAATGTGTACAGTACAAGCTCGGCTGATCATAGTCTCTGAGCCCTCAAGCACTTCATGAAATGCTTTGAGCGTGAGCAGGAAACTGCATCAGAAGCCGCTCTACAAAGCAGACGGACGGAAATTACGTCATTTACATACGTGTGTGTATATGTGTATCTATATATGTGTATGTATCTATATATATATATCTATATATATAGATATATATATGTATATATAGATATATGTATATATATATATATATATATATATATATGTATATATATATGTGTATATATATATATGTATATATATATATATGTATATGTATATATATGTATATATGTATGTATATATATATATATATGTATATATATATATGCAGTAACAGGAGGGAACAATGAGCATATAAAATGCTCACTTTGCCCCCTTTGTTAAGAATGACTTTATTAAGAAAGAACAATTAAAGGGCATTCCACCACGTCTCTTTCTTCTCACAGGGCCTTCACTGCAAGTCCAAGCCAGATTGTGAGTACAGACAAGTGAGGCTGCCAACACATTTACGCCTGTGGTTATTTTTAAGCATCACAGAGACTTCCATCGTTGTTATTTATCTCCGTCTGTAGATCTGTTTACTCCCACGTGTCAGATGCCTCCCAACGGTCTAAACACATCCTCTGTGTTCCACAACATCAGCCTGTCCACAGTCATGAGGTGTGAGGGGAGACAGAGGTGCTCCCTGCATCTCAGAATCAATACTCTGTTACAACTTAATGGTATGTACACGCTATGTGGATCTGTGCTTTATCATGTTCATATAGAGTGTTGGATATGTTTGTGAAGTTTGAAGTTTGCAGATGGAGACAAAAGAAATAATTTAATACGTAAATCAACACTGTACAAAACCTCATGAATGTCCGTCAGAGAACAGACAGAAGTATTTAATGTGTAAAACATATACACATAGAGGAAACACCTGTCTAGATTTGAATGCATTTACACTGCAGACCCTTGTTTCTCTTCTCTGAAGTCCGTAAATTACTTTAAAATGTCTCCATCTCTGACACATCATGGTCATTTTATGACTATTGCCTCACATGGATATGAAAGTCATGTTATACAATGTGTTGTTGCTTTTCTGTGGAAACTGATTATCACACCCACAAGTTACTTAACTTGCTTAATAAGGAAGTTTGAAATGCAGCTTTTTGGGGTGTAACCAAGCCAACATGCGACCTAGATAGAGACGTTTAAAAGCATTTGCCTATTTACCAGTGAAGGAAGTCTAATTTAGGAAAACCGCCCACTTTACATGATTTAAACTTCTTCTTTTACAATTTTGAATACGTCAATTGACATTTTGTCTTCCTGATTCTGCATGCGGCTGATCAGATATGGTCAGCACTCATGAATCTGACACACACACACACACGCAGAGGTTTTTATTCCTATCCTTTTAAGGACACCGTTTTGACTTTCACTCATTTGGACGGTCTAAACAATGGCTAATCCTAACCTTAACCTTACCACAATTCAAATCAAATCTTTAAACTTGAGGTGTTCAGCCCCCATTAGGACCAGGTTTTGGTCTTCGTGCAGACGATTGGTCCTGACAAGATTAGTGGGTTTGTTTTTTTGAAACAGAAATGTCCTGAAAGAAGGAGCAAATACAAGTACATACACACAGTCTGGTTTCCATAACTTCATGTCTTAAAATGTAATCCTTTATGTCCCCATAAGGAAGACAAGTGCCCATAATGTGACTGTGTTTGGGTCCCCACAACAGGAGCAAAACCTGGAACACACACACACACACACACATACACACATAAGCAGCACAAGGTCACAACCTCTATGGATGTATCCGGGTTTTGAGCGGGGAAATCCCTTGGCTCTTTTTTTGATCCTTAGTCCAATGAAATTGAACATATTCTGCTTCCTGCATTGCACCAAAAGCAGAGTCCACACCCAGGGTAACGCATGAGTATTTGTCAAACAGTAACAGTCACTGTTACTGTTTGACAACCGTCTCCTGACCATGATACATTTTCCCAACAGAACCCATCCACGGCGTGTCTATTTGCACCGCCACTGCAGGGATGATGGTTAACTGTCGTATCTTTAGGTTTACAAGATCATCAAGACAAAGAATGTCTGGACTGCAGGTACAATTTCACGCCGCTACGATTTCTCAAAACCGGATGAAGAGAATCATGTTTTTATGCTGTGAGCTGACATTTTTGTTTGTTTTTTCCTGGAAGGTGGAAGTTGAAAATGATTGCACTTCCCTTTCCCCAAGCCAACAAGTGCAAGTAATGGTTAAAACTGTGCCGAGCTACTGTGGCATAACCTGGACGGGATCGTACAGCGCTCCAGGCAAGAACACACTCACTCATAAGCAAATGATGAACGACAAACAGGAAATGAGCCAGAAAAGGCGGGGGAGTTTAATGGCTTCTTTTTAAACGGTCGACCCAAATAAAACCACAAACCAATTATTATCATTGACTCATGTTATGTTGACTTACACTGGAGCAGGTGTTGTTTATGTAGAAATGACACCATCTATATCACATACACACACCCCCCTTCTTGATATCATTTTAATATTTGTAAAATCTTTCCACAGAGTGTGTCAGTGAAGATTTGAGAAGACATGTCCCTGAATGTATCAGTGAGTATAGTTTGTTCTTAACTAAATGTGTTTTCTTGAATCTCCTCCAGCCTTTAAAACGAAGAGACCTACACCTGAAAGACGTCATCAGTTGCTTTTTATTTCATTTTTAATATCTGTTCATGCAGTTTAGAGGCTCTGACACGTGCACAGGTTTCTAATCGTTGCTTGTGTGCATCTCTTTCAGCCGGCACGCTGTTATATGACGTAAACCCAGAGAGGAAGGAGCTCAGAATCAGTGTAGCAGACATGCTTGAGGATCACAGCTACCACCTGCGTCTGTGCTACAAGGATTTCCTCTGCATTGGCACAGAGGCGAAGGCACTGGTTAGTCCCGCTGTTAATTAGAAACCAAGCTCACAGTCACATGTTGTATTTAAAAACACACAATGTGTGAGATGCATGAAACACGGGATCGACAGATGTGCAGACATTTAACCATCAGTACGTAACGCTTTCAACCCTGCACACAGGAGACGATGGGTAAAGAAATATCATTGATGGGGTGACTTTGTGAATTCCTTGGTATGAAATTAAGATTAAAAAAACATCTTCACATAAAATAGACATCGTTAAGTATAGTAACCACTGAAGGATTTAGTTGATGGTTGACTTGGCAATCTTACATCCAGTTCAGTTTTCCTCACTTACTGATTAACTTGCTTTAACTACAACTTAGTACAAAGTTAAGCAAAGAAGGGCTGCACTGCGCCGTTCAATGATGGTTATAAAACTCAGAGATGGGTTCTAGATGAGTTACTCATCTAGAAACCTGTCTCTCAGTGACTGCCACGTGACTCGAGTATCACCAGGAACCTACCTGTTTACCTTGCAGATAACAAAGGAGAACCCTGTGAAGAGTGCCGTTCTCCCCTACTCACGACCTTTGCCCTGTCTCTGCATTGAGGTAGAGTTTCCGTCAATGCTCCTTTCAAGCACTTAAAACTGCATTTCGTAGCTTCGTCAAATGAGTGCAACAAGATCTGTGTAATAAAAAAAATTCCGCTTTTAATACTCGTTAATACGCCCGTCACAGGGATGGTCAGCTGTGGTGGACGCCCTGAGAGTCCAGGTCTGCCCGTTCAAAGACCGTGAGTCACCGGAAGCTTCTCAGTGAATCGAGCATGTGTCGTAGTATTTCAAAAACCAACACAGGTGATAAGAAAGACTGTGACTCCATCTCCATTCAGGTCTTGAGGAACTGTGGTTTGGAATCACCTTTGACCCACTGGAGGGGACACTGTCTTGGGAGCTGCGCTGCCCAGTTCCGACTGTCGTCTCGCTGTGTCGGAAGGAAGGCGATGGCGCCTGCGTGGATCTGCCTCACGCCTCCCAGAACGTTAGCAGAGGAAAGGTACACGCCTTTACACAAACACTCTGTGTGTTTTCACTTTGACTTTATCACGGAATCAAAGCACAAGATGTAACAAACACGATAGGATTCAGATCATGAGGCATAGAAGGGATTTTCAGAGACCATGCCACGAGATTAGTCTCAGATTAGTCACTGCCTTGGAAAAAATACTCACCCTTGTGACACTGCCAGGGGTGTGATGACAGCCATGTGTCAGCAATTTTAGCAATTCATAATCTATCTTGGGGACATAATTTATTTTGTGACTCATTGATTAGAATGTGGCTTGCGACATTAGCCGTTTATCTAATGATGATGACGGGATTTTTTCTTTACCCCAATATTTTTGCGTACGTGTTGGCATGGGTGTGTGTGTGTTGTGTTGCAACAATTAATTAAATCACAGCTTATCTTGGAGTCCTGGGGAATCACTTTGAAACCTGACCTGGAGCCATGTGACGGAGAGGAATTCTCTTTCGTGAAAACTCCCAGTGACGCAGATGTCTTCCATCTGATAGCTAAACAAAAAAGAAAAGGCTGAACCCAAACAAATGAGTGTATTGTTAATGACGTCAGATTAAAATGAAAAAAATGTAGACATCCTTTTGAGAAGTCTTATTTAACATATTTTGATAGATGTATTTGATTAATCTTTTGCTTTTCAGGTTGCTTTCAGTGAAGTGGATCCACACCCTCAGTTGTGCATAAAGGTGACTATCACTTTTCCCTCCCTTTGGCTACTTTTGGTGTTACAGATTATATCTTTAATTACATTATAGGCTTGTTTCTCCCTGTTGTGGTAACAGCGCAGCAGCTGTTTTACCGTTTCAAGTGTTTCCTGTATGTAAAAAATCAGTGACATCTAATGGTGAGACTGCAGATTGTAAAAAAACAGAGGACTCCTCCACTCACTCACTCACTCATCCCTTCCCCAAGTGTGTCAATGAACTGAGCTGGCCTTTGCATACCAGAAAATACGCTGATTCTCCTCAGTTATTCATTTATTTATTTATTTATTTGGATAGATTGCAATTCAAACCACAAAATGAACATTGAAGCTACTTTATGCCCCGATTTTAAACAGCGATTCAAGCGTTCACTTTATGGCTCAATACCATTTCATTTTCTCCCCCACCTCTCCTCTGTCCCCCTCTTTTCACCCCAACCGTTCTAGGCAGATGGAGTTGTTTTTTTCCCCCTCTCCACTGATGCCTAGTGTTTACAGCATTATAGAGAAAAAAAGAAACCCAATGCGATGAGCAAAGGTTTATGCCTCGTGTAAGTCGAGATTTGGCGCTATACTTGTACATACCATAAACTGGTCTAGCAGTATTCCAAGCATTCTGCAGACAAGTGCTTACTAAGGCGTAAAATCTGCAATTGAAATACAACAATGCAATAGACAATGATTTTTTAAAAAATTTTTTTTAAATGTTTACTCTGCAACAAAACTTGTCACATCTTGCTGTGATGATGTTCTTGAAGCGATGTCCCATTTCATAGGGCTAGACTTTAACCACTACCTCTTGTAATGGTTAATGCATGAGTAATAGGAATAAGCCTTAGTGCTTACACTCACTATATCACTATATTCTTTATACAACTGCTGCTGTAAATGTTATATACTCTGCAGTTCACTGTAGGCACTCAGTCCTGGACCAGGTGCCCTTTTGCTGCTGGAAGTTTTCAAGGTATCTCCTTTTTTTATTTTTTGTACACGACACGGTACAATCTGATTATCACAGCGCTACATTAGATTAGCGTGGGACAGTCATTTACCCGTGTAGAAGATAATGAAAATCCCTAGTGTTGTAGAATTGCTCACTTCAATGACGGATCTTCAATCATTTCCAGTGTGGGATGTGGTTTCGCCGAGACGGCCGGGTCACGAAGAAGTGAAGCTGCGGTCAAAGGTCAATGCTGCCTTTCTTGTAGGCTGGTGTGCAAAGTCTGCGGAGTGCCACATCACCAAAACACACACCGTGCACGTGGTAGGTATTGCCATCTGCAGTTATAAACAAAGTAATCGGTCGTAATTGCATTCATATAAACCACAGGACATCTGTCAGCATACCAGCAATGCAAAACGTGCAAGGACATGTTTTTGGAATATAGCAGGAAGTCTCTGATTTAGGTGTGACATTACTCTGTAATTCTTATTTAATCTTTTATCAGTGTCGTGAGTTGGTACTTGGCAGATGGCGTACAATCTAAACAGAATCGATGGAAACATCAACAATATTGTGTTTGTTTTTTGTAGGAGAAAAACACACCTGTTGCTTTAAACAGGAACTATGAGGAGCTATGTGACTCCTGTGTCCAGGTATGTTTATATTGTTCAAATCTCCATTGAGGTAAACTGCGTGCTGCTTGAAAATGACTCTGAATCTGCATTTGGACAGGTGAAGAGGCTGGACGTGAAGTATGGGGCTACAGTTATTCACTGTACTGAGCAATGCAGTAAGTATTTTTTTTTTGATAGAGAGCGTCGACCAAAGTCTTTTTGGGGCTCTAAGCTGACATTAATTTGGGTGCCCCCCCTTCCACCACCTTGGAGGAGCCAGTGCTTGACTATTATTGACACAAATATAGTAACACTATAAATTACCTTAACTATCGTGACCTAGTTTAATTTGCCCTTTTTGTATTTACAGTGAAAGCACTCAGTCTTTAAAACTAAATGAGCAGTCTTCAACTCCAAAATAAAACCAAATATCTTAAGCTCAACACTATGTAGATATCTAAATAAATATAAATAAATATCTAGATCTCTTTCTCTACACACTTGTGGCAGCCCCTTAGTTCGCTTGTGCCTTAGGCTGGGCCGGCTCTGATTCTTACTTCTTTTTTCTACTACTTTACTGTTTTCTTTCATGGTTTGAAACGGTAACAGAGCTCGTCTACAACGTCATCCAACATCTCAGTGAGCTTATTTCTATACAAAGATGATAAAATTCACACAATAATGCCTCTTTAACACATCAGGTAACACACAAAATCTCACTTTCTTTTACTCTGCTGCCACTTTTCATGTTAAATCATTCATATAAGTCATATCTCATCCATGAGTCTTTACACCGTCAAAATTCTCTTTCCAGAACACATTTCACCTCTCACCCTGAACATCCTCAGTCAGACCTCGTGGGATTGGACGTGGGTCATTGTGCCCGCAGGCGTTTGCCTCTCTGGTATCATAATTGTCACACTGGTTCTCCTTTTCATATTAACTGGTAGGTACAATGTTACACCATCAGACTCAGGTCTGTAGTTTTGTTTTTTTACAATTTTAGCAGCAAAGGTCAGTCAGCTCACTCTTTATACTAAAATGTGCCGATACTAAAATGTGACGTCAAAGAGTGTGCTCACTGGAAGAGTCATGAGCGCGACGTCCGACACAAGAATCACACCAAACACTGCCGAACTCTGGATCAATTTCAAAGACTCATAAATCCTGAAAATGTGTGTTAATCTCCAACATTTAGCAACGACATTTTCTAAAATCCCAATAGTTAACAGAGGAGTCGAGTGTATTTAGCGACAGTGCGGCCGAACCCCGGCGATCGTGAGCCGAATCACAACCCGTTCATCCGTATTTCAGTTCAGTGACTGCGTCAGACGGCGTCTGTATGCAGGAAGCACTGAACTAATACTTATAATTAACTGATTCTAATGACTCAGTATACCGGAAAAAAACTACTTTGCTCGTCACTAGTTTGAGCATTTGTGACGCATATAAAACAACGTCATGGCAGTTTTGTGCAGCCGTGCTATGATTCCAAACCGAATCGAGCCGAGTAGTGCTAGAACCGTATAATGGAAAGGTGGCTTTTCTGTATGTTTGTGTTCTGTATCTATGGAAGGCCACTTTGCTTGACTGAGTCTATGGTTTACAGTAACAACTAAAACGTCAGATGGGTTTCACGGTTGTATTAGTGCAATATGCTGAATGATTTGAATGAAGTGAATGAATCCTGTCGTGTTTTATTTCAGTGCATCAGAGGAAACAAAAAAGAACTGGAAATGAAAAGCAAATAGGTAAGGTCATCACCTTTAACATGCCGTGTCTTTAATGTGGAAGTTTTTACTTAAGACTCTTACTAACACTCTGTCATTGTGTTGTTGCAGATCCCGCTCTTGACTGTGTGGTCCCTGCATTACAAAGTCATCCCCACAGAGGGATCCTCATACCTGATTCCCCACAGTGTGGCAACACAGAGAAGGCAAATTTAATCTCAGAATAACCCGATACTTGAGCTGCAGTCAAAAGCAAGACTTTATACATGCAGTGTGAAGCTGTAAAGACATTCAAACTAAACTATTTCTCTGTTGAATGCATTGCACAATGCAGAGATGGATTTTTGGAACATCAGCATGTGTGTGTTATTGTGTACGAGCCAGTTATTACATGTGTGCATCAGCTGTTTATTATGTATCGTGTGATGTCTGTTTGGGTGAAAGTTACTGTGTATATTGTCATTTCATTAAGTTATTATGTTTACAGCTAAAACTTCATTGTTGTTCATTTTAAATGTCCAGTGTGTAACATTTAGGAGGGATTTATTGGAAGAAGTTGAATATACTCCCCTATAAGTATGTTTGTATTGGTGTATAATTGCTTTAAAATAAAACTAGTTTTGTTTTAATGGCCTTAGAATAAGCCTTTATATGTACGACTTAAATAGACAAATAGCAGAAGCTTACAATAGTTCCATGGTCCATTATTTACTAATTCATAAATCAGACAATTGCATCAGTCCGTCTGACACCCACCCTCATGACTTTTGTGTTGTACGGAATGCGAGAAGTCCTTTTTGTCCACACCTTACATGGGCCTCAACAGGCAAAGGTCTTTTGGTATTTGAACTGAACCGCTTATAAGAAATGAGCGGTTAGCTCACATTCCCACATGACTATGTTTCCATACTTGTTCAGACACGCAAACACTACTGTTTGTTGTGTTCCCTTTAGCTTGTCTCATTTCCTGGCAAGCATCAGATACACAACATGTCTTAGATGAGAAATGTGAGTCTGCAAAACAAAAACATTTGTTTTCGTGGAAACACTTGATGCATCACACATGATAAAGTGATATAAATGTAGCAATATTTCTATATTATCAATGGATAAAAATGAGCTGTGAGGTGATATATCTGTCAGAAAAATACAATTTTAAATGAGTTATTTGAGTAAGTATGAGTAAATTTATATTTGCTTTTCATGCTTCAATCAATTTCTAAACGACTGAGCTATGAAATGTACATTTTCCTCTTTGCATGTACATGCTAATAACAAAAAAATTGTTAAATGTGCGGGCTCTTGCAGCCGCTGTACTGCAAGCAGGTGGCGCTGTGGTCTTGACTTTTCCAGTCAAAAGTGTCCTGTCTCATGTGTGAAGTTTCGAGCAGATCGGTCAATGCATGGCAGAGTTACCCTGCACTTCCTGTTTTGCGGCGAAACGGCGGCTAAATTAGATGGCTGACTTCCTGTTGGCTGAAGTTCTCGTGTGCAGATGTGTTCAGGGACTCTTGCCTCTTGTGTCATCTATGACGCTTCGAGCAGATCGGTCACTGCATGGCGAAGTTACAGGGTGCTTCTGGTTTTGTGGCGAGACCTTTGGATAACTTAACTGACAAATTGACGTTTTTCTAAAATGATACGATTATCGTGCTCCGACGAGTTTGTTCATTTACGAAATGTGCAAATTGCCAAGATGGTGCCAAATTCACTACCTGTTGAGTTGAGGCCATGGTACCAATAGACCTTTTTGTTCATCTTGGGCTGTAGCATGTTTCCACCAAGTTTCATGAAATTTGGTGAAACTTAGTTTTGGCTGTGTCCTACTGGGTTTCACCTTTGGGGGCAATACTGAGCACAATTTTGCGAAATCTTTGGCCAGTTCTTATTTGCGTGCCACTTTTCGTCCATTTTCACCAACTTTTAGTGCCTCAAAAATTTGATCCTTTCATGATTCATGAATAAATAAAAAACCAGGAAATCCAATAGGTCCTCGCACCACTGTGTAAGGGCTCAGTCCATAATGATAATTCGGACATGATATGCTTTTGACGATAGTAGCAGTAATTGAATTGCAATTGTCTTTCCCTCCTTAAACCAAAAATTGAATGACGTGTCTTGAGACCTGAATGTCATATTTCCAGAATCAATGCACATCACAGGTCAGTCAGTCAGTCTGAAATAAAGTATTTTTTAAGCTTTGCCGTCTCAATTTTCACTAAGCTAGTTCTTTAAGGAAATAAAACTGAGCCAAGATGTCTAAAAAAAAAAACACAAAAAAAACAGAACATCCTATACTTTTTGAGGTAAATTGAATCAAGATTCTGGGGGCAGAAAACTGTTTTTAAGATTGTTTTTAGTTCGATTTTCCCATCACCCCTTTGTCTTGTTTTGATGCCTGGAATGAGGAAAAGCTTAATTTCTTCACACTATCTCCTACTTCCTGTTAGTCAGCTCTTCTCTGCACTACTGTCCTCCTCCTCTTCTTTTATGTTGTGGAATGATATCTGTACATACAGTTTATTCAAATTTCAAGACACCATTCCAGTAAGAGAACAGTGGAGTGTCTGTGCAGACTCTTGCACAGGAAGCGTGCAAATTGTTTATGTACAAACCGGGCAGTGACAAGGCATTTGCACACCAGGAACCTGTTACTGTAAAAGTCTTTATGGGTCAAACCTGTAACCGGGTCACGATAATACCTATTTCCCTGTCAGATTAGTTTTGAATGTGCCTTTGAACAGCATGTAAAACATCCGCTGTGCAAATACAGAGTAAAACGGGAGGTAATGAGCACTTTCAAATCACTTCACGGGAAGCAGGAATGGAAAAAGTTTCTAGTTTTTTGTTGTTTTTTTTCACTCCAGAGAGCTCACATGCAAGGACTATAAATACACCACAGGACAAAGCGATGGACCATGTGTTCATGTTGCTGCACATACAAGGAAAGCTTCCTCATGCATGCCTTAATTCCTCTTGCATGAGTCATCATGTGTGATCTGGGAAAATATTAGTGGCTTTGTCATTGCAAACCATAATATAGTCATATAGGAAATAATCAAATACAATGCCCATCTGATTACTGTAAAAATGAATAAATATATATCTATGTAATCCACGTTGACAAAGCAAAACAAAGGCTGATATCAGGTGGCACTTTAACCCAGAAGTGACCTGGCACTAAACAAATGTTGGTAAAGGTTCCCAAAAGGCTTGTTGCTTAGTCATCGTTACTCAAGTTTTCTCTCTTGGCTTGTGTGGTGTAACACGTACGAAGTTATTACCTGTAAACCAGCCACCAGCCCATAAATGGTTTGAAAACATTGTGGCCCCACTGTCCAGTCAACCCAATCACTCGGGTGGTAATGAATGGATTTATCTCAAAGGACTAAGACGGAACAATTGAGGAGTGATTTATCTTGCTGGATCTGATCTGATCTGATTGAAGTTCAGATTAAACCACAGCTTTCTTTCTTTTAGCATCGAACGCCTGTAAAAAACATTCGTTATCTTAAATGGAAACGCTCGACTATTCCGATATGAAGCTCATCGATTCACAAATTACCCCACACCGCAGAAGAGCGGTTGTCACTATTTAGATTTGTCACATTCTATTGTGATTGGAATTTTACATTGTGCATACAGTGCTGTGGATAAGTCTTGGACCTGGAGTGGAACCCCAGTGACTGTTACAGATTTAGTCATTATACACACATCATACTATACTTTTGCTATTAAGACTAACTTTCAGTTATATCATTCCAGTCCAAATGCCGCAAAAGCAGCAAAGCTTTAGGTGCCCCAAGACTTTTGCACAGTACGGCACGTGTCTTTAATCCCAGTAATATAGGTTTAAGTATTGCCTTTTTTTACATAAAAAGTGGAGATTAACATCCACATAGTGCCCACATTTTTAACGCAACTGTAGAATTCTTTCCTTGAAGAGCTCAGTCAGACACACCTCGCAATTCTCTCGTTAATCCCAGTTGCACACAATGAGCCCAGAGGTGTTACCGATCACACCAACAATGGCTCTGTTCAGTCCATGTAGGTCAAGACCGTTTGATGGTACAAACCCATAATTAGTTGTTTATTTACACTTGCGATTTTCACACTGTGATGGCTCCGGAGCATTTTTGAATCATGGATTGACCTGCTGTATTTCCTGTAGATTTTTTCTGGTGTCATTAGCTGAACACAGTAGATGCATTGAGCCTACGTTGGTGACAATAAAATATAAATATGTGTTTGGCTCTTTCAAGAGCATATATTCTAAATCTGGACGGCCAAATAAAGAAATAAATCTGGGCAAAAACCCTGAGGGACTTTTGTGCACTGATGTTACCCAACTACATCATACTACTTATGATATAATTCACTTTGAAAAACCAGAAATTTTTTTCCTCACCAGTCACCACATAATTTATCAGGGAAATTTTGACGTGGTTAGATGAGAGGCTTCAAAACCATGTGTGACTCAACCTTTTAACCCGGGTTCTATTATCAACAAACACAATAACAGGCGGCAGATTCCAGACGCTACTTGGACTCCATCAAAGGGAGTGTACATACCTGGTGGCACAAGACTTGACATCACCTATTATTTAATTAAAAGTGGAATCTAAATGTCCAGAGTGTGAAGATATCATAATTACACTTCAGCTGATTGTGTAAATTGTTGTTTTTCATGACCCCAGAACGCGCCTCTCAAGTTGAACACAATGGAAAACTAATAAATATGTAATTAAAATAAGCTTTCAGAAGAAACCTGAAACTGATTTTACTTGTCTGATATCAGACAGGGAGTTCCACAAATGAGGGACCTGTACCTTAAACTGAAACCTGAAGATTGCAGATTATATTTTGTCTTGTGAGGGACGAGCATGTCTTTTATGTAAGAAGGATCCTTGCCTTGTTCAGCCTTAAAAATCATTAATAACTATTATTAAAAGTGTAAGATGTGTGTTTTCAATGTATGCCCAATGAAAACATCTTTGTTTTTTTGACAAAGTGAGCAGTTTTTAATAGGAATGTAGCTGTAATACATTGTTAAAGGAATACCGATTAGCATTTAGCTCAACAGCGTCCGCCATCTTTGCTAACAGTTACGCTAACAGGACCAAGTGTCACTGGTGGACACGTACCAAAGAAAAGAATGAAGATATTTCTCGACTTAGAGGAAACTGAGGTTGGGAAGTATTCCTTTAACTGACAGCAGTAAATGTTGGAAAGGCAGTTCATGGTCCACTCTGTTAAATACTTGGTGAACAGTGCCATCTAGAGGCCTTTCCAGGAAACACAACTTCATCTGCAGGATAATTATTTACCATCATATTTGGATCAGTATGGGAGAGGCTATGGCACAGTCATTCAAGAGACTGGGTCTGGAGTCACATATGGTTTGCTGCAGATTCGTATTTATTTATGTATTTTAAGACCCCAAATAACATTTTCTTTTTGCACATTTATTAAACAACACAAGCATATTATGAGGCGGCGATTCAAACATCTGGAAATATCTCACACGTGATACAACAAACAACATAACACAATTTGTATTGAATGAATGGGTAGCAACTTTGACACGTTTTAGCAGGAAACATCAGATCACATCTGCTCAATTTATGTAAACTATTCCTTTTCATACATGTTAAACTGTTTTAATATTTTGTTGGTTTATTTCATATGTTGTTTATTTTATGTACATATTATATTATATATCTATTATATACTATTTTTTTTTGAACATGTAAATTGAAAGATTTTGTGTGTCAATGCTGTCAGGATAGCGTGACAGTGAACCAGCGTGCACACTGAAACTGGAAGCTAAACGGAACCAAGCCGTCATTAGCTGATAATTTACACCTGTGATTTTCCTCCTCTTGCCTTCATTCATTTGATTATTTAATTATTTACACCTGTCTAAATGTTTGCTAATTGCTTTTTGTCACAGTGACTAATTAAATATAACTACAGTGTTACATTCCATTCCATTCCAATACATTACATGCCATTTAGCAGACGCTTTCATCTAGTGAAAGTGACTGACAATAAGTGCATTTCAGCATTTGGTTACAAGCGTTTGAGTGTTAGTGGTCATAGTGTCCACAAGGTGGCAGCATTCACCAAGGCTCTTGCTTGTCTGCGCATAGAGACGTTCTATCAGAGGAAAATATTAGAGTCACAAACAGATAATAGAACTGAGACAATCTGGTGAACAAAGCTAACACAGTGATACAGCTACAAAAGGAAAAATTGTCAAGATAATTTTCTGCTTGAAATTTTGTTTGCCAACTATAATTCTGTTCAGTGAGCTCCTCACCATTTAAAAAAGTAGTTTCCTGCAATGTCTTTGGATAATCTCTACAAAATTGTGTATTCCCAGGTGCAGTTTGGAGAAAGAGCTTCATACCAAGAAGTAAACAAAAGCTCCGTTTCAGTGTATTTAGTAAATATGGAAGCAAAATACAATACAAGTATTGAATCTGTGTGGAGTAATCTGAACATGATGTCACGCTATTGGCTCGACTGCTTAGTGACAGGGATGAAAATACCAGTTTCAGAGCCAGCAGCTATTTTTAGTGGAGTCTGACTTCAAAACAAACAAATGAAAGAACAAAAACAACAACACTGGAGTCATTTCTAAATTAGCAGTGACACCAAGAATGAGTTATGGGCCTCAGGTAAAAACAAAAAACAGGCCTCTTTCTTCTTTCGTCTGTCAGTCTGTCTGTCCCTCTCCGTCTCTAAGCCCCACACAGTCAAAGAATGACAAACACAGAGGCCAGAGACAACAGACAGGGATGAGCTAATCCTTGTTGTGTGGAATTCCAGACATTCCGTTGGGGTGTTGTTCCCTGACAGGCTAATCGGTGAGAGCCAACGCAGCACTCGCGCCGGGGCTTTGGGCAAAAGCAAACAAACACGGGCCTTTTAGCGCTGCAGAGGGTCTAAATCTGATGTCAACCTGGCACGTACACACACAGGTATGTATATGAAAAGACACATATTTAGACACACACACACACACACATGGTGAGTGGGTGGGAGTTGAGGTTAGTGGGACAAAGGTGAAAGGTTCAAGGTTGAAAAAAGTGACACTCAAAACTTTGCTTCTTGACCTCAAAGAAAACTCTATCTGGTTAAGCCTTCTCCTCCATCTGCGCTCGCATTTTCAAGTGACACATGACAAATGCACGTCCCCCTCCATCTTTCCTTCAGGCCCAAAAGAGAGGAGATGAGAGGAGAGGAGAGGAGAGTGCAGGAGGATGGGACACACAAGTTGAAAATGATGAGATAAAGAGATAAGCAGAGGAGGGAGAGGGGAGTGTAAAATGGGGCGACAGATGCCGAGGTGATGAACCTTTTGTGGATGAGCAGGTGAAAGAAGGCAATTGTCACACTAAGGGCCGCGGAAAGGAACGAGGAGCTTATCAAACAGATGAGGGGAGACGAGTGAGCGGGAGGGAGACCCACTCAAATAAAAGTACAGTACACGTCGGTAGGTCCTGTTGACAAGAAAAGGAAAAGCTCCCCTCGCGCACACAGAGGCCTCTTTGTTTCTTTGTGAGTCATTCTAGAAAGGGCACAGCTGTAAACAGTCGAGATCAGTCCATTAGACCCTGAGGTGCCGGAGCTCCAGTGTTCACTGTGTATCCGGAAAGGAACGGCAAGCTTGAGTCATCAATAAACAGAACAGTGAGATGAGTGTGTGTGTGTGTGTGGAGGTAATGGCAGGCAAGAGGAGTGCAGGGTTTAGAGGGATAATGGTGCAGAGTAGCACGGGGCAATGATCTCATGCCTCTCCCAGCAAACAAGGCCTTTTCCATGGGCTCCTATCTCTCTGTCACCCTTATGCTGTCTCTCCAACTCCCTCCCTTTCTCTCCCACACTGGTAACTCATTCTGATGTCTCTCTCTCGCTCTGCTCAGTGTTTATACTGGAGAGAAATACTTTGTGGTGGTGGTGGTGGTGGTGGTGGTGGTGGTGATTCTTTCCACCCCTCGCCTCCCTGTAAATGCCTCATTTTAAAGTGAGTGGAATATCTATCCCTCCCCATGACACAAGCGTATCATCGACCAACATAATCAAACCTGACCTTTGCAATTTCTTTCTCTCTCGCCTGCTTTTCAATAATTTCAATTATTCTCTGCTCGTTTTCAACAAGACTTCAGGCAAATCATCAGGGATCGCACCGCAAATGCCGGGTCACCGATAGTGCGGCAATAAAAGACTGCACATGGCCAAAGGACACCACAGCCTGCTGACCCCAGCGGGAGTCACCAGGGTCGGCTGACCTCTGACCACGGCACGCGCCAGGCTCCGCCCGCCATTCTTCTTGTGTTTGTTGCCACGTTAAATCCATGTGAGGACACACGCACAATCAGCTCTATCAACCCCCAACACACACATACACACTCTTCAGAGTCCATCTGTTGGAAGGCAACCTGTGACCCTTGACATTTCAATAGATGAGGTCAGGCCGCGTGCCGATTGGCCAGCTGTGTAGATTCCGCACGCTGTGTGCCTGTATTTTGTTTCGTTTTTGTGTGTGTGTTCGGCACAAGAAGGGGAACTGGAGTCTCAGTACAGTACTCTAAAGACAAACAAAGGTTGGACAGAAAGAGCTCACACAGCATAAATGTTGCAGAAAGGTTTAAATGTGGGATCACGCGATGACCGGTGACGGTACATGTTTAGCATTTTTGCCAGAAAAACCACAACTCGCCGTTTTCAACATGCGACAGTTTTTGTTCATGCCACGCGTTTTGTTGTCCTTCATCTGAAAACAGGCTGTGTCATGCAATACCGTCAGACCTGACTGAGGGAGCCTTTAAATGTATACAGCGCAGGGTGGGTAGGTGGGGCCAAACTGACAAATGACAGTTTTTTTGTCACACTCCTATACATATTTATATATATGTATATGTATGTATGTATATATATGTGTGTGTGTGTGTGTATATTTATATGTATATATATATACATGTATATATATGCCCCCGTCCTCTTTTCAGGAGTGTTCATAGGTTGAGCCTCACTCCCTTTCAAAACAAAGGGAGGATTTGTGATACAGATTTTGTGTAATTATTTTACACATTGCAAATATCTACTGTACATGTGCACGACACATGCACATATACATATATATGTATATATATATATATAATTAATATTGTTACCCAAGTACGTCTCACAGGAGGAGTTCCTAGTCACTCATCGTGTGCGAACAGGCTCTCAGGGTGTGGAGTCACAAGTCAGTGTACCATCAAATAAATGATGCAGGTGTTATTTTAGGGGGAAACTGTGGTATAATCTTGCTTTAATTGGGACCGGTTTGCCCATTCTTAACAGTAAACTGATATTCCTTTCAGGGCACTTACTGTGAAAATAAATGACAGCGTTTGAATGTGATTATTCACTGATGAGTGCACACAAGACGAAATTTAATTCACCTCCGGTGTTGTGCAACAGTGGTTAGATTCGAGTTAGATATCACAAAATTAAACAAAAACCTGTCTACACGGATAAATACCGCGAGAGATGAGAGAGTGCTATTATCAGATTTTTTTTCTTTGTTTTCATTCGGGTGAACTGACCCTGAACTCAGTCGCCATTCTTTGTGGTCACACGTGCAGATACATCCCATTGTGTTTTGATTATGAAATTAAACAAAGAAGTGTGTGATTCAACGTGACTGGAGCGTGTGTCTGTGTGTGTGTGCGCGAGTGTCTGTCAGCCTCTTTGATCCTGCCGAGATGTCTTTGTTGTGGAGTGAAACCTCATCTTCTGTCTTCACTGCGAGAGCGGGGACCGGCTGAAATAGAAGAATAACATAAAAACAAAAGTGCAGAAGCTGTTTTTTTCTGCCGGGGGTTGATAGAGGGTATGCATGCCTTGTGTCTATGTGTGTGTGTGTGTGAACTGATTGACCCCCAACTGTTTGATAAGCAGAGAGGGTGGGGGTGGAGGTAGAAAAGGCCTGTGGGTGGATCAGTGCCAGGCTTTTCCTGCAGTTCTGCAGTTCCATAAGCTCCCCACTTGTCAGTTTTTGCTTGATCACTGTTTTGCTGTTTTGTGTGTGTCTATATATATGTATATGTACATATATATATATATATATATATATATATATATATGTACTGTATATGTATACATGCTTATATTTAGTATTTGTTACCTCTTTAGGACATACATAAACATTGACCTTGTCAGAACCATTAGACCTCATGGTCCTAATGAGGAACTGGTTAAGTTTAGGGCTAAGATATGCATTGTGACTAGGTTAAGATTAGGGATAACTGTGGCACTGGAACTGGCTTGACATCAGAGGGACCTAACCCCCCACCCTGTGCAGAATGGTATTTGTTGGGACAGGCCTTTATCAGATCACAGTCCTACTCACCAGGATCAATCAAATAATAATAGTGTGTGTGATGACAGAGGAGTGGAATGGGAAAAGAAGAAGGGAAGAAAAACAGAAATAATATTCAAAAAAAAGTCAAACGTACCTCCTTGCAACGTAGGTTTAGTCCAATGAAGGAACTGTTCGATTTTTGTGACATAGTACCCACCGATATACACTTTTTTTAAATGTTGACACTTAATTAGTATTTGCAAATCTGTAGCATGTAAGAATTGTTTGAAGACAAATTTAAAATATGTGAACCTATAGTCTGACTTAACTTGTTTGTTTTCCTGCAGACGATCTCTTGACTCGACTTGGACCGCATCCAACATTCCAGTCTGAAGTTAGTGTATGAGGATACACAATACTGTACTGGCAGAACGCCCTGCTTGATATACCACACCCTACAGTTACACTGCTGCAGTGCTGGGGAGGCAGATGAACCCAATAGCCTTTATCAGAATCAGAAAAAAAAACTTTACTCTTACTAAACACACAGTTAGGAGAGAGGAAAACTATTTAAAAGAAAAGATATACGAATGCAAAGGTATATATAGATAAACAAATGTGTACTGCTGGGACTGTGTCTGTACAAACCTGGATTTTCTTCTCCTCTCTTCTTCAGTGGTTTAAATATTTATTTTCTCCTTTCTTCAGGTGAAAACCTGTGTATATGTCAGCTAGTAAGTTATTTGTCGATCCAGGTGCAAGTTGAATTTATATGTGGGTAAAAAGTGGTGCATCTACAATCTGGTCAAACATCATCTAAATTCATTAACATTTTTATACTTTTTAAAGAGGGCTTCCATCTATTGCATAGTCGTTATAGATGATGTACTGTATGTTTTTGATTTCACCTCATCAAGCAGTGCTTTTCCGGACAGCACGCCACTACAGGAACGCTTCTCATTCATCGCAGCGTGTCCATATGGCTGGCATATATTTCAGCCTGCGACCTCTCACAGATAGAGCTCCCTTGGGAATTTCCCTTGGAATAAAAAATCCCCCCAACCTTACACACCACATTACACCCCACATCTTTATTATTATTGTCACCTTGGGGGCCACATTTGGCCCTTCTCATCCCAGCGGATCAAAATGCTACAACTTGTACAATTCATTGTGATGAAAGTATGAATCCTGAGATATCCCTGCATACATTATAAATGATTCTGTTACTGGACCGTAAGTGTGAATCAGCTGGCAGCCACGTATGGCTTCAACCCATGGTTCCCACCCAACTGGATAATCAAAATTCAAAATTTAATTAAAACACATTTTTGGTCCACATTTACAGTCTCGGGGACAGATGGAAATGAGCTCAGCAAGCTATAATCTGGTACAAAGCATATTTTCCTCCATGCTTAAAGCTGCTGTACATGGTCCCTGTTCAATAAACTAAACAAACTTATTAGCTATTTATTATTTATTATTATTAAGTGCTGATACATCTCTGAAAACAGGAACAACAATGTGCAACTGCTGTTTATTCTTGTAAATCAATTACTTTATTCTTTTGGTGCTTACCTGTGACACAAGCAAAGGGGGGTTCCAAGAAAAAAGATTGGGAACCACTGCTTTTAAACAAACCTCATTTCAAATGGTGGAAGCCCTGTCAGTGCAGTCTCTGATGCCCCCCCTCTTGGGGAAAGCTCTCAGCGTGTATGTCCGAGTGGCCCTGAGGGTGAATGCCCTTTAATTATATGACAATACCCAGGAGGGCACAGGGCTGGCCTATTAATGCCACAGCACTGATGGACTGTTGGTAATCGCCATTGTGGGGAGGAGAGGTGGGGGTTTGGGGCTTGGGAGCAGCTGAGGTCACACTCGGCTAACAATTTCGTCAGAGAGATGCTGAGGCGGCATTTTCACCAGAGCTAAACATGTTCTACATCAGCAGGCGCTCAGCTGACATTGTTTGCGTTCATTCCCATTTTTTTAATTTTGCCATTCCAGATTAACACGGTGAAAAAACACCTCCCGCCGAATAATGGACGGGAGGCGATGCACGTCTGTCACACTCTGCATCCCAATTAAGGAAATATGGTATGGAGGTGTGTGTATCATCACATGTGCGTGCACAAGGACTTTATGTTGGGTATCATTTATCATTTCAAATGCACTCATGATGGATAGAAAAACATCATTGAAGCAGCAGCTTTCTGTGTCAGCCCTGACCTCTGTACACAATGTGTTACTAAAGTTAATTTTTTTCCCTTCTATTATTTTCTGTACTTTTTGGGAACAGTAACCACATTTTTTTTTTACATAAGTCTTTTTATTATATTGTTATCATTCTGCAGTTGGAAGGGCAATTTTTCAAAGGATTTTCAGACCAATCTGCGGCAACAAACAACTAAGGATGAACGGCCGCTCTGTAATGACACACACACACACACACACACACACACACGTACGCTGGTGGACAACCTATTTTAAGGCTGATACGCAATTCATCTGGTTGTCAATCACAAACCACCTCGGCCTGTCGCCCTCTGCTGCCGAAACAATACATCAAGACACAAAGAGGCAAACACTTGTGACCCCTCTCACTCCTGTCTCACTGTCTCCCCTCTCCCTCTATCTTTCCTTCTTCTTCTCTCATCCTCACTTTTTCTTGCTCTCCCCTTCCCCCTCTTCTGTGTATTTTGTGGCTGTGGTGATTTTTCCATCCACAGAGTCGTTGAATGCCCTAATTCAAACGATGAGCATGTGTTTGTGAGCGTGCTTCCAGGTACATGAGTCACCTGGCCACCTTACACACACACACATACGCACGCAGTCGCTCTCTCTGGCGGCTCAGCTGAACAGACAACCTCTGTGAGACCCATGTGTGCATGTTTTTGCTGATGTGTAACTGATGTCTGCACCACAGAGTGTACGTTACGAGTGTTTGTCTAATGACCGAACCAATACAGAGGCACGTGTGCATCATTTGTGGTTGCAGGGAACTGTAATTAAGGGGTGGGACCTTTTTTGCTCCAGTTACGGCAGAGGTGCATGCATACGCACACACACATGTGCACACACAAACACACACACACAGACCCACACACATATATACTAAAAATGCATGCACATACAGATTTCTTTTCTCGGTGGAATAAAAGAAACAATCCCCCCGGGGACGTTGAAAAAAAAAAACGGCGGGAGAGATTGATGTGCAGCAGAGAGCGTGGAGGGTGGAGCAGTGTGCGTGACTGTGAGGGTGAGGTGTGGTGGGGAGGGGGTCAGGAGTCAGAGCAGATGGCAGACCGCACCGGTGCCCCTCCCCCTCGACTACCCCACCCAACCCCCCACAGACTGGCAGCTCAGCAGGTTATAGAGTAAGGGCAATTAACGACAGAAGCAGGGAGGAAGCGGGCCCCCGTCCCCCTTGCATCCCTCCCCCCCATGCACCCACTCATCTCCACCCAAGTGAGTATATGTACGTGTGTGTGTCACAGAGGGCCACTCCATCAAGCTTCACCCACCCCCCCATAAAGTGCACACACACTTACTCCACCCCCTGTGTTGGCTGCTCCATTAGTGATGCCAGAGACAGGTGCAAGGAGGCTCCACACTTGTCAATCAAACATCCCCATTTTTACGTACAGATGCACACACACACACACACACAGGGTTTCAAAGGACATTGCATTAAATTACATTAATTTCCTTGAGACTTAATCTAACCTTAACCATAATTACTACTGGCCTAATCCTAACCCTGCCCCTGACCTCAACCTAACCCTAAAACATGTCTTCAACTTAAAATGGAGTTATTTACGTTATGGGGACTAGATTTTTGTCCCCATAATATGACTGCGTAAGCAGATTTAGGTCCCCACAACATTAGTAATACCTGAACACACACCAAAAATGATCATTCAAAAAGAGAAAAAAGGGATAAAAGATGTATAACTAAGTTTCTCATCAGATGGGTCATGTCAGAAATAATGTAAAGAACAAAAGTTTTACCTTTAACTCATAATCAATATAATAGCTCTCTCTAACTATGCCAATGGAATAATGGAAAAACTATAATTAATTCATGCCTCCTACATACATATTGCCAGATGAGGCCAAATAGGAAGTAGGAATATATGGAATAGCCACTAGGGAACGACTCCACTGGTTGCAAAACAAACTGCATTTAAATGGAAGTCTATAGGAAAATGAGCTTTTATACTTCTCACTTGATTTTCACACTAATATTTTCCCAGAGTTAATGGTCTCAATTGTTATTTTCAGGTATTCTTCAATAGCACACAATATCATTTTTTATAAAAATTGTATATTCCCTCAATTTTGAGGAAAATAGGCAGTTAAGTACAGCACATACAAGTGGATTCCAGTGTGATTGACAGCTGGTAGGAGCCTGGTTGCAAGTGACGTCTGTGAAGTTCCAGTTGCAAAACCTCAATGTGCTGACATCACCAGTGGTTACCATTTGGTTGCATGGTATTAGGGGCAAAATGAAATCCTAGAGGAGGCTTGTGTGTTGTGAAATATTCAGTAAATGTTTCAAACACATCCACAGGTAATCTGACAGTTTATATCCCTCCAGATTTAAAATATCCACCAATTCTTTTATCCTGGTATTGGCCTGGGAGGCAGAATCAGACCTCCACAGTTTCAGATGCACCTCACTCCATCAAACACATAGCAACATGAATATTGTGGTTCAAAGTCTGTGCTACAGCTGGGTGACCAAATAAGGCCCTAATTTCCACCAAGAAGTACAGTACGGTTCACCTCACCACTGTGTGGTTTAGAATGGTACACCCTGATCTGGTTTGTGTTTCCACAACAGAGCCAGATCAGAGTGTACCATTCTACCATAGGATGATGTCATACCAACACGACACAGTGTAACACTAGAATGGAACAACGGAGGACATGAAGCATTTCATGCTCTTTCTTCTTGACACGTTGCTGTTTATGAGAAATCTCAGTGTGCCCAGCACCACTGTGCTTATTAAAAGCAGAGAAATTATTACGTTGCTGGCAGTTAAAGAATTTAATTTTATTAATCCCCTTGGGGAAAGTATTCCTCTGCATTTGACCCATCATAGAATTAGGAGCAGTGGGCTGCCACGCGCCCGGGCGACCCTTCGGTTACAAGTCAAGTTCCCTTTCCACTTGGCCACAGGCTGCTAAGAGCGCTTAAGGTCGTCCGCTCTGAAAGTAACAAACACTGGATCACAGAGGCCATCGAGATCCGGAAACAGGCCCCGAGAACCATCAACCGGGATGAGGGATCGCACACCTGGGATGCTGTCCTCAGGACTTCAGGCAGCAGGGGGCGTAATCCTCCCCTGCTGTCTGACAGACCTGTATAAAACAGGAAGCAAGACATGTCACATGTAACATCACATGAGGAAGACCACAGGAAGTGGTCGAAACATGTCAAGGTAATCAGAAAACCTTATTTTTCTGTCTGACTGACTGACAAAACTCGAATTGCATTATGCACCGCACTAAACCGAAGTGCACCACGTGCATGCAGGAGGACTCGCTGACAGTGAAGCACCAGACCAGTCCAAACAGGGACTCTCTAAACCACAGTCACACAGAAGCACAGGCTTTTAGCGAGAGTGAACAGTTTATTATGGATTAAGACTTGTGTAGAATTTCCAGGCTTCAAAACCAACAATAATACCACAGCTATCTTAGCAATCACTTGCAAAAGCAATCTTTTCCACCTTGTTTCCCTCCCTTGCCTTTTTCCTTTTCACTTCTTTCCCCTCTTTCTTTCCCTCCTCCCCCTTTGCTTCTTTCCCTCCCGGTGGCATGGCCTGTCATGTACAGCCTATGATTAGAATAATAAGACTAATTAAATCCATATCACTGAGGCTCTGAAGCACAGAGCCGTGTGTGTGTGTGTGTGTGCCCACTCTTCTGCTACTGTTGTGCTCAAACCAGGCTCGGCACATGACAGTGGGTTACTGTTGAAAGCCCTTTTCAACATAAACAAACCATCATAAATGCTCAGCTGTTGAACAGAGTTCTTAGGCCTTTCACAAACAGGCAGCACGTATAGACTTTCCATTTAAGGCCACGTCCAAGAGTGGGAGACCCTTAAAAGAGCCAAGAGAGGGAACAGTAGGACTGTGTATAAACACACACACACACACACACACACACACACACACACACACACACACACAGAGGGAGAGAGAGAGAGAGAGAAAGGGAGAGAGAGAGAGAGAATAGTATTACTGTGTATCAACAGAGACTGAGACAGAAAGTGAGACAGAGTGAGAGCTAAGAAAGAAAATAATGGCACAGTGTATAGAGAATGAGAGAATGGAACACACAGGGAGAAAGAGAGAGAGAGTAAGACAGGCCTCAGTCATATAGAAGTATCTAAGTACATTTAAGACATTTAGTAGTATCTGGAATAAAAGTGATGATTGAGTGTTTGACGGTTTTTTATAATAAGAACGATAAGATAAGTTGGCACATGGACATTTGGGATTGCACTCTTTTATCTTATTGGTGAGCTATTGATTTGTGAGCCCAGTTTATATAATTTTGCTTAAATGCCATTAGAAATTGACTGCAAGGAGATAAAGTAAGACAAGACAAGATACGTACTATAAGAAGCACAAGTATCTTGACCGGAAATAGTCACTTAAAAGTCTTAAAGTATATGACATTTACTGTACTTACGTATCAAAAGTAATTTCCTGATATCAAATATACTTAAGTTTTATGAGTAAAATTATTTTAAAAAGTGAGGAGTTAGGATTTAGCCATGGTGGTTCAGTGGTAGAGCGAGTTGTCTTTCAACTGGAAGTTTGTAGGTTAAATTCCTGGCTCTGCTAGTCTATGTGTGTCCTTGAGCAACACACATTGCAGTGTATGAATGAATATGAAAGATTATCAAGCTCATCAAGACTAGAAAAGCGCGAGTAGAAGTTGCTATAAATATAAATAACAAAGTAAAGTGGACTTTGTTACATTACAACACTGATCAAACACCAGGGAATATAAGAAACATTATATAATGCAATATTAGGATGATTTAAACGTTTCAAAAGCAGACGGATCTCACAAGCGCGTCTATGTCACGCTGCTTGTCGGACATACATAAATCATCTGAATGCTTCTTTCAGCACCGACAGTGATGCAGACAGGGAGCGACAGACGTTGGGGGGGGCAGGGGGCCTGCAGACTTGAAGTCATGGCGGGTTACAGAGAACTCTTTCTGCTAAAAGAGAAAAGCTCACCTTTTCCTCTTTCTGGCCCTTGTTTTCAGTTCGAGAGCATTTACGTTTTCTATTAACCATGTGGTACTGACGGGGCCAACTCAGGGGATCCCCTACCTGATATAAGACACACACACACACATGCATGTACACACACAGTGGGGTTCTGTCAGTGTTGCAGACTGTCTGTCTCCTTGCCGATCCAGTGGTGACTGTAACTAGGTGTAATGGCCAGTCTGTGGTTAGCAACTCTATGGACCTATTCACAAGCATCACAACCCTCCCTCAACACACACACACACACACACACAGTGTTTACAGCGGTGTATTTGGATGGAGTTGCTAATTGAAACATATTTCTTTTTCCATCCAAAAGAGTAAAGGGCATCCCTATTTTCCAAGTGTGAAGGTGTGGTGCAGTGAGTGTGCGCGTGTGTGCGTGTTTGTGTGTGTTCTTGTTGAATATAACTCAACTGCAGGGTCCACTTTGGCTGGGGGCCAGCAACATTACCACGCAAGTCCTAGTAGCACTGACCCCTAAACAAGTTTTCCAAGTTATTTGGGTCAAATTACACTCAGTCACACACACGCAGATAATTCAAGATATTCCATACATGGCTGCAAACTTAAAATGTGTTATGGATTTTTTTTTTCCCCTTAAAAAAAGTAAATGTTTATGTTCTGGCCTTTACTTTTTTCCCAGAGTTGTACAGTACTTGTAAGAGTTTTATGACGGTGAAACCCACTTTATATGTTTGGCAAAGACTTGGGAAACATCACATAACGGAGTAGAGAAAATCAGACTGGGCTATAAGTGAAAAATATATGTATAATGTTTAAAAACCCAGAGTTTTTGCCCTTGAAATTTCAAATCAAGTCTGGATTTTGGAGAAATTCTTAAACCGCTTACTTTTGAAATTACAATTAAGTAATGATTCTGGAACGGAAAAAATGGAACGGTTGGGGCCAGTTTACTTTGCTACTATTCCAAATGAAAAGGCTAAAATACAGTATATGTACCACAAATGCACCGCTCCACGCCGGAAACACGCCGATGAAGGTTCAGTACAGCACCAACGATGACTTCCCATGTAAAAAAAATATAATTAAAATCACCTGTTCATATCAACAGAGTTCCAGAGATGAAGCTACAGTATTTCTTTGGCTCATCTGTCATAAACATGTGCTTCCATCTGAGCTCATCTACTGCAGAGACATGCAGAGATGCCCAAACCCATGTATTTTAATAACCTGTGTATGTAATTCAACAAATCAACGATTTTTCCAGAGCTTTATAGGTCCAGTGTGTGAGAATTCATTACATCTAATAGTCGGGCTGCAGATTAACAATCCGCTCACCCCCTCCATTTTCTTTCTGGTGTGCAGAGTTTACTGTAGTTCACTGGCACGCCAGAAAGAATATAGTAATGTATTATTATTTTCTTCATGTGTGCAATAAGCTTCTGCTTCAAAATGCATGACACTAATTTACCTGTTTATCTAAGCTGCTATGGACACATGGTGGCACAAGATGGCGGCCTCTGTAAAGTGAGGCCTTTTAATTCATTTGTTAGGGTATGACAACCACACAGCAGTTACTCACATGTTCAAACATACGTACCGGTAGCATATTCAAATTCTGTTCGTAAAACAATAAACACTACACCTTTTGAAGCCTCAGTTATAAAAGAAAAGAAGTATATCTCTATATGGATTTGTGCTGGAACTGCCAAAAACTATGCACCACTGCTATCTGTTACAAATGAAAACTTAAAGAGCAGAGGTAGAGTGATGGACTTTACAAAGCTGACACCAGGTCCTTGTATAATTGAATACCTCCCTTTCCGACCATGAAAACTTGTCACCAGTGGAATCTGCCATGAATTAAATGAAACAACAGCTGTTGTTCTCCGCGAGTGTTTTAAACAAACTTTTAACAGCCCCTTTGACACTCATGCGTTACACAACTTTAAGGCTCTTGGAGACAATGGGCAGTTTACAGCTACTTGCTCCTTTGACACAGTGTGGCAGCTTTACGACCTTTTGTATCGGGACGGTGGCATCTGCTCATGGGTATGTGACGCCACGGCTTGGATTTTTTAAATTGCTCAGCTGAGTGATCAGAGGCGGTGGCGTACTTCAGTAACCCTTGCAATATCAAGCGTATTTTTAGCTTTTAATTTTTTTTTTAATGAATTAATTGAATTATTATTATTATTATGATAATACAATTATTCTTTTATGTCATTAATTAATTAAATTAGCTTTTAGCTTTCAAGCATAGCCTCTGTCCAGAGCCTGTTTTTTTCTCCTGCTCTGGTAAAACTCTGACCCTCTGGCTGTAGCTCCTCCTCCTCACAATTACTCCACACACCTGATCCTGATTGCCAATCACCTCCTTACCTGTTATTTTACCTGTCTGGTCACATAGCCTTCTCTCATGATGTAGAGCTCCTGTTAGCAGTTAGCATTCAATCCCCTCACGTAACAGTTGGAATCAGAGAAATTTGCCTTGAATTTCTGTTCAAGGGCAACATATATATCTGGAAATTGTCAGGCAACACATCCCTATTCTGGCTGTATTATTTTTTTTTAAAAAGTGAAGATGGTGGACAGCTGTTGTACACCGGAATACCAAAAGAGATGGGGACAAGCCAATGAGCCAAGATGAGCACAGGAGATGGAGAAAATGGGAATCTACAGGCAGTAGTTTCTGCTCGTGTGGCGATGACTTAATCTCAGGTACAGAATTCAACACTTTCTAGCTTGAATACAATGTTTATCCTCTTCCGCTCTTTGCATACTCATGACAAGCGTTACATGACGGCGTTATATGGGTCAGATACAGTATATTCACTCGCTCAAGTTCTGTGATACATTACTAGATATCTGTGGATGTGCACAGTGAACTCTGATGACTCAAAATTGTCACTGGTGCATTTTTATAAAGCTTTTCCTGCCTGTTCAAGTCCTGGATTCTTCTAAATTTCCATGTTCCTGCACTACAGATTTATATAGTTTGAAGATGTCATTCTTAGTTTGCTGTGTGTGTTCTTTTTTCCCCCCATATACTACCGTTAACAGTATTTATGATGTATTCTCCAGTTTTGCCTAGTGAATTATGACATATCCTCGCTCTGTTGTGTCCCCCCTCCCCTCCCTGCCCCATTCCATATCAGTGGTGTATAAGGACAGAGAGTTCTGTACACTATACAGAGTGTACAGCTACTGCTGGAGGCAAAGTTCCAATCTGTGATATATATATATTTTTTTCCCTGATGTGTGTGTGTGTGTGTGTGTGTATATATATATACACACACACACATATACATAGATGTATTTTACTTGACATGGGGAAAAAAAGACCATGGTTTTGCAGAATATCCCAATATTGGCATCTAATGATAGGCTTGTGTGGCAAAAATCTGAGAGAACCACTGTGGTTGAGAGAGTTTACAGGTTTCATAATACTTTAAAACACACGAAAGCCACAGCTGTAATAAAGTAGACACAAATACTAAACTGTGCTTAATTTAGATGACGGTCTGTGGGACGCACTTTCTGTCTGCGAGCAAATTCCTCCAGCAGAGCTGGAGTTTTGGGTGGCATGTTCTTATGTAAGCAACTCATGTTGCTGTTATTTCTTGATAACCGCGTGCACAGTCTTTGTATCGATCGGTCTGTTCAGGCTCATTTTTGGGTCGTCTCCAGTAAAAGGACTGCAATTTGCAATTACACTCCTCCAGCTCTCTCAGGCTGATCTCTTCCTGCTCACCACGAGCGCCCCCGGTCATTTACCGTGACCCAAGTTCTGTTCTGAGTAGATTTAAATGCATAAAAGGTAAAGTCTGGCAATAGAAAGCTATTAAAAGGTGAAGGAATTTCACTTCAGCGACATCTGTTTTCCAGCTCACTTTGATGTCTACTGGATTTGAGGAGATTTGATTGAGAAGATGTGTCTTACTCTGTAGTGCAGGAACACTGGAAAAGAGGGGGGGCTGTGGTTATAGGTGAGAAGGGTGAAATTAATCATTTCTCCCCTCTGTGAGATTAAAGGAATCTGGATTTGTATGGAAATCAGCAGGGGAGGAAGGTGTCCTGAGATTGGAGGTCAGCTTTGGTGAGTGGTTTGAAAAGAGAGAGGGTAGTTAGAGGTATGATGGAAAGGTAATTTGAGGGCATCTCACAATCAAAGTTGTTGTGGTTTCTTTTGATGTGTGTTTCAAGTGTTAGTTCGCATGATTGTTTCGGTGAGAGTGTGTATGACGGTGGATGACGTGCGTGCTCTGCAGTGGCTTCAGTGGAGAAAATGTTTGATTTAAATCGTCAATAGCAGGCAGCAACAAAAGCAAATGGTGTGTCCTTCACGGCAACAGAAAGAAGATGAGCTGACAAAATACTACTATGTGTATAGAGACCAAAAGGGCAAGCAAAAAAAAATGAAGTTGTGGCTTCAGTAATAATAAGGTCAGGCCTTTTGAAGAAAAACAACATCTTACTTTTTCAGACACACACAGCAATAATATATCTTACATAAAAGTGGCAGAGACCTTAAACGGCCTTAACCTAAGCCTGGTTGTTTTTTTTACTGGAATCTTCATCAATAGCATCAACTGCTTTTTGATCCAGACATGAAAGTAACTTGACACAGTAAAACCTCTTCAGGAGGTTCAGGAAGAGGAAGGGTCAACTAATCCGTGTATACTAACTTAGGAGCTTTAACCCCGCCCTCATGTGCCCGTAAAATGTTCTAAAAACAAAATGTATCCGTTTTCTAACTTGTTAAATCATTGTTAATAATTATTGTGAGGAATCATTAATGGATCAGACGGTGTCTTCACATGAATATCCTTCATAATTATTAACAATGATAATAATGATAATAATAATGATAATGATAAGAAGAAGAAGAATCACAGTGTCAGTTTTTAAGGGAGTACCTTTTTGGTTTGTTTCGCTGCGTCATTCATTGTTAAATTGTAACAAATGCGCTGTAATTGCTGTTGTTCCTTGCTCTGGGGCGGCAGCAGCATCGCCAAAGTTCAAGTTAAGGTAACACAATACAAACACACACACACACACGCGAGTCTGAAAGTAGACGCTGAAGAGAGATTAGTGCTTAACCAGCTAACATAGAGCAGATCAGAGCTAATGAGTGTGAGCTGCCCAATCAATGCGTGTAATAATATAATTATGATATAATTATAACTACGATCTGAGGAACAGTTCCTCTTTAGTCTTTTGTTGTCTACGTCAAATTGTTGTTTGGAGCAGTGTGTTCCCACTATTATCATTATTATTATTATTATTATTATTATTATTATTATTATTACAATAATATAATTAAATTATTATGTTGATACTGTTTACCTAATTATTAGAAATGTCCAATATTTGCATATAGCGTGGCATGAACACCCCGACACACTTACTGTCTCCTGTAGTGCCAGAAACATTGTTGCTTTGAAGATAGGAAGTCATTTAGCTGGCACTTAACGCTGTGTTTGCTTTCATGAACGGCCAAGTCCACCCACCAGCACACGCTCTTGAGGACAGATGAACTGTGTGTGTGCACACTGTACATACATGCTGTGTTTGTCTTTTCTACCTTTCTCTAATGCAACAAAAGCAGCCATTTGTAGCCTCTGTCTTAGTTTGCGCATAAGCCAAAGCCAATCCCACTCTCTCAGGCCTGAGAGAGTGGGACGTCCTTGTAATCCTATTCGGAGTTGGTGATTTCTTCAGATCGAACCTGGGGTCTGGGAGGCAGATAAACCTGAAGCCTTGGGATAAAAGGCCAAACAAGTGTCTGTTAAGAGATATTTAAGAGATATGAACTTATTGTTGGATGTGGCTCAATGAGAAGGGTTTTTCAATACACATGAGAATTTGGTGACAACTGAATTACAGTGTATTTTTGATACGGGCAAAGAGAAACCTGTCCTCCAACTGAAGCGTAACTATGGTGTAGTTTTGCCTGACCCATAGGCCCCCTTTTACGACTAGTATTAAAATGCGTTTTCTGTGATCGGGTTGCAATCAGATAAATAAATAACGCCTAAATAACATTAATTACTTGCCACATCGATGTGTGTCTCACACAAAGCGTTGCTGCCTCCAACTTTCTAGATCGGAGTCCAACAGACACAAATGTTTAAAATGTAAGGCAGTTACATAATGGCGCATGGAAATATTAAAAATATTATTTATTTATTTTTATCTTCTGGGATAGATTGACCTTAGTAGGATCTACAGTACCTGTTGAACCTTGGTGGTTAATTTTCAAAATAAAATTCTTATATCGTTATTATTAAATCAAGTTAGTCCCATTTTAAATACTGGATACTTTTGGTAATGGATACTTTATGTTTACAAGTCATACTGTGCGATACAGAGTGCATGCGGCATAAGTATTTTACATTTATTGCCTGAACCTGACACTTTGAACTTCAGTTAATACTTAAATTAACTTCATTTGATGCCTTTTCATCTATGTGACTGAATCATTTCTGAAAAAGAGGCTTTTGAATGTTCTGGCACGTGATCAGAGTAGGCGAGTAGGCTGTTTTCTGAGAAAACAAAGGCATTAAACCCTGCATGAGGCTGGCTTTTGACAGCTGCGGGCAAAGGAGAGTGTTTATGGGAACTGAGCGTGAAGGTGGCGTGTTTGTGTGTGGGTGAGTGTGCACACTCGGGCACATGCACACCTTATGTTATTGTTTTGATCTGACCTTTTTTTTGCGTCACCTGAAACGTCTCATGTGCGCCAAAAGCCTCCGTCACATGTTTCTCCTCATGCCTATTGTCTCTTGCTCTTATCCTCTCCAACTCTGACACACACACACACACACACCGTGGGGCTCCACCTGCAGGGAGGAAAGGGGAAAAAGATGAGAAGATCATAATAGTGGAATTAATAACAAATAGTTGAAGCTGAAAGCAGGGTGGCTGTTCTTGGAACAGCCTGGTATGATACTCCTGTAGAAATGTTTACCACACAGTAGGATGAGAGCCAGCTCTCTCACACACACACACTCAGAAGCTTGTATGATCATCGCGGTATATTTTCCACTTTGTGGTGGAAAATAAGGTTTGCGGGAGTTGTGAATGTGTATAGTCTTACACTCTGCGGGAGTGTTCCCATTTTCTTCTCCCCCTCTGTTTTCTCTGTACTGTTAACGTCACTGTTATTACATAGAGTGCAGCTCAGACCACCTGTGTTGTTCCAGCATTTACAACTCTGTTTCGCTTTGACTTTTTTACCCATGTTTAAGGTCTTGTGAGTAGGGTTTACTAGGATCTATCAGCAGAAATATAGGTTTTTTGTGATCACATTTTCATAGTGCATAATATCTGTATTTTGTTGGGTCGGTGTATTAAAAGATGCAGTGTGCAATTTTGCAATGTTTTATTAGTGAAGTTGCTGCTGAATATGGCACCTCATCCTTTCCTTGCAAGTGTGTTGGAGAACCTATGTAGCCTTCAGTTAACCTCAAAACTCTAAAGATCTTCGGTTTAATTATCCAGCTCCTGATATGAATATAAAATGTTGCTTCTGGAGTAATGAGAAACCATTTATACAATCACGTGATGGCACACTTTTCAAAAATGAAACATAATTGTTTTACCTTCAATTTCTGCCAACTGAAAAATAATTTCAGCTAAATTTCATACGCTGTACCTTTTAACACCACGTGCGTTTTTTGGAAAACACTTTATTTTAAAATAGCCAAAACTGGAGGTGGGAGAACAAGTGGAGTGAGAGCCATGTGAGGTGAGTGTTGTTGAGTGTGGAACTTGGCACCGATAGCAGCTCTGGCTCAGTACAACCAAGCTGGAGGAGAAGGTAACCTCCATGTGTGGTGCTACACACAAAAACACTGTCATAATGCTGTTACCTTATTCACACAAGTACATTACTTACACATTAACACAGCAGCCTTGTTTTACAGTAGATTCCGGCTTTAATTTGGAGTTTGATGAAACTAAAACCATGAGAATCATATTCCCTCAACTCTCTGTGGTCTGCACCCACTCCCACCCACTGTTGCTGTGATCTGAGTTGCAGGCCTTTCTTCCCTTTTGCATTTCATGCTCAGCAGTGAGAAATTACATCACTACCTGATTTCACATAGGCAAAGAAAATGGAGGATAACGAACAAGTGAATGGAAACCAATTCTGAAGTGAATATCTCTTCCATTTTGGTTGTAAGGGTAGAGTTGGAGATCCTGGAAAAACTGTTTGGAGCAGGCTACATCAGGAATTCAAAAGTCCAAGCCCCTTCCCTCCAAAGCTACGCCTCCAGAGAACCCGCAACAAACATCCAAACTCCATGCAGAAAGGCTCTTGTTCTAACTGGGGCTTGAACCCCAGGTCTTCTTGCTGCAAAGAGTGCTAACCACTACACCAACCATGTGGCCCCAATTAACGACATGATGATGAGAAACAACTCTAAAAAGTTTACAAAGACGTAAAGTTAACCATACAGTAGAAACAGAGCCACCATGGCATCACTTTGCAGCCCTTTCTGGGCTTTCAGTTGTCGCCACCGTTCAAACACAGCACCGATGTTCACTCTGGTCTTGGGTCGCTCTGCATCAGCCTTTTTCTTGGCAGTAGCTTTCCCAAAAAAAACCTGTTGCTGGCACCTTTTTCTGTCATAACGCTGCTGCAACTCTGTCGTTGGATTTACCAACCTAGAATAAGCTCTGGCGCTGTCTTCTGAGCATGCGTTATTAGTGCACGAAGAGGGGTACGCGCTTAGGGGGGAGGCGGGGGAGATGGCAGTTTGATTGATGCATCATGATACAATTAATTTGTTTGGGCTGTTAAATATGATTGGATGATGTTATTACAGGCCTGCTCCAGAAAATGTTCTCCCACCCCACCTTTAAGAGTAGAATGAAGCAGAAACTGTGAGTTTCAGCTTACTGAATGCATCATTGTTGCTGCCTTGTTCTTTGTTCCTCACCTTTCTTGTTGTTTCTTTGTTGTTTCCTCATATTGTTCTTATTTCTTCTGAATGAGACTGTACCTGGTTAAATAAGGTGTAATAATATACATATATTGATGCAAATGAGTCATAGTTGTGCAAAAATCCATCTGTAAGTCCATCATTTAGACAGCCATTGTCTTCCTTGAATAATTAGAAGTGAGCCATGTTGTTAGTTTCATGAGTGAAAGGAACTATAGAGTCGCAGCGTTTGCATACAGCTAAAACAACAAAAAACAAAGCTCTATCGGCTCACGTTGTTAGCCCATGCCTTCACTTTTCACATGTTTACGGTCAATGTATGGATGGGTGGACAGATGGGTGGGCTGTCAATAGAGCAGATTGACAGGAGCACAAATAAACCATCACACATTCTGCCCCTCAGAGTGTTTGAGTGATGGATGGATGGATGTCAAGAGGGGCTCTTTGTATTCACTGCTCTGTGCTACAGCTGCCACATCTGAGATACTCACACACATGCACACAAAAACATTTATATTTACATACACCGTATAATTTAAGCAATTATGCAAACATGTACGTGTATTTGTGTTTGTATCCTGAAATAGCATCGCAGTCTCATTTGAGATTCAGTATGAGTCTGGAAAGGGTTGTCGTCACCTCCCACTTCCAAGAGGCGTGACCAACATACGTAGATCAAATGCCGCTGCACGCAAACTGAATAGACCTACAAATAATGAGGCCAATGATCTGGATGACGTACGCAGAGTGAAAACGTGTCCACAAACTTGCATGTTGTACTTTTGCAGTCGTGATGTCTATCTACGGCAGCGATCGCTGGCACAGTTGGCTGACAAACACCAAGGTGGAAATAAAGGCACACACAACGTGAACATTATGGCAAATGGTTTGTATTTGCTCTTTTCTAGTTTTCACGGCCACTCAAAGCTGCTTCAAACTAGTGTTGCCATTCATTCATCCTTCATACCCACTCACATGCTGCCAGCACAGTCTTCAGAAGCAATGTGGGGTTTAAGTGTCTCGCTCAAGGACACATTGGTATGTAGACTACCAGAGCCGGGAATCAAACTCACAACCTTTGAGTTGAAATATAACTCCCTCTACCACTGAGCTACCGTCACCCCTATTATCTAAACTACTGCATTTTCATTGAAAAACCATCCAGACGAGCATTTTAGTTCAGTTTCAAAAGTAATTTGCGTCCATACTTATTGACCATAAACTATAATACATGACCATTCAGGTACACATGTGCATGCCAGTCTAAAGAGGAAGTTGATTTCAGAGAGTGACGTGAACGTCTCAACTGAGCTACTTCATTTACAGTTCATAGTCGAGTTGCGGCTAATAAGAACCAATCTATATTAAAATGCAACCCTGAGTTGTTTTTATTTATTTTTTTTACTTTCAAATGCTGGGGCAGTGGTGATGACAGGTGTATCCGGAGCCCAATGTATGCTAGTAGTATGGCTGTAGCTGGCTTTTATGTTTGCCATTCTTCTGCTCAATGTGTTCATGGAGCATTTCTACCTTGCATCATCCACATGGTATAGACCTCATCTGCATCCTCACAGTATCCGTGACACCTTCACAGGCGATTGATCAGATGCAAAACTGCCAGGTGAGGTCACTGTGTGAGCGGTTGTATATGTGGCCCCCCCGCCCCAACAAACACACCCACACATACACACAACACAAACAGGCGCACGGCGACCTCTGACCTAGGCGTAATAAGGTCCCGTGGGCAGAGTGGAAATAGGCTGTAAATGCCACTGAACGCTGACATTCTCATCCTGCGCGGGGTTACCGAGAGGCCAGAGAGAGAGAAATAGAGGGAGAGAGGGGAAAAGACGGAAAGTGATGAATAGATAAATGGACTGATAAATGACTGGAGCGATGGAAGCATGGTTTGGTTGACCTTTAGCTCGCTCACCACCGACTGAATGGAGCCATCGCCACCTATAAACACGGAATATCACCTCAGCTTCTGGCCTTGTAAAATCGGCAAACCATCAAGCCACTGGTAGTTACTCTTACATCACACAGCGCTGGGACAGTTGATATAGATTAATGATGATGCTAAAGATAACCTTGTGGTCCACAGTTGAGGTATAATAATGAAAGTGTTTGTAAATCAGCATGCCAACAACTAACATGTGATTGGAGTTCCTCTCATCCAGGTCGGATGTAAAACAAGATAATTAACATCCTGACTTATTTTCAAACATGTCTTTCTCTGTCTCTCTCCCTCTGTGTGCGGAAGAGAGTGTGTGTATCTGTGCATGCATGTGTGCCGGCTCAGTAACCATGGAAACCTTTCAACATCAAGTTGACCCCTGATTGTTTGGGAATTGATGTCATTTCATGGTTACTGACTCTCCCTCGGTCGCTCCCTCTGTGTACATGTATCTTCTCTTGTGTGTGTGTGTGTGTATTCACACAGCTACTGGTGGGGTCACGAGTGGCTAATAAAGTTGTCAAGCACCGTCAAAATCATTGACACGTTCAATAGAGGAAGAGGAGAAGCTTGTAATCCCCTGCCACAACATGCATACATATTTACATGTATACAAACATATTATATCGTCGTAATTTCTGAGGTTTCTGGTGTTTGCTTTACCTGAACCATCTGATAGGATGATTAGTTCAAACCAGGTGGAAAACATTTGTCTTGTCTGGTTCCGCCTTTCAGACGGTTCCTCCAATCATCATGCAGAAGCCCATTTTCGCCACTGACTCAGAGAGAAGCTAAGCTTCCCTGGAAGTGACGTTTTGCCGAAATTTCTGTCAAGCTCAAAAAAACAAACTATTCTGTGCCGTCCCATAGAACAGTTGAAGTTTAGCTTCAAGAGGTCTGAAAATCACGTAAGATGATCCATCATCCGTGATTAACAGCTGATTCTGAATGATCCCCCCCAATGAAATCTTATTGAGAACCTGATAATATTTATTTATTTATCTGTATAAACCACCGTATGAGTTGCCTACTGTATGAGTTGGACTGTAAAGTGTTTATCCATCTGTGGCACACTTTTATGGTTCTGGCAGCTAATACTCTGAATACATGTTCAGCCTTTTATCTATCAGTTTACATACTATAAAACCTGCCTGCATAACACCTCTGTCAAATATTATTCCAATGGAAGATGCTTGACAGCTCCCAAACTCTGTTGATGGAGGTTTATTTTAGCAGTAGTTTGAGTTTAAGTCCATGTCTCCAGCTGTGATGATGCTTCAGATTGGCCATTTTCATCACAGTGAGAATGTTCACACTGACTCATCTTTTACTTCATGTACATTTCTCTCATTTCTAATTTCCAGTATTCACTTCTCTTTTTTTTTTCTTCGTATGCCTGAGTTGATCGTTTCAATGTGAATCATGGTTTTTATGTGTATGAACTAGAGGAGTACTAATGACTGACAAATTTACCTTTAAACTGAGCCATGATAGGTTGCATTGATTTCCTTTCTTCACACTGGCAGTGCCTGATGGGCCCATGAATGAATGAATAAATAAATAAATAAGTAAACATTGCCTCCATCTGTCGACATAAAACAAATCACTTCCTGTGTGCAGTGCAGACATGTTGCCAGGCAAGAACGAGATCCAAACACCACGACACTGAGAAACACAGACTCGTCGTGTGGACATGAGCACTTACATTTGACAAGGGCTTGATTGTTTATATTCAAACGTTACACACTTACAGCTTTAAGATTCATTCATTTGAACTTTTGGCTATTTTATGTTTTCTAAAAGGACACTCTAAATTGACTGTAGGTAAGAGAGTGGATTGCTGTTTGTCTCTATATGTGGCCTTGTGATGGCGATCTGTCCCTGCCTTTTGCCCTATGTCAGCTGAGATTGGCACAGCACCCCCGTGGCCCTCATGTGGAGGATAAAGCGCTAGAAGATGGATGGATGGATGTATTATAAAAACTCTGCTAGCCAATAACTACCAGATTTATCTTTACCGAAATGAACTAAAATCGAATCTAAACGTGACTCTAAATTGTCATCAAGTAAAAACGCGTAACTGTCTCGTTATATGTGATTCTAAATGGGAAAACCTCCTCGACCGATCTGTGGCAGGCCAGCGGTTGCGAATCCTTTGCTGCCACTAAGTGACAGACTGCGGCTGGTCTGCTCGGCAGGAGACGGAGCAATGACGGACACTCTTATCTTTCAGCCTGCCAACGACACCGCAGGAGTCATCTGCTTGTAACAGGCTGGAGCCACACACATGTTGGAAAGTGGCCTGTCCACGTGTGTGTGTGCGCTGTGTCCTCACAGACGCAAGGACGCGCGTTAACGTGCGACCGTTACGCACGCTCGCGGCAGGCTGAAGCACATGGGTGTAATACGTGCAATTGCGCGTGTACCGCTTACGTGCCACGCGCAAACGTGTACCGGTGTGCGTTCATGTTTGACACACACACGCGCATGTGAATGCACACGCTCCACAGGGGCTGTCTGGTGTTGTATGACTCAGTCATTCTATTCTGTGGTTACTTCAGTGTTTGGATTAGTGTTGGCTTGCTTGCATGGATCATAGTCTTAAGTGAAATGATTTAGTTTCAGACTTGAAATATTAAGACTGCCTAATGTGGACATCAAACCTGGCTCATGCAACTGAACGAATCAGCCATTCGAAAACAAACAAATACATAAATAAATAAAAAAGATATATTTAAAGCAAGCTTAGATTCTGTGTTGAATCTCGTGTTGAAGCAAACTTATCCAGATGTTGGAGAAGTACACATATCCAGACTGTCCACCAATGACACGTACATATAGGTTGTATGCAGGAATTACGACCTATGTTTACATTTTCAAAACCAGCGCCCCTAGTGGTTGTATACATGGCAGCTTCACTGAGGTCTCTTCTGGCAGTCCGCTCAGTGGCGAGAGCACAGGTTTGACTCCCAACCTATACCACCTTTTTAATATTCTATTTTATAGATATATATTTATTTTTACTGCCTAACCCTGTCTTTTTTGCCCTGTGCATATTTGAGTTTGAAAAATAACGCACCAGTGTACTAAAAACATACCTGTAGGTCGAAAAAACAACCCATAGTTACGTTTTAGTTGGAGGACTTTGTTGCACATATCCCTGCCCTCCACTTGAACTTTGTTAGATTTTAAAAAATGTTCAGAAAGAAATTAGCTTGTGTAAATTATGTGACATTGAGGGGGAGTCCTATTTTCTTCTCTATTGTGCTCGTCGTGACACATTAAGAAACCCTTGTGCTGTATGAATGTCTTCTCAAATTCCAGAAATGTTCTGGTGCATTGATGATGATGATGACGACCGAATGGAATGGTTATTTAAGTCTGGAAAAATGTCAAGAAGATTCATTTGTTGACTGGTCTTTATCTCTGACGCTGGAATGGAGCAGCATACTCCTACCTTTGCAGCAAGATGACCCAGGTTCACGACCCGGTCAGAACAAGGGCCTTTCTACACGGAGTTTGCATGTTCTCCCCGTGTTCTACAGTTTCCTCTCACAGTCCAAAAACAGGCAGATTTGGGGATTAGACATTCTAAATTGAAGTAGGTGTGAGTGTAAGAGTGGATGGTTGTTTGTCTCTATGTTGCCCTGTAATGGACTGGTGACCGGTCCAGGGTGTTCCCCTACCCTTTACCCTAGATCAGTTGGCACCAGTGCCCCCCGTGACCCTCATGTGGAGGATAAAGTGGTAGAAGATGGGTGGATGGATAGATGGAGCAGCGTCACATGTTGCAGAATTGTTAAATTTCACCTTGTGCAAATATAACATTAAAATGAACATTTAGCTCATCACTCTTTAGAATCAATCGTTTAGAGATGAACCGACACATCAATGCTAACAGGATTGCTAAATGACACATTGCTGTCAAAACAAGCATTCTTATACTATACTTACAAGCTGATACGGCATATTTTGTTTCAAAGTGTTGTCATGGAAGCAGCCTGTGTAAAAAAAACAAAAAGTTTTCTCTGTGGCTGACCTTTAAATCATAAGAAGCAGCATGCACTTATATGGCCCTCAATTAGTTGTAATCCTGTATGGTGTGCGTGGCCTTTAAGGTATAGCTTAGTGGCCTTTGTTCTGTACATAAAGGCAGATCTGTCTGTCTCTTACATTCATGTTAGTTACAGAATTAGTGTCCTTTCATGGCACCGTAATATTATTACAGCGGGCGTCACGTTTAATGACACACGCACGCGTGATGCGCACTTAGCAGGGACGAGCACTGTGGTGCTTTTCTTTCCACGGTTCGCCGTGATGTTCATTTCATCATGTGACCTTTGCCTAAGCAGGCCAGCGCCATTCAAGTACAAATTCTCATTGAAAGCGACAGGAAAACAATTAGCCATGGAGGAAGTAGAGAGGATTTGGCTGAAAGAGAGACAGAGCGGCGGATGGACAGAGGGGAAGATGAGTGGAGCTTGCGCAATGCAACGCAACTGAAGAAAATCAGACACGTTTCAATTAATACTTCTTGATCCTCCGATTTTGTGTCTTTAAATGCTTTTTTTATAAAAGCCAATAACAGAACATTTTTCCTTTTGAAAGATGAAACAATTGATTACTTGTAATGTGGCCATATGTCCTTTTTGATTTATTTATTTTAGCGAGTAACTGTATTTGGTACATTTTCCTTTTTTAATTTTTTGTACGGTAACCTTGAGTGACCTGAAAATCGCCTTTAAATAAAAATTTAAATGATCTATCGATCTATCTATTGATCCATCTATCCATCTAGCTTACTTCCTTTTAAGCCTAAAATAAGTATGTGGAAGAATGAGCGATCGCCAGCCGTGCCGCTTTTACCACCGCTTTAAATTGAGCAGTCTCTTTGTTTAATGTGAATCCAAAGAGAGGCACAGCATGAGAGGCTCTGCTGCTGCTGGTGCTGCTGCTGTCCTCGTATAACCCCACCGCGGCAGCAAGGCAGTCCACACACTCCACTGACACACTGCGTACGCCTTTGTGCATGTGCAGCTCTTTCTTTGTGTCTGCACCAGTGCACGAGGGGCACAAATCATGCGGCGCTGCACGCACAGCATGAGCACCTCCATGTGTGTCTGGGTTTTTTTTGTTTTTTTTTTAAATTCTGAATACTGTAATCTCACGTGTCATTGCAGATGTGTCACTGACACGGTTATAGGGGCAGTTTGACACATGTGATGGCAGCTGTTGACAGTGATGAACACAGCACACACTGTACCGTCTGTGGTCTGCAAATGAGGCTGATGCACGAGCAACTTTGTCACGACAAAGAAAACAGACGCGGACGGAACGCTGAGATGTAACCACTGACGAGCGTCAACTCGTGGGAAGCTGTGAGGTGTGTCTGTGGAGTGTCCGCAGTTTGCTGTCTGGCGCTGTGCTTGGTATTAATATGGCATTCCCTCCGCATGCTGCATCCCAATTGGGGTGTGTGTGTGTGGCACAGATGCATCAGGGACAAAGAGTTCACACTGCTGCAGTGCTGTCTATCTCCGTTCCCTCTCCTCTCCGTTCGTCCACACCCACCTCCATCCCTCTCACATGTCTTCCTTCACTTTTTTCCCCTGTTAGTCTGTTTCCCTCCGCTCGAATGATCTCTCAGTATTTCGGTGTGTCTGAGCGCTCGGTGCATCTCTCTCTCTCTCTCTCTTGAACACACAGCGTGAGGCTGAAACACGACTGTCTGTACATCTTGTACCACACGTGCCAACCTCCATACTTGGTATACTATACTATCTCTGTTCCCCTCCTTGTTTTTATTGTATGATCCATGTACATGTGTGTATGTCTTGCATCTCCTGCTGCGCTAGCTCCGTCTCCTCATTTGACCTCTCTGTTTCTATCCTCTCTTGCACTCTCCTTGCTTTTCCCACCATCTCTTGGCAGTATGCATCAAACGATCCCACGTATAGTTTACCTACCTGTGCCTACACATAGTTTACCCTCTTTCTTTGTATATGTATGTGTGTGTGTGAGAGAGAGAAGACCGTTTGATGCATCCTTTTTTGTTTGAAGCTGTCGGGTCTGCCTCCAACTGAGATGCTTGATGTGTGTGAAGCCATTTTTAGTACTGATGTCTACTTGTGATGTGCGTCGTAGTACTGTGCGTGTGTGCGCGTGCATTAACACTGACCTTGTCAGGAACGATAGATGTGCGAGTGTGTACCAAGTGTGTATGTCTGCAGTGTGTCGCCGTGCTCTTGTCTGCATCATGGTTCAACATGTGTGTGTGTGTATGTCTGGGGGAAGAAAGCAGACAGTGCACATGTGACTCGAGTGTCGGGAACATAGGGTTCAGACTGCTGCGCCAGCCCTCCCCCTTTCCCTCCCGTTTCTCCACTCACTTTCCTCCTTACAGCCTTCTTTACTTGTTTCCTTCTTGTTCTTTTTATTGCTCTCATTCTCTTCTCCTCCTTTCTTCCTCACAGTCACTTCGCTTTCTCCTATCCTCCCGCTTTACGTCCATCTTCCTCCACTTCCTCCTTCTTTCTCTCCTCTGTCCCTGCACATGCTCCCTTCCTCTTTCTCTCTCTCTGTCTCTCTCCACCTCCCTCTTTGTCTTTTTGTCCGTCTGAGGTGGCCCACTCAGACGTTGATGAATAATTCAGACTGTGTTGCACTGCAGGTTTTCCCCTTCTCCGCCCTCCCCTCTTTTCCTATCTGCCTCGACTTTCCTCCTCTAAATCACCCTCTCTTCCTCCTTATCTCCTTTCCGACAGAATCACTCATCTGCAAATTAGTCTCTAATAATTCTCCAGAGTCTCCGTTATTTTTCCGAAAGGTAATAGTGAAACAAGTGTGCATGTTTGAGCGCTTGCCAGTGTGTGAAATCGAGAGATCCCCCTAGTGTTTAGAATTCTGCAGCTCTTTCTGCAGGGGGGATTCTCTCTCTGTCTCAGTATCTCTCTCTCTCTCTTTCATGCACACTTTCAGAGGAGATGCCATATGCAGGGCTCTCCCACTACCCCGCCGAACCTCACATCTCACGCACACACACACACACACGCACCTCCATCAGTATCAGCCCTTTCACCCCATCTCCCTCTATCACTTTGCAGTTGCTACTGATTCGTGATTAGGAGGAAACGCTCAAGAGATGTGAAGAGCAGCAGCAGAAAGAGGGCGGGCTCGCTTGAGGGGCGAACCAGCGTCAGAAGTAGTGAGTCACGGTCAGTCGGGAGCAATGTGATGACCACTTGGCAAACAGGAAACCGACGTTCTGCAGGCTGAGCTGTCCAGGAACCCGCCTGTGACGCTTCACTGATGAACCACGCACATCACCTTGCTTTACATTGTGACGGCGATAGGTCAAGCTGGCTCTTTGGAGGTTTCAAATATCAATATTGTCATACATTCATCAAACACTCAAACACTGCCTCTAATGAAATATTCACTCCCTACACATGATTCGATAGACGAGGCCATTGTAGTCATGATAATGTTGTGGGAAATCATCCGCATCATCGACTGAAGGGGATTCAATAGATGAAAAATTACAAATGACCCTCACCTAAACTGAAGCTGTCTGCTATACGTGTATATATATATGTATATATATGTGTGTGTATATATATATAAGTATATATATATATATGCTATATTACGGAAAGTGTGGGTGGCCATCATGTTTTAGTATTGCGTGTATGTCTCATAAGTTACGGCTGGTTCTCATGTTTTATGTACAGCCTGAAATGGGCAGTGAATTTCTACAATATGCACTTAAAAGGCTATACTGTGCTCGGCAACAAAATTGTGCGAACCACTAGAATACTTGGCATTTGAAACACAGCACAATGACATTATGGAGGAGCGCTGTTGCTGTAAAGCTGGATATGTCTCTGTGCGCTATTACTGTTATTACAAGGCAAATAGAGAAGCCTATAGGACATTACGTATAGGGCCAAAGAGCAGGTAAAAACCTATTTAATGATTGAAACGAAGGTAGACTAAAGCTCAAATGGAACAAGAGGAAGGCAAAACAACTTGACCCAGGTGAAACTCATTAGAGCAGGGCAGGTAATGAAAAAGGCAGGAAAGCAGACAAAAGACCAGGGAGTGATTAAGTGACGTGACAAGCGCTGAGTATCAAAACAAGACGGGAAATACTGCACAATAAAACAAATATTACTGCACTGGCCCTCTTATAATTGGTCACTTTGATCACACCCACAAAGAACTTCTTGTATTTGATTGACAGCTATCACTACAAGACCTGCCAAAGGTTAATATTTGTGTGCGTGCGTTAATGTCATTTGCTCTTGAGCACGTTTTACTGCTCTCACGACTTTTGACCTAAATGTGACGCCAACTTAGACAAAAATAAAACTGAAAACCCGGCCCGGATAAATCAAAACAGCTAGAAATATTACAGTGGTAGGGATTAGTATTGTGACAGCTGTTGTGGATCTTTGCGAGATTTAACTATGAATATAAAGACTTCCGCATAGCTTTATCCACAACCTGCACTTTTCAGTGTTTGACTTTGGTTTTGGAAGCTGAAAAAAAACGTACATATGTTCCCTTACAACCTCGCCAGGTCAAATGTCACTGTTACACGTGATACCTTTGGAGTCTCAGGAGTATCACCAGGAGTGTGTTGTACCGCTGCAGGAGCCATATGCTACATTCTGGGGTGTAGGTCAGTTACATCAGAGTGGTGATGCTTATCATTGACTTTCCAAGATGTGAATCAGCCCTTAAAAAAAGCCCTAAAAAGGATAGAACTGCCTCCCAGCAGAGAGCAAAATAGAGGGTATGATAGTTCTGTTGGCAAAATGTGACAAACGGGAGAAGCAAAGCCAAGAGTCCAAAACAGAAGGCAGGGGAGGAGAGGGTGCTGAGATGGAAAAAAAGGGGGTTATTTACATGATGCTAACCTCCTGAAGTGGCAGTTGCCATGACAACCATGTCCGAGTGTCTGAGCTCTCCTGGCTTGTCGGGAATGGGCGGGGTTAAGTAGCAGGGGAGTGTGCCCCGTGAGCCAATCCCTGCTTGGCTCTGACACATTTCCCACATGCAGTGCCCCGGTGTTAACTGGGTTACGCAACGTTCCCCCAAAAACACAGACTCACAAAGATCAAAAACCAGGACCAGTTCCTTCAGCTGTGTATGTGTGTGTGTGTGTGTGTGTGTGTAAAAGGCATCATTTTAGACCAAATAAGAAACAATAAATCAAATAGAAGGAGAAAAAGACAGGAGGAGAAGTGCAGATGTGTGACTGATGTTTAACAGCCATTCACTTGTGTTGCATAATTACTGGGCAAACCTGGAGATACCGGGTACACAGTGTTCTCCGTGTCTCACCCATACACATCGCACATCACATGACCGGAAAACATGATCGCCACCAACAGTGAGAAAACGGAGGATGACAGTGCATTTTTAGAGTTCACAGAAAATGCTTCAAATACCATCACATGCACAGTGACACAGACAATTCCACAATTCATTGTTCATTCAAAATGATGCATTTCTTTCCACTTCCGAGTAAGAAACAAGGATATTTGGTAGAATCAACCCCTTCTTAGTGTTGCACGTTGCTTTCTGGGGAAGAGGTCATATTATGTTCACTAAAACTGTAATGTTTAACTTTTAAATCTAAATACATGTCTGTGACATTCAAACAAATGCACAATTCCATTAGCTCCACAGCTTAGCAGTGTTCAGGTCAGATTTCATTCATAGGCTTTTAGGTGTGTGGAAGCCAAGAACATATACAATTCGATTTTTTGTCTTATTCAAATTCATATTTGGAGTCTGTTGAATCAGATTGCATCACAGTCCAAACACTCTGCTCAAATCCAGATTTCCAGTTGTCTTTTGCCTCACTCTTATCGTGACACACACTGACATTCATGCCGATATGCTGTGTCACAAACACACAACTACAACTGTTACCAAAGCGAGCATGCAGATCATAGGCTGGTTATGTCTTGTTTTGACAGGTATTGCGATAGGATTTGCGATATCAGAGTGAATGGTAATTTAACAAATTTTTTTAACGTACAGTATATACAGAGGTTATAAGAATATGTGCAATAGAGAGTGTCTTATATCCCTTTTTTCCAGCACAACCTATAGGCAATCTGAGGAACTATATAAACACACCTGAGCAAAAAGTACTCAAAATAGTTAAAATCGGATTGAATTTGTGAAATTAGGCAATAAGTCACAAAAAATGTTCTCATTTTTTGACTTATGCACAATTATTGCTATTTTATATCACTACTAAAACTGCCTGAATATGTGACGTATAAACCCCCCCCCCAGAATGTTCATGTAAGGAGTTGTGTATTATTCCCATGGCAATTTACCCAAGGGTCTCCAGGGATAGATCGTACATTTGTGATTTTAAATCAAGTAATTCGATCTATCTTGATTTGTCCAGTAATGTTGTCTGTGATCTATCTGCAAAACTAATCACTTAGCTGTGGTGTGTCTTTAAGCTATTTAGCCCATGTATGTAAGTCATTTGCTCAGTGTGACACAGCAGTGAGCACAGACTTCACTACCAGCTACAGTAGTTCATTCAACGCTCCAGACACAAAAAAAAAAAACCCACAAAAAAGGCTGCAGACTAAAGTGACCGTTTGTTAATTTATGGCTGGATTTATGAAGGTACAGTCAAGCTAAATCAAAGTCGGACGACATCTGTTGAAGAGACTCAGCTCTTTCTTGAAAACTCTTTATTCTCAGTGGGAATCGCGGGGTTCGAGAAGCTGCCTCGTGTTCAGGAATGAGATGATTTTTTTTTTTTGCGCCCTGCACAGCTGAAGTCAAGGTGCCCTTGACCGAGCAGTTTGCCTCGGCCGATCTGCCGCCAACGATTACAGCTGAAAGTGTGGAGGAGTGTCTGTGAATGATGCTGAAAAAGAAATGGAGCTGAAAAACTGTCTCGTTGCAGTAAATAAAAGAAAGAAAGACAAGTTTATACACACGTTTGGACATTACGTAAGCCATCGTCCTTATTTGAAATATTAACACTCAAGTGAATGCAAATAAGACTCACGTCATATTTTTGACATGACCCCCCCCGCGAATGAATACGAAGCAATCGACTATAACAGTAGAGCGAAAGGCGGAGCTTCAAAGACGGTGCGCGTCTGTGACGGGAACATGATGAAGGAGCTTTCAGTCACCGGCCGACAGCTTCACCGCGGCGGCGACAAACTGTGAGACGTAAATAGACGTTTCATCTGTCGTTTAAAAGGATGTTTGCTCCTGTTTTGTTTTACTGTGCATCCCCCAAAGTAACGCTTTCTCAGATCTCTTGGCTTTTTATACTTTGTAAGACACACACACACACACGGTCCAAATAATCCTCATTGTCTAGCCAGTGAAAGGCTAATCCAGTAAACAGTGGAGTTCATCCAACAGTTGACAGATTAACCCACTGCAACGTCTCTCTTTCTCTACCATGCATACACACTTGTATACACATGATGAGGCAGAACTGGTCATACGTGACACGAGAGACCCTGAACCTGAACACGTCTACGGACACAAACTTCACCCGACGTGATGTCGGCCATTTTGAATTGAGGTCAGGGAACTGCTGCACTCCCCGACTTGCGTGGGCCCTGTCATGACTGCATGCAGTCCTAGTTTTGATTTAATTTGTGTACCTTTTATATGTGTTTTCATTACTGAAAAGTAAAGTTTGAATAATGATATGTATGAATAAGACGTTATTGATGGTTACAACAGCCAAGTTGAGGTAAAACACAGTTCAAAAGAGAATTAATCAAATCTAGGGAGCTGGGAGCTCATTCCTGGGTCCTGCAGGAGCTGTTGAGGGTCACCACAGTCTCATACAGGGGTGAGAGGTCTTTGCCAGGTTTAATGTCAGCTCGGCTAACATCCTGCCCTCCCCCAGCCCCTCTGTGGAGCACGACAACAAGCGGCTATTGTGCTCCGGGGCATCCAAATGGCTAGCAACGGCTGTGGTCTGCTGTGTCGGACACTGTGTGGCTCTGAGGCTGCAGTTGTCTTGTGTGGCCACCAGGAGCTCCTTAGAGTCTCTGCAGCAGCATCTAAGGAGGGGTGTGGCTCTGCACCGCCACCGATTCAGGTCAATGAGTTCCTTGTGGTGAGGAGAACAGTCAGGGACGGTGCCAGAGATGCACGGACGCAGCATGCGCACACACACACACACACACACACACAGAGTTACCTCACATTTATAATATTATTATTAACCAGTGATATACGCCAAAACCCAGCTTATCCCTAATGGATCATATTTATAGTTTAAAGGTGGGATAAGGTGACACACATCCAACCACCCACATGCATACACATGCTTAGTGACCTGTATGTACTGTTGAGTGTTGAAGAAATGACCTGAAGCTGTTTTAATTTTATAAAATCAGCGTGCATGTGTGTCTCTCTGTGTGTGTGTGTGTATGTACATTCATTTATATGCCAGGTATATTTGTGTGTAAGTGTGCACGCTGATGTGTGTATAGCATTGTGCGGCGAGGATTGAGTTACATGTATAAAGTGCAGGGGCAGAGATCCGGGAGCTGCAAGCTGAGCCAAGCTGGCTAGTGCTACTACAGCACTGCGACTGCAACACACACACACTGAGTGAGGGGAAATGAGGTCGACTTGGCACTCTGTCAAATTTCTCTCTCTCTCTCTCTCTCTCTCTCTCTCTCTCCTGCTCACTTGCCAAGCACTGCGTATATGATTCTGTGTTTTACACACGCAGACACACACACAGACAGGGGCTCTGCTCTACTGCACCATTTTAGAAAGGCTGGGGGCATACAGTGCACACATACACACACAGACACACACACTGGATATTTTCAAGAATGAATACATGGCACCCTGAATGGAGGGGACATTCAGCTCATAAAGAGAAGAGTCCTTGGAATTGTGTGGGCCAGTTTCTGCACAGTGGAGCATTTTTTGCTATGAAGTCTAATCATTTTTAACTGCCGTAATCTATGTATTTATCCCCTAAAGTCACATAGCACTCCGTAGTAGAAAAGAAACGCACCGAAGGGATTGAAAATCTAAATCTGCAGAAGCCACTGAATCCCCCCCCAAGAAGCTCAATTACTCCTTTGATGTGGTTTCCATTTTCATGGTAACGCCCCATCATGACAGCTCCAGAGCAATAAAAGAAAAACAAAACTAGTGTGGCTTTTGCATAAAAAAAAAAAACTGAACAAAAAAAACACCCATTGTTTGTTCAACTGCACACAAGGGCTACAATAAATGCTCCCTGTCTGGGAGGATCAGTTATATAAAAGCACAAAAAGGCGATGTGAGTGACATTTACTGTACAGTAGGTATACTCTGTGCATGCTTCACAGCTGCGCTCCTCCACTCCCACATTCACCTTGAAAGCGATCTTAACTGGCCGTTCGTCCTTCCTTCTCCATCTTTCTTCTCTCTCACCTCACTGCATAATAATAATAAAAAAAATAGAGAAAATCAGTTTGGCCAATATAATCCCTCCACGGGATTTTAAAAAGACACTGGCCCTTACACAAGCTAAGCTGCTTAATATTAATACTGCAGTCGTTTCATGCTGTTGGCTGTGTTTGCAGTGGGTGCGTGGGATTGAGCGATATATGGGCAAACTGGGCTAATAAATAGGGATTAGGCTACTCTGTGGCGCTGATTGAAAAAAAAAAAATGGTGTCAGGAAAAAAACTGTCAGATTAGACCCCCAGTCATTATGTATGTGGATTACAGGCGAGCAGTCAGCTGATGTGAGGAAGGAGAAACAGGGAGAAAAATGGAGACTGAGGTCATACAAGTATAGTCTAACATTTAAAAAAAACAATATTAAATGTACTTCAATTGCCAAAATTTGATCACTGAAAATCAGTGATCAAACACTGAGGTCGATGTTCAACTTTCAAATGTCACACATGTACGGTGCTTGTTATAAATGCAGCATTCAGACTGAAAACAGCGTCTTTTATGCAGGGAGCTGCACCAGTAAGGGACGCGTTACCATGATTTATGATTCTACAGCATGGAAAGAATATTAAACCGCTGGAAAGTCATCGCGTTGTTCCGTTTTCATTTTTCAGTGATCTGCAAACAAAGAATAATAACCAGAACAAAGCAGCACAAACCTCGACCAAAGGTTAATCTGCTTCTTCTTTTGGCTTCTCTCTTTGGAATCCCTGACTTCAAAAGGTTCACATTTTTATTTAAAACTCCTGAATCTGTATCCAGATCAGCACCAAAATCTAATCCTAAATCCATCCTTTACACCTGCGGAGAGACGCATCGGGGACTCGTTGCATTCACACTTCTGTCCTGAGGTCTATTCACACCTGTACCTAGAAATGGTCAGGCGGAAATGTGCAGAAAACGCAATTTAATGCCAGTTGCATGCATATCATCAGTCAGTGCACCGCTGCACTCTTGAATATTACCAGACATAGATTTCGTTTTATATTTCTTAACTGTCCTTTTTGTTTGCCTAAAAAAGGCACTAGCAGAATAAGCACTTTAACTTCTTGAGGATAAATTCTGCTGCTTGTGGAGGTGGAGCTGATTTTAGCTGCTTCATACACTCTAGTGCAGTTTAATCTGCTAATCTGTGACCTCCAGTCACATTTAGTTTGGATGTGAAGTCTGAATCTGCAAAGTGACAAGTGACGACAGCTGTCAATTGAATATGTTTAAAGGCGACATAGAATGCTTGTATCGCACATATATGTTAGTTATGGAGGTCTACTTACATAAATTAACTTGTTTTCATGATTAAAAACCTCCTAATCGCTGCAAACGAGCCGATCAAAATATCTCCTCACTGACGCTCTCGTCAGCCGCGCTGTTTCAGACCAAAACCACACCCCCAGAACGTGGACTGTGTTGTGATTGGCCAGCCAACGAGAGCTTTCCTACTGTCCTGTGATTGGCCAGGTACCTGGAAGTGACGTAATAGATAGGCCAGCTCTCAGATACACAGCTCCCCCTCTGGCACGGTGGATGCTCTGCATCTCAGCAGCTACTACGAGAGTAGTTCTTCTTCTTCTGCGGTTGAATGTACGCAACCGGATGTGCCCGGACTAGTGCCCGCACCAGGAGGCGCTACGGTGGTGAGAGGAGTGGTGAGGATTTCTGATGATGACATCAAATTAAGGAAGTGCTGATCCGCTTCGCAGAGCCCAGGAAAACAATACAACACTATTTTCTCAGCAGTGGCTGAACTGTTTGTTCTGAAACTTTAGGGTTTCATAAACAAGGTAATGACGCAGATACACACACAAATGCTGCGTTAATTGGAGCTTCCGGTCTATGTCGCCTTTAAGGTCACTGGAAACGCTCCTGTAAAAGATTATTACTTTGTCACTTTAACAGTTCAGTGTTGGTGGAGGCACAAGAGGAATGGAAAACGCTAAATTATTATTTGGCAAACAGTCAGGCTACTGTCTAAGAGGACAGGAGGATAATGTTACTGTTTGTGAACTGTACACTAGGCAGGCAATTTGTGATGAGTCGGCTGGAAGCGGCTGCTCAAAAACTTGCCTTTCTTATTTCCAGGACACCCATCAAGTTCACAGCTCTGAGCTCAGCTTACAGCATTAGATTGGATGACTCGCCGCTGTGTGAGTGACTGCTCTGCGATCAGCACTGTGGACGCGCCACAGTCCTCCTTTGAACTCGGCCCGCGCAATATACAGCACCGCAAAGAGGAGGAGGAGGAGGAGGCGGCGGCGGAGGCGCGTGGAGGCTCGTCTGTTGTCCTTTGACGACCCTTTCGTCGCGGACATTTTATTGTTTCCTTTTTGACTGCGTTCAGCACTTTGTTTTGCGAATGCCCGTGTGTGTGTGTGTGTGTGTGGAACAGTGCACTTGATCCGTGCTCCCTGACATGCTAATAACAGGTTTTCATCTTCTACAGATGTGTGTAGAAGATATGTTACTTACCCTCACAGCCCCCCCTTCTCTCTCTCACTCTCACACACACACACACACACTGTATTTTGGAACATTTCTTTGAAGCCACCATTGGTTGACTTCAAATCGGACAATTTTCACAGCCGTAAATTACATGGGTTTAATGTTTCCCGCAGACTTTTATTCTTGGCAGCATGAAGCATCAGCGCCTCTAAAACTAAACTAAACTAAACGGCACTGGAAGACTTACAGACCAGTTTCTTCTTCTTCTTCTTTCTTGGCAGCTGTAACCAAGTAAAAAAAAAAGAAGAAGAAACTGCATTCTTGTCATAGGGAGTGAGTTATACATTAACATTGTCACAGCTGTAGTAAGGCCGGCTCGCTCCGAGATCGAGTGCCACTCTCAAGTCATTAAAGGACGCTCGAGCATGAGTTCAGTCAAGAGGACACATTCACATACCTCCAGCTTTCATCCCCTCTCATGTATGCACGCTGTCTCTTCAACTCCCGGGGTGTCAACTCCACAGTCAGCTGTTCATCAGAACTGCAATGCAATGTGTAACTTGTTAGCCAATCATCTCGTTGCTGTATTTTTAAATATGTTAAATCTTCCACCACAGCTTGCCATAGTGCTGTGTGGAATGGTACACCCTGACCTGGCTTATGTTTCCACCACAAGGTGCAAGAGCCAGGCGTCGTACCAGCGCGTCAATACATTCCAAGTGGAAAGATGCAACGCAGCAAACAGACTGCAGTGTTTCTAGCTCCGTCTCGTAGGAGCCAGACCACTGAGCTTGATACTCCGATGGAAAGGTGTGCAAAAAAAACATTTGACAGTTGAAGCACTGGCAATTTTCTGCCCTGCAACTGTTACACCTGCTATTAGAATGCATTTTCTGTGATCAGATAACGATCAGATAGCACTTCACCTAATGCATTTATACCAGTGGGGATTGCTCTAAGACAGCAAGGGAACCTCAGATTCCACTAAAAGGTCGTCAAATATGTACTGGGTTGTATTTACAGTACAACTTCAATTGTTCTCTATGGGCACAGAACTACCATGGCCTTCACATTCCAGAAAGGATGCCATTATTTTTTATTTTGTGTGGAAATGCGAATGCATGCTACAAACATGGCAGCGCAACTGCCACGCAAAAAAAGAAAAAGCAAGGCCTTTTCCTTTAAGTACATATAAAAAGGTTTTTCTGACAAACATGATTATGGGTGTATTCAATTTCTGACGATAAACCCTCTTTTATGTTACATACTGGATGTTTTACTGTACGCACAACGAATCGCACAGGATTAGAATTAGACTTAAGCCACATGGTGTAAAGGCATTTTAGAGGGAAAAGTATACGAAATGTGTAAAGCAGTCACATCACAAGCAGCACAGGGACGCGGCAGGTCTGAATGTACGCGCACGTGCGCATGTATCGCAGACAAAGACACACACACACTCTCACACCACATCTGCGGTACAGAATGCCAGGAAAATGGAGTCAATGCAGACTCTGGCCTCAGACTCGAAGGCTGTGTTTTCTCCTGAGTTATGGCACGATACTGCTCCCTGTAATTTACCTTCCGCTGGAGCACGTAGGGCTGTTCGCCCAGCATTCCTCTGCCTGCCCACCTCAACACATGAAAGCTTCAGCCACAGCTGTTCTCGATGGCGGGAAATGAGTCCCAGATGGCAACGTGTTTTGTGTGTAAGCGCGTGTGCGCGTGTGTGTGTGTCTTTGTTTCTCGCCACATGAGAGAGTGCCTTTACTGTACAAGCAACCTGAGTCACATCCGGGTACACATCATGGTAATGTAGGGAAGACTTTTGTGGGATGGTGGGGAGAACATGTAGGGCTGGGCCTATTGCATATGAATGTACTTTTGCCATCCACTGAGCAGCTGGTGTGCACCGAACATGTGTTTCTGCTCGTATATGTGTGCAATAGACTCATATTGAACATTTTTACAACCAGCATTGCCAATATTGCATCGATTATGCATCTCCTTCTCGCTGTTCAATTATTATTATTATAGGATATCCTTTTTAAGATGGGATAATCTTAAATAATCTCATTAATGTGTGTAATCTGCTGAATTCGTCCATGCGTCCATTTAATGCACGCATGCATGTAACCCATTCCTTTCACTCGGTACAAACACAGGCCTTGAACAACAGAAGAGCCTCTCAAAATCAACAGTGTGCATACGCCCGAATAAGCCACATCGACCATGTGCTAAAAATAAACTACAATGAGCTACTGTCCCTCAGGAGCATGATTCTGTTTGGAAACCGCTCTTTTTTTTGTGTGCGAGAGGCGGACTAAGCTGCGAGCAGAGTCGCACTGAGAAAGTAGCCAGTCATGATGAATGCGGAGCTTTGAGAGATGAATGCAGTGCTAAGGGTCAACAGTGTTTTCTTGCCTTTGCCAGACAGTTTTATGCGTGGGTGCACAGGCCTGTGCGCGTGGCGAGGCCATGTGTAGCGCACGCACATGCACACACTTGAATACTCCCTGACCCGTGTGTTACATGTTTGTCTAATAGGATTGTCATTGAGTAGAATCCCTTTTATTTAACGTGTTGTGTTTAAACGAATGGTACTTAAATGCCTGCCTTTCATAATAAGCTTTTGTTTGCTACTTCACCAGCATGGAAGTGCAAGGTTTATTCTTCTGTACAAACAACTGCTACATCTGACAACAAGTGAGCTGGTGACACCATGGCGGCATGATACAATCCAGCTATTAAAATAATAACAATAATAATAATAATAATTGCCAATTTAAAATGAAGAAACGTTTTATTGAGGAAAAAACACTGGACACGAACACCAGATTTGACACTGTGTGTTAAATTTGAAATTTGAACAGTATAACACATATTTAAAATAACATTTTGTTTGATTTTTAGAAACCGCTGGAACGGTTGCATAATTACGGTAATGCAAAGTGCACTGCGATACACTCAGTGTTAAAGAGTTATTATTATTATTATTAATAATAATAATGATAATAATAATAATAATAATAATAATAATAATAACAATGCTTAAAAATTAAAACAAATGTTTTTTTGAGGGATTGTCCATCCCCATTTTCTGATTTTGGAATCAGAGATCAATCAACTTTGAACATTTCCTACAAGTACTTCCGTTTCTCTTCTCCGACAAACAGAGCGTAAAGCGTTAAAAGCATTAGATCTTAGTATGAATTCATTTGCTTTTAAAATAAGATAAAACTCGGCAAACATCTGCATAAATAAATAAATATATCAATTTGTCCATTGACTTCAGATCTGGGCCAGAGTTCAGGTCACATGAGCTCCTTCCTCTACAACGTATGACTCAAATTGGCCCAAGTGCTTTTATGTTGAGCATGACCAACAACGTGTAATGGAGGTCAAAGTTTGCTGCAGTAATATCTTACGGTTACCAGACTGGGGGGGGGGCTGTGTTATAACACAGATTGTGACACAATATCCATTGCGCTGCGGTGTCTGCTGGAGTTGGAGCATGGAGGGGAAAGTTCACGTCTTGAAACTGGACGGCTGTCTGGTTGTCTCTCTGTCGTAGAAAAGGTGATGACAGTGAACGTCTCTTAAGCTTTTTGAACCTCCAACGATGTTCTCATATATAAAAGTCTTATTCTACAGCTACAAAAACCAAAGTCCTTTTGTTTTACAGCAGTTATACACTTATACAAAAATACATACCCTCCTAAAAGTTACACAGTGGACCTAGAATAGGAAATCTTGTAAATTTCAACTTGGCGCCACTTCAGCCATTGTAAGTTCTCACTCTGATTTAGTAGACTTTTTTAATTGAGTCTATAAATTTGGTACCAAATATCCTTTTCAGTGAAGGGAAAAAAAAAGTAAGGCTATTTCACAAGCATTTAAACTGGAGTTCCATTTACATGTGAAATTGAATGGACTGAACTTCAATTAATCCCAGGGGCGCCACACACACACACACTTTGACCTTCATTTCTACAAACCGGCGGCAGTGAACTTATGGCACACAAAGTGGAAAAGGGAAAAGTAGCGCCTCACAGAAAAATCCCACTCCCACCTTGGTACCGTAACAAAACTCACCTCAGTTGAGAGCTGTCAGCAGCAGGTACTGCCTCACAGTGGATAGACAGTCCGGCACCATGTTAGCAGCGCCTGTGTCTAGACAAAGCTAAACATGCTTCCTTTTCTCTGGGCATGGTGTGAAATATAAAGCAGATCTCAGTTAATCCAACCGCCATCGGCACCCCCACATCTCTTCCCCCCTCCCAACCATCATCTCATACAGATAAACAAACAGGGATTTAAAGGTTCTGGTTATTATTATTATTATTATTATTATTATTATTATTATTATTATTATTATTAAAAATGATAAGGAGCTGTCAAAGTGTCAGAATGTACGACACATTACTCCAGTAATAGAAAAATATGTATTACAATAATAATAAAATGAGTACATAAAATAAAGTGCAAGGACAAAGTTCAGAGAACAGTTTTTCTATAGAACACATACATATTTACACTTAAAGATACTGTCGTTTTTGTCAGGCTTCCTTCTTCTTCTGAACGATAGGTGATGAGTTGATGATGCAGAAAAAGACCTCGCTGACACAGGACTTGTACTGAACAAAGGGATTTTATTTAGTTACAAGTCAGGCGTCAGAACCAAGCTGCCACAGCAGCTTGGGAGAATGTGCTCCTGCCGAATCTCCGAACAATTCTGCCTCAGAAAAGCAAAACCAACACTATATAGATTCTCTAACACTCCTATTTGCAGGCATCACATGTTTCGACACCCGCCTTTCTCCTGTTTCCATAATACAACAACTTGGAAAACAAGTTGGGTCCAGATATGCCATACTGTCCCATGATCTTTACCTTGGACAATATCACCATTTAATCAAACAAGAGACATCTATTTTCCTAACGAACCATATCCAAGACAGACCCTCAAGCTTCTTGTCCTATACAGGATGCCTATTGTACAACGTATGGTCTGACTTGTCATGTGTCCAAGAGATCCTCTTGTCTCATGTTTACTTATTAATGTAAATCTTTAATACGTTTAATTATTAAACATTAGTTGTGTTAATGTGTTCTTCTTAGTTCATATACTTCATTCCCCCCTTCGAGACTCCGTAAAGTCTCGAAAATGCAGAATAATTAACACAACTATGTTGCTTAGTTGCTTCAACATAATAACGCTTGCCTGCTTGCTTCAACAAAATTCCCTTCATTCAGTCTTTTATCTAACTTGAGGAACAGTTTGAAACTTCAATTTTAGGATCAGCTAATTGAGTAATATTCTATTTGATGTCCTATTTGCACATTATTTTAACTATTTTAGACTAGGTAAACTAATCATCTATCTTACTTAAATCAAATTCGGCTACACTTAGCCACATCCGTCGATCTCCTTCCAGCCACACTTCTTTAAGACAAATACTCTTTAAGTGTAGGTGTAAGGGAACCTAGGATCAGCTGTTATCTCCCAATCAGAAAAACCACCCCTCCTAAAAGGTGGGAAAAAGACTAGGAAACCTTTTCTAGAATAAAAATTGGAGAAACTCCCATCCTTGAGCCAATTGGGACAAGAAGTCTCCATTAAAATTTTAACAATTACCATCTAATTTTATGATCCTTTGCCAATTGGTCAGATAATTCACATTTTCTCTATCGATGTTATCAAACAGTAATATTGATGCACAAGAAAAAGATTTCAAACATCTATATCAATGTCAGAGATTATATCACAAACACTTTTCTGTATGTAAACCATTCACAATCATATCATTCCATGTGTTATTTGAACTTCAAACTTCAGTAGTGTTGCCTCCTAATACAATGTAATACAATGCAATGTCCATATTGAATTAGTGTATCCCGTTATTGTCCTCTTCATGGTCCACAGTCCATCCTTTCCTTTGCTGCTGTTTTGAGCTGTTGCTCCCTTGTACTTGAAGATGTTCCCTAAAAGAACATTCCAACCAGTTTGTTCGATTGACGCCATGGCATGCTTCTTTAGCCTGGATTGCTGATGATGTTGGTCTCATCACAGTACAGGATTCTTCTTTCACTGGCTCATCTCCACTTCTCTTTGAACCCCCTTCTGGCGCATGGGTTCACAGACAGCTTGAGTCACTCAACTTCCTTGTCTCGAGCAAGGAAACCACCATCTTTTCTGAAAGAAAACAGACCTACAGACAAGACTATGGAGGGCAGTCAGCTAATGTGGGTTATTTGCTAAAAACAATGCAGCAGCAATATTAGCATAGGTCGACCTGTTAGCATTTCATGCAGCATTAGCTCTGGTGTGAATTAGCATGCAATGACTCCACATACGTTCAATTCAGTGTAGTGTTAGTACTCATTTCATTTAACTTGGTTGTCAATATTGCATCACTTCTCTTAAACCAAACCTTGACTTTGAATATGATATGATAGATACTTTCACATGTTGTTTCGTTTCTTAGTTACCTTTAGGAGATTTAATACATGTCAACACAAATACTGATTCAGAAACAATCCATCCATTTTCACTGCTCCATCCTCCACGTGAGGATCTCAGAGATGCTGTCCCAATCTGAGCTGACATAGGCGATAGGTACACCATGGACAGTCAGTCCATCGCTGGGTTACATATAGACAAACAACCACTCACTCTCATACTCACACCTATAGTCAATTTAGAGCATCCAATTTACCTAATCCCCAACTCAGAGATTAAATTTAGTTTGAATAATATTCAGTTAAAATCCAATATTCAATTCAAATCAACAACATTTTTCATCAGCTTTTTCTGCTCCAAGGTTGTCAGATGGTACTATATTCAAATGACCAAAACGATTCAGCACTATCACTATGTATTGTTTTATTGATTCTAAAGCCTACAGTGTTCATAACTAAATTGATCTAGGAATGAGATTCTCGTGCAATATTAGACTACTTTTCATACAAAGCTTACAAATGTATTACAATTTTCCATGCACAAATTTCAATTACAAATGTATCTGATTTTTTTTTTCATCATCTCAAATGCAAGTTCATTCTTATAACTTTCATTTAATTTATTTTATTGTTCCAAAACTGTTGCAAAAATGTATTTCCATTATTCCCCCCTCGCACAGTTATACTATAACTTTGCAAGTCCTAAACTAGATTAATCAATGAGAAGTCACATTGAACTTAATTCCAATCTGCTAACATCTTATTACTTTAAACATAGTGTCGCACAGGGGAACAACATACTTACTACAATGGGAGTTAACACTTCAATCAATTGCTCTTTTGAGATCAAATAATCTTTTATCATTGGTTTATAGTCTTCATTGCTGACTCACCCCTTTCCTTAATCAATAAATGTTCACATTTGATTGTCTAATAGTCTGATAATAAACATAAGCTTGTTCACAACATAATTCTTCCCAGTTGATTAATGGAACTTTAGGCAGAAGCCAAATTTGGCATTTTGGTCGTCACTTTTTCAAAAGTTCCCCCCTTTGTAAAAATATTCTCCATTTAAATTTACTGAATTCACACCTTCACCTTGATCAGGCTGAGCTCCACAACCACGTTCCACACAATCAGAGTCAGCTTGTGAACTTGTGCAATGTCTCACAATGTGTCCAGTTTCACCACATCCACAGCACACATCTGGTGTGGCAACATCATTTAAGTCATTGTTCATCGCTGTAAGTGACCTTGTCAACGTCACTGTCCATCACTGGAACTTCTTCTTGTCATGGTCTTTTCAACACCAAAAGCTGTATCTGTGCCAGCTTTCTTGTCATGGTCTCAATTCCCATCTCAAGGATATGTTCACTTTTCAACACCTCTGGGTCTGTTGTAGAGGGAGATTCATACCGCAATGTTCTCCACATCATCTGTTGATAAGCGTCAAATTTAGTTTCATCTGCCTTGGGATTCACCATCCATTTCGGAATTTGGAATGCAGTAGATTCTCCACTGCTGCTGTTCCAAGACCTGGAGTCTCAAAGTGCCAAGCTTTTCTTTCACTATTTTCTCCTCATATGTTCTCATTCACTCACTAGCCCCTTCATGAATGTCTGGCAGTCTGGACGTCAGCCTCCCAAGGTCAAGTGTGTTATACATTACGACCCTCAGTGCCTTTAATCAAAATAGGATATTGACCAGAATAAAGTCTATATGGTGAGTGCATGTTGGGTCTATATTTTAGATCATATCCTGGCTTTGAATGTAATTTCTTGCTGCAGCTTTCCCTGTTTGTCGGCCTGCAGTTTCCTAATTTATCTATCTACCTAGCCTTTCTCTGTAAAGTGTCATCCCGTGCTGTATAGCAATTTAGCATTTCTGTGTTTGGCTTTTTAGCCTCACTGCAAAAATTTGGAATCAAACATTGTGACCTGTCACTTCTAGAGTTGAAGCAATCTATTATTTCAGAATAGCATGTAGGACAATCAGTAAGTTAAGGTGATTTTAGCTCTGTCTTTAAATCAAATCTCCATTAATGTCGATTAACCCTATAAGTGATTGATACAGCCCTGCAGTCTTCAACAAGCTCTTCTGATTTTCTCCGTTTTGTTTTTATTTATTCATTTTTATTTATTTATTTATTTATTTATTTATTTATTTATTTTGTACATCCAGCACTATTCTCATATAACTTCTGTATTGTTGGCCCTCTGTCTTGAAGAAACCTATTATTACTAATTCTAGTCATCTTTTCTTTTGTCGTTTTCTACTTTTGGCCTATGTTTGCTGATCTCTAATTCAGACTGTCATGTTCCCATACCCATTTAAATCAAACATTCTTCTTTTTGACCAGGCATTCTAATCCTGTATCTCTGTTTTCCCATTTCACTGACATCTTTTGAATGCCTTTCATGAGGTCAGGATGCTTACTCCCCACACCAATGTCTGATGTCATATACATTGTTAATTTTTCCAATATTGTTTATATATAAATCTTGAGATTTGTTACTTTGAACAGTTATTCATTATATTTTTCACTTTTAATGCTACAGCAAAATACAATCAACTTCAGAGACAGCCTAAATATCTGAATTCATCTACCAAATTTAAAATTTCTTCAGCCAAATCTTATTAGTAACTATCCACTTTTGAATTGTGTGTGTGCAGTCTACATACAGTGGCTTTAATCCTGTTTCCTCCTACTCAGAGGAACCGGGGGAGGTGACTGAATGTCAGAGAAAAAGATGATAGGGTAACATAGATAGCCCCACCTATTTCACACAGACTTCTCCAGTCTCATTTCTATCTCAGACAGCGAGGAGAACACTGCTCCAGGCCACGCCCCAAAATCACAGAAATTGTGACTTTACATTAATTTTCCAGTTGCTATTTGCATCATCACTAAAACTTGAGTCACTAAACAGTGAGACACTATTAATTTATCTTTCAATGTTATTCCAATCAGTTGTAAATTACCATTGTATGTATCTTAACTTTGCAAATAAAAATAATAAATGTCAACACCATCATAAACACCTTGAAGCAGAACACCATTTCCAGATTAGCACATTTGACTTTGTACTTTTTCATTCAAACATTGAAATTCAGATGGCAAGGTTCAGTTGTAACATAGATGAGTTTGATTGGCAACACATTCTGGACATCTTTCAGCACAAACACATACTCTTCCAAACACTCTTCACATTACACACAGAGACACACACACAGAACAGACTCTTATGTTTACACAGTTTTTAGTAGGTCAGTCCACTATACCTATATTAAATGTATGTATGTTTGTATGTTTTCAGGAGACATTCAATTTGGGCAGTGATTGTGTTTACTTAAGGCCCGAGAAGAGACAGAGCGTCCCCCATTTCTTCTCTGCCATGGGATCCCTGAAGAGAACACAGCGTCCTATGTCTCTCCTTATTACCTCTGATATCTCCTGAACCTAATTCATGTGTCAAAATGTTGCTTCATACAGTCAATTACACTTTTAAAGAAGTCTATGGAGACACAAATGATTACTGATCACCCAGATTATTTCAGCCCTATAGTGACTAGAATATACATGTTACAGATTTATGTGTTAGTTAATGACCACTTCAGTAATGTTCTCATCACGTCAACCACATCCACACAGCACACTCTTCTCCTCCTATTATGAGATAAAAAACATTTCTAATGAAACATATTCAGCTTAAATACATGATTTCCCATGTATTTCCCCTCTGTTTGCTCCAGGGAGGTGTGTTCTAGAGCAGATTTCACCGTTCATGTAATAAACCATTCACATACATGTACCCATCATCTCACAGACGATAACAGAGTCCAAAAGCGCTTCGTATAATTTATCAGCTGGGGCTGTTGAAAGCACTTCTTGAATCGCTCAAACAAACAATAGCCCATTCATTCTTTCACATTCATACTCCAATAAAACATACAACCACTTAGAACAAACTAACCATTTTTGGGAGTTGCCAAGGACTTAGTGTCTTGATCAGGGACACTTCGTCATCAACAATTCACATAAACGCATTGACTATCTCATGCATTATTACACAGCCATATACAGGAACAAATTAAGATTTCACAGTGACAGGAAATCCTGCTTTTTCAAAGAATAAAATCTCTCGGCTTGGCTTTTTCAGAAAAGCAGGCTCCTCCTCCTCTTGATCAGAACCTTTCTGTTTAGCCTAATTGAATAATTATGAATAATTTGTGTGTTGATAGGTAATTTTGGTTACAAAACACCCAATTACCATTATTCACTTTAATAAATGCGTTCATTTATTAGTACTGTTGCTTTCCTGTAGTCATTTATTTATCTATCGAATTTTTTATTTTATTTCAAAACATACTAATCAAACCTATTCTTTTAGTTCCCGCTTATTTCTTAAATTTTCCTGACTAATTTGACAATGCGTGTGTGTGTGAATCTAGCCTGTAAAGGGTTCAGCTCTCCCCAGCAGAGCAACTGTGCTCTTTTACCACAATGAATCAACTCTTAGAAGCTGTTGTTCACTTTTTCTTAATCCTATTATATCATTAGTTATAACCTAACACATGATATAATAAATTAAACTAAAATAAAAGCTCTGACTTACTAACTAACTTATTTTCCTTTATTTATATAAGTCTCTCCAACTTCTTCAAGGGTCAACCATACCTAATTTGTCTCATGCAATTTCATGCAAGCTACCGCACCCTTTTTCTTTACATATCAGCTGTCTACAGCAAATCAGGCATTTAAATGAGATAATGCTCCAAACATGGTTTATCTTTTTATCATGCATTATCTCTTCTTCTTAGAGTTTCCTAAATTAAATAAGCTATCTCCTTTGTTGTTACTTTTATCACATTTATCATTAATATCATCCTTGATATATTTTCCCAATTCTTTATCTGGATTATAGATGTCTCCCTGTCTTTTTCTTTTCCAAATATTCAATGTATAATGTCTACGAGTCGAAACTGTACTCTAAGACAAATTAAGCTTAAAAATTAATTCACTTTAACCAACAAATCTAAAATGTTAGTATTTGTTCGTCACTTTTAAATGACCATCTCCTCCTCAGCAGCCTTTCTGGCTTCAATGACCATATGTCAAAAATAGCTTTTCCTCCTCACACAAACTCTGACGAGCTTATGTCCACACACACATAAAACAACACAGAGCCATGGCACACAAAGTAAAGCATCACAGAACAACACAAACTAACACAAGACAACACTTAGTCCAAATTTTAAATTTTACCCAATCTCAATTTTTTGAATTTCGATTTTAATCTTAATTTTAACACTTTCTCTTTTATCTTTGTAAAGCGTTTTCTCTTCTTCTCTTCCTCACGCGCAGTCCTCTACGATCGATCCATTTATATACCGGTTTCCCTACCGAATTTCGTTACCTGTCATGGCTTTAATGATTGCTACAGCGTGTCCGCCTTTGCCTACCGAATTTCGTTGCCTGACTTGGTGGATTAACTAACATTTATTCATCTTTGTCCCTACCAAATTTGTCTGCTGGTCGGATCCGATAACTAAGACTATCCCTACCGAATTTTCTAACCTAACCAGCCTTTTATCGATTATCTAGCCGTTTCATAAAATTAATTTTCACGCTGCCATCTAATTCACACATGCAGGTACTGTTCTTCCCACACATGGCCATTTAGCCTGGCTCCCACGTTACTCACTATACTACACATCATGCGGACCACGCTATTTATCACTATCTGCAGTTTCACTTCTTTGGTTAAATAAACCCATGCATGGGCTTTTCCTTTTGTCCTCTAAATACACCTGTGCACAGGTTTTTTCCTTTTCCCTACCGTTTAGTGTTCCCTACCGTTTAGATTGTCCCTACCGAATTTACGCTCAATTTTCACAAAGTAGATGAGTACCATGACTTACAGTTTCTTTCGAAATCTGGCACCGCATACTCAACTTACTGTTTTGTTACTCATTAGCTCAAACTTTCACATAGTCGATGAATACCATGACTTACAGTTCCTTTCGAAATCTGGCACCGCATATTCAACACTGTTTTTGTTAATCGTTTGATCACTTGTCCCGATCTACTAGCCTAATTTTATATTCATGATTTCTAAGTCCTTTCTTTACATCTTGTAAATTCTTAATTCTCTTATCATGTCATGTTTAATCCATTATTATGAATTCTCTTAACATGTCATGTTTAGGCCTTTATTATGTTAACACTTCTTAGAGGGGACCTTACTCCCCCACTTTTTATTTATATCCATAAATAAAAACAAATTTAGATGAGGCCTCTGCACCATCAACACATCGCAGCCTTTCCCCACACAAATGATTCTTTACAGCGTGCCCACAGGACCACCGCAAACCAACAGCCAAATCAACAAACCCTCACCGGCTCCCAATGTGAGAAAAACACTCACCTTTAAACGCCGGCTGGGAGCGAGAGTGGGTCCACCGAAAGAGGCCGCTGGCGTCGCTGACCAGGAACAAAAATACCCCCCCGTTCGTGACGCCAAAATGTCGTTTTTGTCAGGCTTCCTTCTTCTTCTGAACGATAGGTGATGAGTTGATGATGCAGAAAAAGACCTCGCTGACACAGGACTTGTACTGAACAAAGGGATTTTATTTAGTTACAAGTCAGGCGGCAGAACCAAGCTGCCACAGCAGCTTGGGAGAATGTGCTCCTGCCGAATCTCCGAACAATTCTGCCTCAGAAAAGCAAAACCAACACTATATAGATTCTCTAACACTCCTATTTGCAGGCATCACATGTTTCGACACCCGCCTTTCTCCTGTTTCCATAATACAACAACTTGGAAAACAAGTTGGGTCCAGATATGCCATACTGTCCCATGATCTTTACCTTGGACAATATCACCATTTAATCAAACAAGAGACATCTATTTTCCTAACGAACCATATCCAAGACAGACCCTCAAGCTTCTTGTCCTATACAGGATGCCTATTGTACAACGTATGGTCTGACTTGTCATGTGTCCAAGAGATCCTCTTGTCTCATGTTTACTTATTAATGTAAATCTTTAATACGTTTAATTATTAAACATTAGTTGTGTTAATGTGTTCTTCTTAGTTCATATACTTCAATACACATGCAAATGAAAGTGCACCTCAGGTCGAAGCGCTGCATTGGTACTAATTATTTCTGACCTCTGTCTCCAGAAGCATTTATAGAGCGGAACTTCACATTGTGCTCGCACACAGAGTGATGTCATCTCGTCCCTGCCAAGAAAACAGCGGCCCTTATTACCATTTAGCTTTAGGCTGACAGCATCTTTTAAGATCTGTTCCAAATCACCAGTGACAAAGATCCTGGTTGGTTTTTCCCATGTTGCCTCCCCCCGCCGCCCCTTTTCTCTTCCCTCCTTCCTTTTTCTTCTTTCTCAATTACTCTTAACTTTTATCTGCACTTGTTACCCCTCAGCGCACAATGTTTTGCTCTCTTTCTCTATCTTACACACACATACACACACACACATTCAAAGTACACTGCCAGCAGAAAGAGGCCTC